>NC_141338.1:24276141-24341141 GCF_037954235.1 Aulostomus chinensis
CTCTCTGGTACTCCAGCTTCCTCCACAGTCCAAAGACATCAAGAGGGACCAGGTTAATCCAGACTCTAAAATGACCGTAGGCGTGGCTGGGAGAGCCAATGGTTGTCTGTCTCTATGTGTTGGCCCTGCCATGGACTGGTGACCTGTCCAAGGGGAAGGCTGCTGGGATAGGCTCCACCCCCACCACCCTGAACAGGTTAAGAGGGAGAACATGGAGGGATGGATGGATGGAGGGATGGATGGAGAGATGGATGGATGGAAGAGTGGTTTTTGTTTAATGTCAGCTGCTGGACTTGTGAATTTCCCTTCAGGGAGAAACTAAAAAGTTTTTCTATTCTGTTTCATTGCCTCTCTGGGGCAATGAACAGCCATGCTTGTTAGGTAGTTGGCTCATAAGCAGTCCAAACTACTATGTAGAGTTAACTAGCTGGCATAACACAGTTAGAGGTAGAGTTATAACAAGACTCCCTTTCGAGGAAACTGAAATTTCTTTTGTTTTCTTTTGGCTTTTGAGTGCCATGTTTGTAAGTAGACCTTCTGACATGATTTGATAAAGTGGGGATTAGAATCAGATATAACAAGGGAGAAATGTTGAGGCTACATTTTGTAAAATGAAAGGGATTATCTGACAGAAAGTGTCCGTATTCAAAGCAACTAATATGACAAATAATCTGAAAACATATGGATGAACTGGTCCCCACACATCTTCCCTCCCATAATAAACTGTGGGCTGTTGGTCTTGGGAGAACTCTCTCCAAGGTTCCTCATGACAGCTGCCGTCAGCTTGTTGTCTTGTCAGTGCTTTAAAATACCAGTGAGGGGAGCTCCTGAGTAAAAATACTACAGCTTCTGTTTACTGCTGTGCTGGTGCAGTGCACTCAGCCCACATAGCCCAGCTTAAAAATTTGGTGTTAGAGATCTGCTCATTGCCCCTTCCTGTGCTGAATGCACAATATACTGCTTATGGAAGTATCAAGCAACCATAAATATTGGCTATATAAGCAAACTGTTCATGTTTGTTTGCAAATGATGATGCAAAGACATGCACCTTTAGCAATAACACAACATATCTGTGCCACACAAAAGACAATGATGTGCATGAAGAGAAGAGGAAGTAGAGGGGCTTGCCATCCAAGTTCATGAAGAGATGACATCTTCATACCTGTCCCATCCTGCTGATAACAAGAGTAAACTTGACGTGGGTGTTGAATTATTGTTGTATATTACAATGAAACAACACAGAATTAGTGCTGACAGTAAAACTTGCCACAGTTTTAAAGCCAATAACAAAAAACTACTTTCTCTACCTACCAAGATTTCTGTCACGACCACACAAGACATCAGATTTTCTCGACCTGTTTTTAGCAGCTCAGATTTGAGCGTCACCTTAACAACAGCAAATGAGATGGATTTAGACTGCATAACAATCTTTTTGACGTCTGACTGTTCTAGAGTGAACATGCGCTCTAAATCTGGTATTTTAAATTTTAAGTAACCATAGAAACAATACTAATTATTCCAGAGTAAATTATCCAGTAACTCACTGTTGATGTTTACCTACAAATACATTCAAGTGGACATTTAATTTATTTATTAGGTGTACCAGTAGGGTACACTTAATAAAACTAAATAAACAATTGTACTTATGAATGCATACATGCATACATACACATATCCATCGTCCATCCATCGTCCATCCATCGTCGTCTTCTGCTTATTCCTTACTAGTAAGGGTCGTGGGGGGTGGAGCCTATCCCAGCATCTACGGGCGAGAGGCGGGGTACACCCTGGACAGGTCGCCAGTCCATCACAGGGCCAACATACAGAGACGAACAACCATTCACACTCACATTCAGACCAACGGTCAATTTAGAGAATCAATCAGCCTAGAGAACATGCAGACTGACACAGGAAGATCCCGTTCCTGAGCTGGGACTCGAACCCGGAACCGTCTTGCTGTGAGGTGACAGTGCTGACCACTGCACCACTGCGCAGCCCCTACATACACACACATGCATATATATACAGTATATATATATATATATTATTACTTAAACAAACGGGTGATGATTCAGAAACTGTTTGTATTACTGTATATAATTTTTGGTAAACTGCCTTGGTATCAGCTGCATGCAGCCTATGACAAAGCATAGATACATGTCATGATGGAAGAGGAGGTATGAATGAGATTCCTAAAAAACCATGGCTTCTTTATTGTTACAGAAAATCTGAAGGTTTTGATGGGTTTTAAATTACACTTTTTAATAAGAGTATGTTTTAATGACTTACTCTGACACTGTTTTGATTTTGTATCTTGGCTGAGGGAGCAGCAAAAACATGACGTAGACTTTTAGCCAATATCCAATTTTTTTGCATGTCCCAGATTGATTTTTACAAAGGCTAGACAGCCAATGCTCACATAAAATGTCATTTGTGTTCATCACATTTGGAAGTAGCTTGAAATGCCATTTATTATCATGTTTCTAGAGATTCATCTCAGTCTGGACACTCAAGTAGTTCAAGTAATGATGCTCTGAGAATAGCACTGCTAGTCAACAGGAGCAGAATACCGAAAAAATATACTCCTGGCTTTGTCCTTCTTTATATCTTTCAAGGAACTGTAGACTTGATAAAATAAATGGACTTGAATCGACTTGGCTTTGTAGTTCAGTGCCATGCAGATTAACAAGAAATGCAATATTAAATGTATACATAGTTTGTGGTCATTAATTCATATTCTTAACTTAAGCACATGACTATTAAGTCAAGTCAAGTCCAGTCAGGTTTATTTGTGTGGCACCAAACCCCAGCCAAAGTTCTGTCCTGACTCTGTCCAAGTAGAGCAGGTCCAGCACCTCCCTCCTTAATGAACCTCCACCCAACAATTCTCCATCAGCAGCACATCCTGCAACAGCAGCCACCAGAACCTTCCTTTACCAGCAGGAAGGTGGAGCAGATCCAGGATCAGTGGAGAGAGAGAGCAGGAGAGCAGGACAGAGACAAAGAAAGAGAATGGAGGAAGACAGAGAGACAGAAGGACAGAGAGGGACAGAGAGAAAGGAGGAGAGACTGATGGACAGAGAAAAAGACAGAGAACGGAGGAGGACAGAGAGACAGAAGGAAAGAGAGGGACAGAGATAAAGAGAGAGAAAGAAGGAGAGACTGATGGACAGAAGGGGACGTGAGCAGGTGGAGCTACGGGTGGCAGCTGGAGCCTCTTCAGGTCTGGAGCCTCCTCCAGCAGCACCAGGATCTGGGATCTGGGAACCTGAAGGCTCTGGAGAAGTTCACTGGGACTTAACATCACACACAAGAATCGTTAGTGGCAATCTCCATCTTGTATATGAGAATGGCCTCCTCTGATTGGTCACAGGGCATCAGTCTCACCTCAGACAGATTCAGGAAGCAAGTCGAGTCAAGGAGAGTGAGGCCGGACCCACAGAGTCTGATCAGTGGCGCTGGGGCACAGCTAGGGGTGTAACCATTCACTTGAACTACGATTCAATTCGAATCACGATTTGCGGTTGCCGATTCAATTGAAGGACGATTTGAATTCATTTAGAACGATACGACTGGATTCGATTCAGTGTCTTGAAATCGATTCAGTAACTTTTCTACAAAACTTCAACTATTGTGACTGTGAAATAAATACCTGGATATTGGACAGTTCAGGCTAAGTTTCATAGATCTCTGCTGTTCGTTGTAAGGGAATCAGGTTTAAAATCATGGATATTTGGACTTTTATACCCCTTTCTCTCTGAAACACGCGGGTCAGAGCAGGTTTTTGTGCCCTCGTTTGCTCTGCATCAGGGTGCATTCAAGCTTCCAGCAGACGCAGGGCTGAGCTCCCGCTCTGAGGCTGCGTGCCTGTGTTTTTCTCTCTCTTACGTCATCGTGCTGACAACGTCATCATTGTGTCTCAAAATGCCGGTGATGTTCCCATAAATCTCAGTGTCCCGTACGGTTGCAGACATCTTCCGCCGGATCTCCTCTTCACGGCAGATGGAGAGCAGCTCGCGGACTTCACGATCTTGCCAGCGTGCTGCCATGATCGATAAAAAAGATGTGAAGATGGCAATGCAACACAGTCGCGCTTGCGCAGTTCACATTAGGGTTTCCGGTTGGTGGGAGTTCCATTACTGTCATGTTACGAGGTAGATCACAAGAGTAAATGCAAAGCAAAATTAAAGCTGCAAGCAGCAATGAACGGGCCTTCGCACCCTGACGCAGTTGAAGGGCTTCTGGCATGTAGAGGTTTTCAGACCTGGGCTGACAGCTGTGACTTCACCCACCACCCCCTTCCTTCCCTCCTTTGCCCTGTCAGTTTGATGAGGATTTTAGAGTACTCTTCTTGTGAAATATCCTCATAAATCCCAAGACTTTGGTCAAATCCATCCATCCATCCATCCATCCATCCATCGTCATCTTCCGCTTATTCCTACACATTAAGGGTCGCGGGGGGGCTGGAGCCTATCCCAGCGTCAATGGGCGAGAGGCGGGGTTCACCCTGGACAGGTCGCCAGTCCATCGCAAGGCCAACATACAGAGACGAACAACCATTCACACTCACATTCATACCTACGGTCAATTTAGAGTATCAATCAGCCTAGTCCCCAATTGCATGTTTTTGGACTGTGGGAGGAAGCTGGAGTACCCGGAGAGAACCCACGCAGACACGGGGAGAACATGCAAACTCCACACAGAAAGATCCCGTGCCTGAGCCGGGACTCGAACCCGGAACCTTCTTGCTGTGAGGCCACAGTGCTGACCACTGCACCACCGTGCAGCCCACTTTGGTCAAATCTTTCATTTGAATTCACATTTTAGAGGGAAAATTTGTCCCAAATCCAGTGATACAGGTTGGAAAGTGGTCAGACTTCTAGTTTAGATGTCAGAAGCCTCAGTTGGACACAAAGTAGAAGTCCAGAGACAGCCTCCCTATCGGTTTACATTGTAAGGTGCAATGTGGCACAGCAACTTTCAGGGCTTACAGAATCCAAACCATTTGAGTTATTACAAAATTTTTTGACGGATTCTGTTCAGCACAGTGTTATAAGTCATATATTAAAGTTTGAAGGCAATACCATACACGCCCTAGGAGGAGGTAGCGTTTGTTTGGGGTCCAAAATTGGTATTTTCAAATGCATATTGTGGACTTCCAGGTGGTTTTAGGTCAGCGGTGTTAGAGTATGATTTGTAGGTCTTGATAAGACAAATAATTGAGTTTTGGTTCAATGTCTCTACAACATTCCTACAGGCCGTGGTGCCCCTTTTTAGATACCTAGGTCGCACTGAGGAGCACATTTTGGCATTTTGGAGGTTAATTTTTACATTTTATCAAATTTTTCACCTAATGTGACTGCCAAATTTGGTGAGGTTTTGAGCTTGTTTAGGGGGTCAAATTGAAGTCTAAAGGGGCAGAATAAGAAAGAAAGAAAGAAAGAAGAGAGAAACGGAACAAATATAATGGGGTCTTTGCCCCTTGGGGCTTAGGCCCTAATAAAAGAGGAAAAAGATGAGGATGTGTGGAATATCTGCATTTTCCTCAGGCACATTATCAAATTATGAAAAAAGAACTCTGAATTAGTGGTTCTCAAACATTTAACTAGCATCCACCCTGGGTATCTCAAGGCTCTGGATGTTGTAGGGCTGTCCTGGTTGACATGTCTTTGCAACATTGCGTGGACATTGGGGCGGTACCTTTGGAGTGGCAGACCAGGGTGGCGGTCCCCATCTTTAAAAAAGGGGACCAGAGGCTGTGTTCCAACTATCGGGGGATCACACTCCTCAGCCTCACCAGAAAGGTCTATGCCAGGGTACTGGAGGGGAGGGTCAGGGTGATCGTCGAACCTCAGATTGAGGAGGATCAGTGTGATTTTGTCCCAGCTGTGGAACTGTGGATCACCCTCGCTAGGGTGCTGGAGGGGGCATGGGAGTTTGCCCAACCAGTCCACATGTGTTTTGTGGATCTGGAGAAAGCTTATGACCGGGTTCCCAGGGGCACCCTGTGGGGGGTACTCTGGGAGTATGGGGTGGATGGCCCTAAAAAAGGGACATTCAGTCTCTCTATCGGAGGAGTGAGAGTCTGGTTCGTGTTGCCAGCAGTAAGTCAGACTTGTTCCAGGTGAGGGTTGGACAATGCCAAGACTGCCCTTTGTCACCGGTTCTGTTCCTAACCTTTATGGACAGAATTTCTAGGTGCAGCTGGGTGGTGGTGGGGGGGTCGAGTTTGGTGGCAGGAGGATGTTGTCTCTGCTTTTTGTGGATGATGTGGTCCTCTTAGCTCCACCATGCTCTTATCTGGGAAGAGAATAGAGACAATGGGGAATCTTCCAATTTCCGTGTACTTTCACAAATGCCAGTCGGGCTGCAGGATGCTGGGCTGTGAGCACAGGTCTCACTTGTAGATGTTGGGCCTCTATGCCACTCTCATTGAGTCTGCTTCCGACAGTTTGGGCAGAAACATGCACAAAGGGCCACAAGAGGTCGTTTTGTCGTGCTATGGCAGTGCTCTTCCTGTTACTCTTGCACAAAGGAAAAAAGGTCCTGCTTCTGGGTTGTTGCCCTCCTATGGCCCCCCTCCACCTCTCCTGGTGTACTGGCCTAGATAGGCCAGTACCAGTAGATACTGGTATGTCTCCCATGCTTTTGAGACTGGGAGACACAGCAAACTTCTGGCCATGGCATGTATGGAGGTGCCATCCCGGAGCTGCAATTTCTGTGGGCTGCAGATACCACCTCATGCGAGGGCACTGGAAAAATGCAAAATTATCCTAGAATCAGACAGAAAGGACAAGAAGAGGGAAAAGTTATGTGGCCACCACCACAAAACCAATACTTAACAGGGTTTTTCTTGCTAATTGCCTCTCATTTCCACCTGTTGTCTGTCCCATTTGCACAACAGAAAGTGATATTGATTCACAATTATTATTGCTTCCTAACTGGACAGGTTAATGTCCTGGAAGTGACTAACTTGGAGTTACACTGTGATGATTCCCTCTATTTTTTAGAGCAGTGACTATATTGATATATTGGTGACTGATGAGTTAGTGAGTAAATGATGAGTAAAATAAGTAACTGGGTTGTGGGCTTGATATCAGTGCTCTCATCCAGTGTGATGAAAGAACATGTGACAGCAGTGACCCAGCAGACAGCTGGAACCTCTGTTGGTGTTACATTTATGGCGGTACAGACTCAGCACAGGGTACTACACAGATGACGCAGTGGGTGCTGCTCTCGCTGCAGGGTCAGATGCAGGCAGGGCTATAACGCGCAGCCCCAGCACTGTTCAAGTGCGCACATATATAAGAGTCCCTCCTGCCGTGTTCACATTGTGGTCCTGGACTATTCAGTGTATCAGGTTTTGTCTGTTTCATGGTTTCATAGAATCCCTGCTGAGAACTTCACCATCTACTACAAACTGGGGCCTCGGCTCTCCATGAATCCAAATTGGAAATAACTTGATTTGTAGGTCCTTGCTATCTTGCCTTGTTTGTTGCTAACATTAGCGGGAGCATGTACAATGGATGCTCCGGCTGTCCACCTGATGTAAACGAATGCGACCATGTAGCAGTCTCGCACAAAAATAAAACAAGAACGCCAAAACTTATTTCGGATTACAATTCTGTTTAGGTATTTACATCACAAACTATTGACTGTTTGGAAAGTATTCCTTGTTTGTTTCTGTATGTTCTGTTTGTTGTTAAGTGTTTTTGACTCTTAAAAAAAAATACTCCTAGGATTCCTCCACATACCACTTGAGGGAGCGAACGTAGGCGCACAACAATTTGAGAATCACTGCCCAATCATTAAAGATTAAAGATTCTAGATAAAGATCTTGGTTTGATCAAGACATTTTATTCAGGACAAATGATTGCAACTTTCTTTTATTATGGCCAAGATTCCATGGTATAGTGGGTTCCCAAATACAGTTGAAAAGCTCAAAGGAGAGAAAGGTAAAAAAGTGGTCAAAGTTGCCATCTTGTGGTCATATATGCAAAAGTGCTTGACATAATACTTAATGGTTGATCGCAAAATACCTGTTGGCACACACCCAGCAACCTGTGGGGTTTTCTGTTGCTTGAGGGTCCAGTTTAAGATGTGCTTTTGACTTCCAGTCTGCCTCTGTCCCTCTTTTACTGAGTCTGACCCAACATTCTCCACTGACGTTTCTGAAAACATCATCAAATTCATCACAAGTCCTTATAAATTTACACTTAAGGAGTTGCAATACCCTAAAATGGGACGGGCTCTTCTTTAGAGTACAGGAAAGCAAGTTTCCCATTTTAATGCAGCTTAGCAGTCAGTGGAGAGCCACCGAAGTAAAATAAACAATGTGCTGGCAATTTGGGGGGAGGCTTTTCGACAGGCAAAAGTGGAACCTCCAGACCTGAAAAGTGCCAATTTTTCAAGTGGCATGGAAAAAAGGAGGTTCTGTATGTTAAGGTTACAGATCCAATTTAAAAAAAAGTCTACAAACTGCACGCAAAGACATTGAATATGGCAGCGCAGTCAATGATGAACTGGACAGCATCAGTGTGACAACTCTACTGACATTGCTTCTCTGCTATTCTGCAAAACATTCTGCATTAAAAGATGAGTATTTTGAAGAATTGGTTAAGTGGCTTCTTGATTTCAAACATGACACGTATTTATGTCATTATTATTTATCCATTATTATATTACCATTAGCATTATTACATTGCTATACTATTACCATTACCATTACCATTACCATATAGATACTGTTAGCTGGTGATACCTGAACACAACAAATCCAATTTTATCTTGTGGACAAAAAGAAGATCTGATTTTAGAAACAAACCAGGTTTGCCGGGCGGCACGGTGGTGCAGTGGTCAGCACTGTCGCCTCACAGCAAGAAGGTTCTGGGTTTGAGTCCTGGCAAATGGGGACTAGGCTAATTGGATACTCTAAACTGACTGTAGGTGTGACTGTGAGTTTGAATGGTTGTCTGTCTATATGTGTTGGCCCTGCCATGTACTGGTGACCGGTCCAGGTTGAACCCTGCCTCTCGCCCAAAAGCTGCTGGGATAGGCTCCACCCCCCGAAAATGAATGAATGGATGGATGGAATCAGGTTTGCCTTGAGATTTGGCTTTCGGGACAATTTAAAGGTATTCTAACCCAACAGGGGGCAGCAGTTTACCAGAATGTTGAGGTGTCCACCCCTATTAAGTTAAGACAAGATAAGATAAACCTTTAATCATCCCACAGTGGAAAAATTTACATCGTTACAGCAGCAAGAACAAAGGAGAATTAAACATAAATAGTATGTGAAGATAAACATAAGAGGTGTGCAAATGTACAAGAATAAGTGTGCAAATGTACAAGAATAAGTAATATATCAGAGTAATACACAAAAGTAAAAAGAGGAAGAAGTATGTACAGCAGTGGAGTATGTACAATCTTAAATATATGTGTATGTACAGTGATATTGCACGATGAAAAAAGTTCTGGTCGGTATGTGGTCTGCTGGTTCTACAGCTGCAGGAAGGAAGGACCTGCGATATTGCTCCTTCACACACTTTAGGTGGAGGAGCCTGTTGCTGAAGGAGCTCCTCAGTGCTGTGGGAGTCACTGTCCAACATGGATGACAGTGAGCTGTCATCCTCCTCTCTCCTACCACCCCCACTGAGTCCAGGGGGCATCCCAGGACAGAGCAGGCCTTCTTGACCAAATATTGTAACAAACATAGAAATATACCTTCTTGGCATGAGTGTTTTGAGCAGGCCTACAACACGTTTATACATGTAATTTTCAATAACATCGTGTGTTGACTTTACCACTGACTATTTCGCAATATATATTCAGCCCCCTAAATCTGATTAGAGGATGCCGACTGATGGTGTGTTGTAATGTTGATATCTTGTGTTAGAAGTGGTCAGCCATTGGCTGTGCTCCTGGACTGAGTGGGTATCCGCAAGAGGCGAGTTCCCTCTGGACAGGTCATCAGTCCATGGCAGGGCCAACACATAGAGACAGACAACCATTGGCTCTCCCAGCCATGCCTACGGTCAATTTAGAGTCTGGATTAACCTGGTCCCTCTTGATGTCTTTGGACTGTGGAGGAAGCTGGAGTACCAGAGAGAACCCAGCAGGAACAGGGAGAACATGGAGACTCACACAGAAAGACCCCGTGCTGCAGCCGGGCTCCACCCACAACCTTCTTGCTGGGGGGCCACAGTGAGGACCACTGCTCCACCGTGCTGCCCTGTACACTCATACAGACACAGACAATGATTCTTTGCTTTGTTAGATAGGTGTCTATTGGGACACTGTCCTTTTTGGGCCTGAGACTGAAGACTCTCTTCCCATATTTAATGTATCTCAGGATAACAACTGTTGAATACAGGCAGAGTTTTCAGACAGACTCCATCAGACATTATAAACATCATCTGTCCCTCCATGAACTACTGTGACCCACATGGTTTATTTGTTTAAAACAAATGAAAAGTCAGATCCAGGCTTTATGTTCCATGCAAAATTGGAAATGATCATGAAAATAGCTGCGATTGCTGGGGGGCCACAGTGATGACCACTGCTCCACCGGGCTGTCGATGTTAGAGCTCTTTTTCTTGAATAGTCTAATGAAGTTGAGACAGTTTTATTGGTATAGTGCCAAATGACAACAAGAGCTTTCTCATGACACTGAACAAGTAGAGCAGGTCTAGCACTCTTTCTCACTCTCCATGAGGAAGCACATCTTGCAATGATGAAAACCTTCCTTTTAAAAGGCATGAACGCAGACCCAGGCTCAGTGGGGACGACCATCTACTTTGCATTCGAGGGAAGAGAGCAGGAAAATGGAAACAGAGACAAAGATGGATAAGGGACAGGGACAAATGCAGATAAGGAAAGAAAGGGATAGAGACAAAGAGAGAGAAGGAGGAAAATACAGAATGACAGACAGACAAAGGACGTGAGTAAGACAGAGGCAGAAAGATGAGCAGAGAACTAGACAGAGGGATGGGGAATGGAGAGTGTTAAGACGGACAACAAACAATAACAGCAGTAACAGTAAACTACCTACCAGTGATAACATCTACTCGTAATTAAGCAGTCAACCTCGTCATGGCTAAAACTAATACTAATACAAATACTGATGTTAATAATGGTAATTTGTGTTCATGTTAATTATGTTAATAATCCTAAAAAATTCTGAGACTGAGGGTGGAAGGTTGGCCCTCTGCAGATCTGCAGCCTCTTCTAACAGCAGCATCAGTCAGGGATCTGGGATGTGAGAAAGCACAAAGGCTCTGGGGAAAAGTCAAGTTAGTAACAAGCATATATGGGGCATGCATACGTACAAGAGGACAGAGAGGAGGAGAAAGAGTTTCAGTGCATCATGGGAGATCCCCATGCTGTCTTGGCCTGGAGCAGCACATCGAAGGGTTAGACTTAACCAGCTACAACTGTAAGTTTTATCAAAAAAGTAGTTCTTAAGTCTGCTCTTAAACCTAGAGAGGGGGTCTGGGTTCTGGACTGAAATTGGGAGACGGTTCCACAGGAGGGGAGCCTGATAGCTGAAGGTTCTGGCTCCATTCTACTGTTAGAACTCTAGGAACCAGCAGGAACCCTGCATCCTGAGAGTGAAGGGTTCTAGCTGGATCATAGGGGACTAGGAGCTCTGTCAGGGATGAAGGAGCCTGATAGCTGAAGGTTCTGGCTTCATTCTACTGTTAGAACTCTAGGAACCAGCAGGAACCCTGCATCCTGGGAGTGAAGGGTTCTAGCTGGATCATAGGGGACTAGGAGCTCTGTCAGGGATGATGGAGCCTGACTGTTGAGGACTTTGATGGGAGAAGAAGTCAGCCAGTATGTGAATAACATCGATCCAACCTGATTCCATCTCTCCATGTTGTCCCTCTTCTCCCTCTTCTCCTGTTGAGGGTGGTGGGGGTGGAGCCTATCCCAGCAGCCTTCCCCCTGGACAGGTCACCAGTCCATGGCAGGGCCAACACATAGAGACAGACAACCATTGGCTCTCCCAGCCACGCCTACGGTCAATTTAGAGTCTGGATTAACCTGGTCCCTCTTGATGTCTTTGGACTGTGGGGGAAGCTGGAGTACCAGAGAGAACCCAGCAGGAACAGGGAGAACATGGAGACTCACCCAGAAAGACCCCGTGCTGCAGCCGGGGCTCCACCCACAACCTTCTTGCTGGGGGGCCACAGTGAGGACCACTGCTCCACCGTGCTGCCCTGTACACTCATACAGACACAGACAATGATTCTTTGCTTTGTTAGATAGGTGTCTATTGGGACACTGTCCTTTTTGGGCCTGAGACTGAAGACTCTCTTCCCATATTTAATGTATCTCAGGATAACAACTGTTGAATACAGGCAGAGTTTTCAGACAGACTCCATCAGACATTATAAACATCAGCATTTCAATATTAATGATCCAGTGTTTAGTTTTCATGTTGTTTTTATGTGTCCAAAGGCTGCAGTAAACATGGCTGTGTACTTATAAACTTCCCTTGTCAATGATATCTGGGCGTCACTGATTGACGGGATAATTTTCCCAGGTGAGTATTGTTGCTGTCTTCATTTTCCTCTTGGTTTTGATGAAAATAATCCAGCATGTGGAATTAAATTTATGATTTGTCTTCTCTCTCCCCTCTTCTCTCTCCTCTCCTGTTGCTTTCTGCAGGTATTTCTGCCTCTGGAGCTGCAGAGATTTTATCTTTTTCTCGACTGATAACACGACATATTAATGATATATAATGACAGCTAGACCTTTGCTGCTGGTGTTACCACATTTATTGTTATGGCTGGTTAGCAGAGCATTTGGCGTCACTCACTGTTAAGAAATGACTTCCCTTCTTGGTTTAGCGATAATAGCTGGCATAAGTCTGCTCAAGCACCTACAAACGTCACTAACAATGGACACAGAGGCAGATGGAGGTGTTGTCCACCTGGGATGCTACAGAGAGGAAGCCAGACAAAGGGGAAAGGTGCATGATGAGACAGAGATTCACTGCTATTTCAAACATTGCAGTGCTCTACAAGCCTTATTGGAAAACCATCCACAGTGAGCTCAGCACTGAAATTAGATATTGATCCTTCCTCCACCACCGCCACCACAACCACCAACTCACTAGCTGTGCAAATGCACCCCTCCTGTTCTGGTGATTCCATGTCTTTCAGTTAGTCTTCCTTACTTGGTCGTACTTGGGAATTCTTCTCAATTGGAATTCCTCTCCCTGATGCATCTCCATCTCTTGTGTCCTTCAACTCAGGCAAAATGAAAATACAAGCATAAATCAGTCGTGACCTGAATATTGTTGGGCAAGTTACTTAACCATTTACACATTACAAATTACTCATAAAAAAAGCACTTATTACTCAACAGCTGGAAGGCCCATTTTACATGTGAAAATATAATATCATGTATGTTGAGCATGTGTATGATTTTGTTTAGGACAAACTGACCTTTTTAATGGTTGCGGTGTTGAGCTGCTGTGGAGTACTATAACGCAGACAGATGTTTGTAACTTGATGATGTTAGGATCAGTTTTAATGTTGGTAACAGGAAGATAGTGGGGACACAACAAAGAGCTCTCCTTCGCTTCATCTGTCAAAATGTCCTTGAGGATAAGAAGCTTCTGATGGGCGGATCAGTGCTTTGTATGGCAGCTCCAACCCCAACAATGTATGAGTGTTGATGGGCGAATGAGAGGCAATCTTCTAAAACCAGGGAAAAGTTCTATTTTCACCTCAAAATTACGCTGTTCTTTTTTAAAGAATGATATTGCATTTTGGGGGAAAAAAATTGATGATATAATGTTCCCTGAATGATTTATGGTGTTTATCATTTCAAGTAATATTCATATAAGCCAAGTGATGATCAAGAAGTAACGTTTTCATTGCAACACTATGAAAACTTACAGGAACTTTACATGATATTATAAACATCCCTAAAATGCTCCTCAAACATTCAAATAACGTGTTAGAACGAAGTCTCAGTATCAAATAGTCAAATAGTTCAAGGATTGTTATCAGAATATTTTAGAAATTTTAAATCACTGCTACAAAACACTCTTCATAATGTTTTCATATCATGAATCCTACTCTGGGAACATAATCAAAACTTGCTGCTGCAAAGACTTGAGGGATGACAGACCCTGGGGTGACACTAGCCAAGTGATTAAGGTTTAGAAGAGGTCTTCGTCAATGTGCATAGATTAAACAAAAAATGTCCTCTGCATTTAACCCACCCTCTACAGAGCAGTGCCAACTCTAGATCTTCTGCCTGTATCTCAAGAGCTCTAACAGAATTAAACAGCTTCCATCCTTGTTGCTGTGAGGCAACAGTGCTAACCTCTGAGCAACCATAGAAGATGTGCCGTTTGCCTAAGCAGCAGTCCCGGCTTTGATTCCCCGTGAACTGGTTAAATTAGCTGCAGCATCCCCAAACCCTGCTGCCAGCCTTTTTAGATAATGTTATTGTCAAGGCTCATATCAGGCTCCCCTGTTTATTTCTGTCTCTTTCTCCCTCCTGCGTTTCCCCTTCTCTCTTGTATGTGTACGTGTAAGTAGAGGAGCAGCTCACCTGCACGTCAGAGAAACTTGCAGCTCATCATATGTAGGTATGTGGGTGGCATGGCTCAGGGGTAGAGTGGCCGTCTAGAAACCGAAGGGTCGCTGGTTCGATCCTCGACCCTGGTGACCATGTCGAAGTGTCCTTGAGCAAGATACTGGACCCACAATTGCTCCTGATGAGTTGGTTGGTGCCTTGCATAGCAGCCTCCACCATCAGTGTGTGAACGGGTGAATGAGACGACACTGTAAAGCGCTTTGAGTGCTGCTAAGGTAGAAAAGCGCTCTATAAAATTGAGTCCATTTACCATCACTCATTAAGACTCCCTGCATAAAACTTCTGGTCACTCCTCTTCACCGCATTGTCCACTGTAACAGAGTGGCGCTCCTGACTCTTGGCTCTTTTTTACCTTGTGAGGTTTACTAATGCTATTCTGTGTGAGTCCAGTGCGAACTTCTGTGTTGTTCTGTGCTCAAGTTTTGACTCTCAGTGAGATTCCCTTGCCTTCAACCCTCCACTGTTGCAAAACAGATCTTCTAGAAAAGGCTCACCCGCATTCTGTCCTTACTTCAGCTGGCCCCTCCTGCACCTTTCGCTCTCTGCTCCTGCTTATTGTCCATCTCCTGTTTTTCTCCTCTGGCCCCTTCTTCCACCACCACAGATCCCTGCACTCTAAACCCCACACCATCCCTTCACTTGTGTCCTCAATAAAGTTCACCAAATACCCTACATCCCCCAACTCAGTGTCTGCTTTCTGGGTCCTAAAGCAACTGCCTACTATAACAGTCGTCCTACCTTTGAGAATTCTGGGAAACAAACAAAAATCAAACTGTAAACAGTTTAAAAATATTCAGGCATTATGCTCCATTATCACCTACATGTGACCACAAACCACTTTTAGAATCTTGTTAGAATATAATATAGGCGAATGCCCGGAGACCAGACCTCCATCCATGGAGCCTGGCCGGGCTCAGCCTGAACTGGATACATGGATTCATCCCCCTTTGGGCCCATCAACTGCATAAGGAACCGGAAGGTCTGGTGCTGTGTGTACTGGGCAGCAGACCAAGGTGGTCTGATCCCCAGCTATGGAAACTGGCTTTTTAGGACATGGAATGTCACCTCTCTTGTGGGGAAGGAGCCGGAGCTGGTGGAAGAAGTTAAGTGTTACCGGCTAGACATAGTCGGTCTCACCTTGACACATAGTTCCGGTTTCAGAACCCAAGTCCTTTAGAGGGGTTAGACTCTCCTTTGCTGGAGTTGCTCTGGGTGAGAGGCGGAAGGTCAGGGTGGGCTTTCTGATAGCCTCCAGACTCTCTGCCTGTACGTTGGGATTTACCCCGGTGGACGAAAGGGTTGAATCCCTGCACCTTTGGGTTGGGGAATGGGTCCTGACTGTTGTCTGTGCTTTTGCGCTGAATTGCAGCTCAGAGTACCCACCCTTTTTGGAGTCCCTGGGAAGGGTACTGGGTAGAGCCCTAAATGGGGACCCCATTGTCCTATTGAGGGACTTCAATGCACACATAGGCAATGACACTGTGACCCGGAGGAGCGTGATTGGGAGGAACATCTGGCTCAACCCCAGCCCGAGTGGTGTTCAGTTATTGGACTTCAATGCGAGTTGCAGTTTGTCCATAACTAACACCATATTTGAACATAAGGATGTCCATCGGTGCACGTGTCACGGTGCACGTGGCACGGGTCTATGATCAGTTTTATAGTCATATCATCTGATCTATGGCTGTATGTTCTGGACACTCGGGTGAAGAGAGGAGCTGAACATTCAACTTATCACCATCCAGTGGTGAGCTGGATCAGGTGGCAGGGCAAGACACTGCACAGACCTGGTAGGCCCAAATGCGTAGTGAGGGTCTGCTGGGAACGCCTGGTGGAAGAACCTGTCGAGATGATCTTCAACTCCTATGTCCAGCAGAGCCTCAACAACATCCCTGGGCAATGGGGACATTGAGGCTGAATGGACTGTGTTCCGCCTTGCTATTGTCGAGGTGGCTGTTGTGGGCTGCAGCCGCAAGGTTGCTGGGGCCAGTCGTGGTGGTAATCCCTGAACTTGCACACTTGACACCAGAAGTGAGGGGAGCCCTCAGGCTGAAGAAGGAGGCCTACAGGGCGTGGCTGATATGATGCCAAACAACTCAGCAGCGGCACAGCTGCCAACTACTGGGGGATCACATTCCTCAGGTTTCCTTGCTGAGTCTGCTGCCCCTGCGACCTGGACCAAGATAAACTCCAGCTCCTGCTGGGGCAGTTTGCAGCCGAGTGTGAAGCAACTAGGATGAGAATCAGCACCTCCAAGTCTGAGGCCATGGTCCTCAGCTGGAAAAGGGGAAAGTCCTGCCTCAGGTAGAGCAATACGTATCAGTTGAGGTGGTTTGGGCATCTGGTGAGGATGCCTCCTGGACGCTCCCTCGGGAGGTTTTTCGAGCATGTCCGGCCAGGAAGAGGCCTCAGGTCTGACCAAGGATTCACTGGAGGGATTATATCTCTCGGCTGGCCTGGGAACACCTCAGGATTCCCCTGGAAGAGCTGGTGGAAGTGGCTGAGGAGAGGACAGTCTGCTGAGGCTGCTGCCCCAACGACCCAAACCAAGATAAGCAGAGGATGACCATAACGACAATGACTGCCTCTTTGCACCATGATGAGTACTCTTAAAACATGCCCTGTGTGGGCATATACCAAATTAAGGCTGAACACGCACATCGCACCATCCCTCAACTGCCTGGTACCATAGATTGCTTAAATAGGTCCCTTTGAATTAAAACAGCAACAACAACAAAAAAATCACAAGAACTCTGAATCATAATATTCTTTTATTTAACATATTTGTATGTTTTGGAAAAATAAACCTTTTCCATTTGTAAAAGGTGCTTTTGTACTCATGTGGTCTGGCACCATCAAAACTACCTCCCACCCCTGTCCAGCTTGCAAAATGTTGCTTCATCACATAATTGAACACCACTCTCACTTCGAAGAAAAGTCTGGGTTTTTGATCAAGTTTTACATCTCTCAGTAGTTACATCCATGTAGTTTGGAAGAAAATTAAATTTTCAGACTGGTTAAGCAGACAAAAACTGAATGTTAATAACTGCAGCATGGACTTTAGAGGTACAAACTTAAATGAGACAGCTTATCAAACTCTGTTGTCAAGAGCAAATTTAAGACTGTAAATGGACTGAATAGTTGCATGTGTCTGTCATTCAGAGATTGTCTCGTAATTTCAACTCCTTATTTCTGCCACATCTGCACTTGCATGAGTAAAAGTGACAGAGAGCTGAGAAGGAATGGAGATTTCACCTGTGTCTGCCCTGTTGCTTGTTACACATGCCAGCTCTATTTGGAACCAAGTATTTCCCCCTCAAGCAACGTGTCTCCATCTACTTTGAAAAATTCATTTGTACATCAAAGTTTTTTACTACTGAATGAGAAAATTCAACTCTCAAATTTGCCAAATTGGCTAAATGTGAAGCAAATTTTTCACAAGGGGTGATTATGATAAAAGTTCATGTAAAGCCCAAAACCCATGCTGGGAGATGCAAAAGATATGGCACAAAGCACAGTGACTTTCTGTAGCTGATCTGATATTCACCATGTTTAGAACTCAAGCATATATTGTTTCCTGGTCATCTCGCCAACGGACATGACCAAGCACAGCTGCATGATTTGTACAAGTCAGCACCATGATGTGGTCATTTCGGCATCATTTTTTAAAATTTATTTATTGAGTTTTTACAGCTGTAAACATAGATTTAGCAATAAAATTACAGACAGACTATAACTGTAAAGTAACCCCCCCCCCCATAAGAAACATAACCCAGTCAACTCCTCTCTCTGCTATTCAGCTTCCAGTCCATTGGGTAGAGGTTAAGGACACAAAATGCTGGGCAGTTGGGCACTGGATTCAGGGTTAACTTCATTCCAAAATTTCTGTATTTCAGGACAGTCCCACAGATAATGAAATAAAGTCCCTTTTCAACACTGCATTTAACACACGTATCAGGAATACTTGGATTCATCTTCTGCAGTCTGTCTGGTGGAATGTAGGTTCTCATGATCCAATTATATTGAATCAGTGGGAGGTGGGTGTTTACTGTTACGCGGTGAGCGGTTGAACACACAATTCTCCAATTCGCCTCCGAGATATCTTCTTGCAGGTCAGCTGCCCATTGAGCTTTCCTATGTTCAGTGGAGTCTTTGTGGTTTTTCACCACTATATCGTAAAACAAGGATATCTGACTTTTGCCAGTACAATTATTCACTGCAAAATTTTCTTGCATGGACAGAGGGGGTTGGATACCAGAGTGAGTCTGTGCATAAACAAAACTCCTTAACTGTAGGTATTTAAAGAAATGTGTCCTGGGAATGTCATATTCATTTCTGAGTTCCTCAAATGAAGTTAGTTTGCCACCCTTATATAAATCCATAATTTTACAAATGCCATTTGTTGCCCACATTTTAAAACCTTGGTCTTTCCTGCCAGGAGAAAAGTTAGCATTCCTCCATGTAGGTGAAAAGCCTGAAAATAAAGTAGATTCACCAAGAAATGACTGTACCTGGTGCCAGACATTGATAGTGTTCCTCACAAAATGCTTCAGTTTTTTAACAGATGCGGAATATAAATAAGTGTCTAGTCGCAGGCCTCCAGTGCAAATGTTTTCAGTTTGTACCAATGGCAAGTATGGTTCAGGAGAAAAGCAGTCCATTGCAGCTCTAATCTGAGCAGCCCAGAAGTACCACTGTAAGCTAAGTTACAGGCAGCAGTCGTCCAGATGCAGCTCCTGAAGAAGGCTGTGAAATTCACTGAGTGCCTTTGAATGATGTAAAGAATCCAGAACCAGTCGTGGTGTTCGTTGGCTATGGTTATAGTAAGAAAAGGTGTATCATGATATGTATGTATAAGGATAATCCTCAACTGGTCTCACAAATAGGGAAATAGCAGGTCTAACAGCAGCAAAGGAATATCACATTTAGTGTATCAAAATACAATAAATAACTAACACTGGTAGGTAAGCATGTAGGGAGCAGTTAAGGAACTGTACAAGAGTGTGTATGCAATTTACATTCAAAGTACGGCCGACTGGCTTTAGTAGAATGCATCCTGTTCTTTCCTTATCACTGCTCCAGTCCAGACTGTTTGGTCTATTGAGAAAACAAATGTATTTCACCTTTTATCATGTGTGCATACAGTCCAGTGCAAGTTTTATCAAGGCAAACTAAAGACCCAGGGATGAAAAAATAGCTAATATACACAAATCAAACCTCTCAGTTTCATACATAACAGAGGGATACTTTCTGTCAGGATAATGTGAAGTAAATATGACATAGATTCTTAAATATACTGACCATTGATGCAATTACCTCACAGTCTTCAGCACGTCTCGAGTTGTTTTTGTGAGTAAAAAGAAATGTGAGGGAAGAAAAAACAGAAACAGAACAATCTGTGTAAGCCAGCAAAGAAGCAGCAGCACCAGGCTTTACTCCCCCTCATCTCCCCCTGTCTTTCTTCTCTCCCTATCTCCCTCTAGCTCACCTTCACTCATCACCTCATTTATTTTCCCCCTTTCTGTTGCCAGGCAACGGGGAAGGAAGGGCATCACTTGGAGGCGTCAAAATCACAGGAAGAACTTGCTGAAAGACACAGCTCCCAGATGTTTTATGAAAGATCCAGGCTCCATAACTGCCACTTTCTTCTCATTTCCCAGCACTTGACCTAAGATGAAAAACAGTATTAGTTCCAGGTGAGATATTAGAAACCACTTTTACACAAAGACGAGTGTCCCAGTGTGCCCGTGATTCCAAATAGAGGTGTGACATCCAATAAAATCAAGAGCATCAGTGGTCTTCTAATGAGCCGCTCCTCCGTTCCAGCTGTCTCTCTGACACTGCCACTATTTTGGCTCTGCTACTACTTCTGTTGTCAGTGGAACCTTCTGTTCCCCATCTCCACAAACTACTTAACATTCCTGCATTGAAAAGGCTGTGTTAAAGCTCAGGTTCAAGTTTATTCGTCAGGCCACACATCAATTTGCAGTGAAACATTCATGTACCTGCCTGCAAAAAGAGGCTACAAACAATGCTCCAGCAGTTGCAAAGTATTCTCTACTAGTAACTCGTAAAAATGAAAATAGTAAAAAAAAAAGTAAAACACCTTTGTCAGCGAACATAGACTGCAGAATTTATTGCAAGTCCTGCGTTGTAATATTTCTACACATATGTTGCTGAAATGTTGTGTTTATGTGGTCTACTGTGAATACCCTGCGTCTCAAGGGTTATATCTGCTTCCCTTTCATCAAGGACGTACCCTAAGCTAAATAGGCCAAGAAATCATTTCAGAAAGTGTACCCTTAACGACTACAGAGTCATTTGACATGGGATGGAATGCTGATTAAAGTTGTGCTCACTGCAGAAAAAACAGGGTGTAATGAAAGTGGGAAAGGGGCTTCGATGCAAAAAGAAATCCTGACAGATTTACTAAATCCGGTAAGAGAGAGCGATTGAAGAGGAGATAAAAGTGGTGTGACATCTGATAAAGATCGTAATTAGTAGCTAATCAGCGACTGGACACCAAATTAAAAAGTCTTAAAACCCCCTGGTGTAATTTGAGAGGTATGACACTCTGTTCCTACTACCTTTTAAACTTGACGCTGTGAATTGTTGTGAATCCATGCAATCTCTAAATGTGGTCATTTCAATATTCTGAAATCAAGCTTTTCCATTCAAATTCATCTTTCATAAATCCAAAGTCATTTGGTTTGTTATTAGAGATACGGGGCCCATCAGTTTCCTCAAAGTTCACCCTTTGGAGGAAGTGAAGAGAAAACTCTCAGTGAGCCAGACGGCCACTCACGCCGCCAGCGTGTACTGATATTCTCTCTGGATGTACCTCACTGTTCTGTGGCATTCATCCCCCGTCAGCCCCCTCCCTTTCCATCCCCTTTACATGACTATGCAATTTGTTGTACAGTGTTGAGCTCTTAACTCCCCACAACACAACACATGAGCAAACTGTTGTCTTTATTGTTGACATGTCTAAGTAACAGAGGGCTCTTTATTTCATTAAACTGATGAGCTAAATTTGCTCATCAGTTTTTATTTAAATTTGTTACGAACTAAATAAACTGCCTTTCCTAAACTCACTCTTAGAAAAACTGAAGTGCCACGTAAGATTATTCCCATATGATCATCATTTGTAAAAATGTGACTATCAAATTTCTTACAACACAAAAAGTGGAGCCTCAACCCCAAACCACACATGAGTAGATTGCTTGTGAGCCTCCAAATACGCCGAATACAATTAACAGAGTCCAACGTGTTTGCAGCTCCTGAAGGCCATGAATACGTCACTGAGGTGCAACAAGATAGTTTTACTTGTAATAAGTAATGGTACAAGACAAATTTTATTGCTTAGATATTTGAAGTATAAAACAATAATAAGAATAATAGAAAATATGAAGGAAGTAATCGATTTACTAATTTTCTGGGGATTGAGTCTTTTTTCCCAGCCCCAGGTTTTTCGCTGCTCTTTCACGAGAACACACTTGTGATTTTGAGCCCAGTTGATTTCCAGCTTGGTTTTCACTCTCCTGCTGTGCAACAGTTCACACGGGGAGACACAAATTGTTACTTGAGGTGTTGCACTCTACTTTCACAGGAGGACAGTCACTGAGTTTTTCCAGTTTGTTTGCATCTGTTCTGCAGAGAGGATGCGCTCCTTAAGCAACCTGTTCCTTCTCTCTACTGCCCTGATGCATTGTGGGTAGAGCCCGCTCCCACACTGGTGATATGTTCCCCTCTAAACAAGAAGGAATGAAACTATGGGCCATGAGCAATTACTACAAAGCTAACAGTTCCCCTCTGCTGAGAACTGACTGCAGAAATGTCAGGACAGCCTGGGAGAGCGCCACCTCAGGCCATTTGCTGTAGTCCTCCAAAACAGTGCAAACCTACAGGAGGGGGAAACGTGATCAAAAGGAGCTACAATCTCCATCCCACTGTCGCCCAACGTTATCAGGCAGTTCAGTGCACGAGAGAAGAGCAGGGGCTGTTCCAGCTGAACTGTCATTCAGTAGCAGATGAGGCATGTAGCAACATGCTTCCAACATCTTATCCATCTGAAGGCATCAGTGCAGTTCACACAGTGTCTGTTTAGTTTGCCCCACACCCGAATGTGCCGGTGAACCACTGGAGCCTGCAGAGAAACCAGAACAATAGAGCAGTGCTCAGCCCGATGCAGGCACTTCATTTCATATTTTGAAGAAAAGTGAGCATGCAAGAAAGTGAACTCCCTGCATTGTGCTGAGGAAAATGTGAAGCCACTGACAGAGAGAGCAGACAGGACTGATGCCACCATCTAAGGTTCCTCCACAGCAGCAGTACCAGCAGGTAGGAGCGCTTGTGATTCTGAACAGGTCTGGACTCCCCACCACAGGTGAAGCCACGCCGTCTGGCTGACCTCCTCGCCGCTCTCATTGCATTATGTGTTGATAAAAATATGGCTGCAGAGCTACAAGACATATGGCCCAAAAATAAATATATTCTTCACGGTCCAAGAATTGCTCACTGTAATTTGAGAATATGGGTTCCATTGGTCTGCAGCCATGTGTGACGCGATGAGGCTCAGGTCGCTCTCTTGTTCCATTGCTATGAAAAGAGAGCTGAGCCAAAGGCAAAGGTCTTGGTCAGTCTTTGTTCCTACTCTCACCTTTGGTCATGAGATGAGGGTCAAGACTGGAAGAATGAGATCCCAAATACAAGCTGCAGAAAAGGACTTCCTCAAAGTCCAGTCAGGTTTATTTGTGTGGCACCAAACCCCAACCAAAGTTCTGTCCTGACTCTGTCCAAGTAGAGCAGGTCCAGCACCTCCCTCCTTCAATGAACCTCCTCCCAACAATTCTCCATCAGCAAGCACATCCTGCAACAGCAGCCACCAGAACCTTCCTTTACCAGCAGGAAGGTGGAGCAGATCCAGGATCAGTGGAGAGAGAGAGCAGGAGAGCAGGACAGAGACAAAGACAGAGAATGGAGGAAGACAGAGAGACAGAAGGAGAGAGAGGGACAGAGAGAAAGAGAGAGAGAAAGGAGGAGAGACTGATGGACAGAGACAAAGAAAGACAATGGAGGAAGACAGAGAGACAGAAGGAAAGAGAGGGACAAAGATAAAGACAGAGAGAGACAGGATGAGAGACTGATGGACAGAGACAAAGACAGAGAATGGAGGAAGACAGAGAGACAGAAGGAAAGAGAGGGACAGAGATAAAGAGGGAGAGAAAGGAGGAGAGACTGATGGACAGAGACAAAGACAGAATGGAGGAAGACAGAGAGACAGAAGGAAAGAGAGGGACAGAGATAAAGAGAGAGAAAGGAGGAGAGACTGATGGACAGACGGGGGCGTGAGCAGGTGGAGCTACGGGTGGCAGCTGGAGCCTCTTCAGGTCTGGAGCCTCCTCCAGCAGCACCAGGATCTGGGATGAGGGGAGAAGAAGAGGAGTTGGTAACACGTCTGAGGACAGGAGGAGGAGAGAGAAGCCCAGTGCAGTGGCAAACTGTGACACTCAGACTCTGTTCACATGACAACAGTTTGCGACAACCTGGAAGTTCTTTGGTGTTCATATAATAGAGCTGTGAAATGTTCCTGCACACACAGATGAAAAAGATAGAGAGATAGGATAGAGACATAGATTGATAGGATAGATAGATAGATAGAAGGATAGAAGGATAGAGAGATAGATGATGAAATGATAGCTAGATAGAAGGATAGACAGATAGATAGTAGGATAGATAGATAGATAGATAGATAGATAGATAGGATATATAGATAGATGATAGATAGATAGAAAGATAGAAAGATAGATAGAAGGATAGATAGATAGATAGAAAGGATAGAAGAATAGAGATGATAGATATAGATAGATAGATAGATAAAGAGATAGATAGATAGATAGATAGATAGATAGATAGATAGATAGATAGATAGACATATAGATCGATGGATTGTAGACAGAAGGATAGAGAGATAGATAGATAGACATATAGATCGATGGATTATAGACAGAAGGATAGAGAGATAGATAGATAGACATATAGATCGATGGATTATAGACAGAAGGATAGAGAGATAGATAGATAGACATATAGATCGATGGATTATAGACAGAAGGATAGAGAGATAGATAGATAGATAGATAGATAGATAGATAGATAGATAGATAGATAGATAGATAGATCAATGGATTATAGACAGAAGGATAGAGAGATAGATAGATAGAGAGGTAGATAGATAGATAGATGGATAGACTGATTGATTGGAGGAAAGAGAGATGATAGATAGATAGATAGATAGATAGATAGATAGATAGATAGATAGATAGATAGATAGGATAGAGAGATAGATAGATAGATAGATAGATAGATAGAAGGATATAGGGATAGATAGATACATAGATAGATAGATAGATAGATAGATAGATAGATAGACAGATGGATAGATTGATTGATTGGAGGAAAGAGAGATGATAGATATAGATAGATAGATAGATAGATAGATAGAGAGAAGGATAGATTGATTGATTGGAGGAAAGAGAGATGATAGATATAGATAGATAGATAGATAGATAGATAGATAGATAGATAGATAGATAGAAGGATAGAGATAGATAGATAGATAGAAGGATAGAGAGATAGATAAACAGATAGATAGAGAGAAGGATAGATAGACAGAAGGATAGATAGAAAGGATAGAGATAGATTGGAGGATAGAGAGATAGATTGGAGGATAGAGAGATGATAGATATAGATGATAGATAGATAGAAGGATAGAGAGATAGATAGATGGATAGATAGATAGATATAGATAGATGGATGACAGACAGAAGGATAGAGAGATAGATAGAAGGATAGAGGGAAAGATAGATATAGATAGATAGATGGAAGGATAGAGAGATAGAGGGATAGAGAGATAGAAAGATAGAAGGCTAGATAGCTAGATAGGAGGATAGAGAGATAGACAGAAGGGTAGAGAGATAGAAGAATGGAGAGGAAGATAGATAGAAGGATAGAGAGATAGATAGAAGGATAAAGAGATAGATACATAGAAGGATTTGGGATAGAAGATAGATAGAAGGATCGAGGGATAGATAGATAGATAGATAGAGAGACAGGTTTAGATAGATAGATAGATAGATAGATAGAAGGACAGAGAGATAGATAGATAGAAGGATAGGGAGATAGAAGGATAGATAGATAGATAGATAGATAGATAGATAGATATAAAGATAGAAGGCTAGATAGCTAGATAGCTAGATTGGAGGATAGAGATAGACAGAAGGGTAGAGAGATAAATAGAAGAATGGAGAGAAAGATAGATAGAAGGATAGATAGATAGATAGATAGATAGATAGATAGATAGATAGATAGATAGATAGAAGGATTGGGGATAGAAGGATAGATAGAAGGATAAAAGGATAGAGAGACAGGGTTGGATAGATAGATAGATAGATAGATAGATAGATAGATAGATAGATAGATAGATAGATAGATAGATAGAAGGGTAGAGAGACCTGGACCAGGGAGGCTAGACTCCCTGTCGGCTGGTTGCAGTGGTGACGGGGTGGTCAGCGGGGCCAGTCTGGAAGTTGGCCCCCTACGGGTCTGGCCCATTCCTCAGCCCCTCTCATTGCCTCTCTGTCCCATCACATCACATCTTATGTATCACTAGGCCTTGAGGGGCTGGACCCCCCAATTTTAATCACATCGTAGACATTGAGGGCTTGGGGGGGTGCATGAGGATGTACTGGGAGACTCTGCCGTCTGCAACCGGCGGGGCTCCCATGCCCAGGGTGCCTCCACCAATTTTAACCACATTCTAGTCATCCACATCATCACATCTACATTACCACGCACAACACGCACCCTACACCATGTTGGGATGGGGGGGCAGCTGGAGCGGGGAGTGGTCCAGTGCTGCCTCCCTTGCTGACTGCACCATTGCAGGCCTGGGGGCCTGGCCGGGGCTCTTGGGAGGGGTGGTCCTCTTTCCGGCGTGGTGGTTGGGCTGGGGTTGGTCGAGGGCCCTGCTGCTGTGCGGTGGATCGCTCGCTGGTGGTTTCACTAAGTCTGAGGTGCCCTGGACCGTATCAGCTTCTATGGAGTACTCAGCCCCTGTATGGAGGAAGATGAGAGTATGATTGTTTTGTTCGGGGGTGGCGGTCCTGGGCGTGCGTGCCTTCGACTCACCCCGACAGGCGGGCTGGGCCTCTCGGGGGAGTGGGGGGTCCTGGCTGGCTGGCTGGTGGTGCCCTATAGCCTGAAGCCCGCCTGCTCTGGGGGGAGGGGGAGAACAGGGGATGGGTGGAGGGGATTGGGATCGAGGGTTGGGGGGGTGGGGGATAGCTCTGTTTGGGGGTGGTGGGCCTGGTCGTTGTGGTGGGCTGTGGCTGCCCTGCCTGGGTGTGGGGTGTGGGTGGGTGTCGGCCTCACCACTGGTGGACCTCTTGGGGGGCTCTGGTCGGGTCTCGGCCAGAGGGGCCCTATGCCCCTGGGCTCTGTTCATGCTGTGGGGGGGGGGGGGGGGTGCCCGACGGGACCGGGGTCCTCTCTGCCCCGTCTCTCTGTGGGTTGCTTTTGGGTGGGGGTTGCTGCTCCTATGCTTTCCTATGGGTCCTGACATGGGTTGGGCCTATGGCTGTTTCCTGGGGGGAGGGGTGGCCTGGGTCTCCCCGTGTCCTGGGGGTTTCTGGGTGCTCTGGTGGCTTGGTCCTGACCTGCCTGCTATCCTGCATCGCCCCCCCCCCCCCCCCCCTCATTCCCCACTGTTACACTGGCCTGCGCTCCCCTCCCATGAACCAGTCTACCATCCAGTCCCCCATCAAGCTGGCTGCTCTCCCTGCCTCCCCTCCCATGAACCAGTCTACCATCCAGTCCCCCATCATGAACCAGTCTACCATCCAGTCCCCCATCAAGCTGGCTTGCTCTCCCTGCCTCCCCTCCCATGAACCAGTCTACCATCCAGTCCCCCATCAAGCTGGCTTGCTCTCCCTGCCTCCCCTCCCATGAACCAGTCTACCATCCAGTCCCCCATCAAGCTGGCTTGCTCTCCCTGCCTCCCCTTCCATGAACCAGTCTACCATCCAGTCCCCCATCAAGCTGGCTTGCTCTCCCTGCCTCCCCTCCCATGAAGCAGTCTACCATCCAGTCCCCCATCAAGCTGGCTTGCTCTCCCTGCCTCCCCTACCAGAAGCTTCCTTCTTCAGCTGTTATTAACATTTCCATGTTTCCTCCATTCTGTGTTATAAACTGTTTTCTTGTCTGTAACAACATCTCCTGCACGTCTGTCCCTCCTGGTGAGGGATCCTCCTCCCCTCCTCACCCTGAGGTTTCTCCCATTTTTCCCTGTTAAAGGTTTTCTACGTAGTTTTTCCTCAGTCGATGTGAGGCTCTGAGGGCAGAGGATGTTGTTATGATGCCATGAAGCCTGGAGACAAACTGGTGGTGGAAACAGGCTCTACAAATAAAATTGCCTTGCCTTGCCTTGCCTTGCCTATCCTGGACTGGGGGTGTGATGTCCTGGCCCCCCCACATCAGCTACAGCCAGCTACGCACAGCATCCAAGACACACATACACACGCGTATACACACATACACACATGCGGTGCACAACTGACCCATAATCACACACTCAGACATTTATCTAAAAATTATATTAAACCCAATGGGAAGCCTGCACTGGAAATTCTGCAACCAATGTTTTTTCCTTTCTTTTCTCCTCTCTGTTGTTGTTGTTACTTTTTCTTTGTTTGTTTGTTTGTTTCTGCTATTGTTGTTGTTTTGTCTCCCCCCTCCCCCTTGTCTTCCCTATCCTGTCCCTGTTCTCTCTTCCTGTCCACTCCTGAGCCTCAGTCCGGTAGCTTTATCAATGAACCAACACCATTCCTAATAAAGTGAAGCATAAACGGTGATAGGAGTTTATCAGATTCCTCCTTTGCAGAGTAAAACTGCTTCAGTACAACAAGGGACCAGGAACATGGATGCTGCTGAACAGGACAGGTTAAAAAAAAGAAGGATAGAGAGATAGAAGGATAGAGGGATAGATAGATAGATAGATAGATAGATAGATAGATAGATAGAGAGAGAGAGAGATACTGTAGATAGAATGATAGAGGGATAGATAGAGAGATAGATACTGTAGATAGAAGGATAGAGAGATAGATAGATAGAAGGATAGAGGGATAGATAGACAGAAGGATAGATAGACAGATACATAGATAGATAGATAGAGAGATAGATAGATAGATAGATAGAGAGAGATACTGTAGATAGAAGGATAGAGGGATAGATAGAGAGATAGATACTGTAGATAGAAGGATAGAGAGATAGATAGATAGAAGGATAGAGGGATAGATAGACAGAAGGATAGATAGATAGATAGATAGATAGATAGATAGATAGATAGATAGATAGATAGATAGATAGATAGAGGCATTGAGATATAGATGGAAGGATACAAAAGTGTTATAGGAGTGCAATGATAAAGTACAAAGTTGAAAAAAGGGTTGCACAGTTGGCAGCACGAGCAAAGCAAAGCAAAGCAAAGCATGGTCTTCCATTCCTGTCGCTGCTCTGTGTGCACATGGAGAAACACGACTCCAGTGTGGAAATGAGGCGGTGCCATCACAGTTTTCCAAGGATCTGTACAGTTCTGGATAACTCGCTATGACTGTCATGACTGCCTTGTCAAAATATTGCAATTATAGTTCCAAAAGTTTGTGCTGTCAGGCCCCCAAAACATCATTATTGTGTGAACAAATGGCTTCAGTGCAACAAATGCTCACCATGGTTTGCAAAGTCAGTGGTGTTTAAAAACGCCTAAAAAGAAGAGGACCATAATTCATTTGATCAATTTGCCAGCTGGCAGTTCTTTGCTCTCCATTGACTTTGTCTCGGTGGATGGCTCTCATAGTCAAATCTGTCTGCTGGTTAAGACCTGGAAAATGCCTCAACTCTATTGTGTGGTGGGGCAAATCTCCAACAAACTAGAGAACCAAGAAATGCATTTTCATGAACTGCCAAGCTAAAAATATTAGCAAATTGGTGGCTACAGGCAGAAACGGGAGGCCCCAGCAGGACTTTGTTCATGTGAAAACAGCTGCAGGCAACCAAGTCGGCCATGTCCACCAATCCCTTGTTCACACAGCACAGTTTCAATTCTGATCTTCCACTTACACACAGATCAGTTAAATCTGAATCATCACATCAGTGCTGAAGTGTTTTGCGTGAACTGTCCATACATTCCAGCTCATTCAAAATAAAGTAACAACACAAAAAGGTACATTTCCAGGCAAGGTCACTCTCACTTCCTGTTCCTGTCCGGGTACAGATACAGACACAGACCATTTTCAGACGAACAGAAACCGACAATGCTATCTTGTTACTCCCCTAATCTCCACATATGTGAGAAACAAATGGTCAATTGTTTTTTTGTATCTTTTCACATGAAGAGAGGATTCTTTAATTAAAACTCACTCTTCTAGGATCTGCCCTTGTGTCAATTTGTGGAATGGAAAATGCTTCAATCATTCTATTCTGCTGTAAATGGCAATAGTGATTTAAGGAAAAACAAACATTTTAATTATCATGTCCATTGCTTGAAAAAGAAAGATGTTGTGCATTTTTCAATTGAATAAAATGTAAGTTATTTGATTTAAATAAAGCAGCGTGGAAGATTCATTTGCAGAAAACCTTCAAGTCCATGGCATCAAACAACAGTCCTGGAAGCCTCAATGTGACTTTGAGCTGATTTTTCTGAAGTACTGGAAATTTAACCTGTTATTAACAACTAGTAAATCATCACTAACACTAATAGTAGCAGTGGTTTACACTCCTCCCCCTACTGCTGTTGGCTGCACGTGCCTGCATTTGGAGCCAGGAGAAAGTCAAAGCAAACGGTCCTATGAATGGAGCCTCATCTGGGGGCAGAAGGTAGCAAGACATTCTATCAGCTGCACTTCTTTGGAACCCACACAATCTATTTATCAGACAAAGTTTAAAACTTGTAGTTTTTAGTTGTATGCACCAAACTGCCTACAGCCTGGGGAATTTGGAGGATTTCGCTAATGTTGTTAGTAATTAGTATCAAATACAAAAGATGTGTGATTTTTTTCAGTTTGTCATTCATTTACTAAAGGAAGTTTTAGTTCCAGAAGACTGAAGCCTCTTTGATAGTCAAGTCAAGTCAGTTTTATTTGTGTGGCACCAAACCCCAACCAAAGTTCTGTCCTGACTCTGTCCAAGTAGAGCAGGTCCAGCACCTCCCTCCTTCGATGAACCTCCACCCAACAATTCTCCATCAGCAAGCACATCCTGCAACAGGAGCCACCAGAACCTTCCTTTACCAGCAGGAAGGTGGAGCAGATCAGAGCATCATGGAGCATCATGGGAGATCCCCAGCAGTCTGAGCATATAGCAGCAGATCTAAGGGCCAGCCTAAGCAGTCCTGACTATAAGCCTGATCAACAATGAAGGTCTTAAGTCTCCTCTTAAACATGGAGAGGGGGTCTGGGTCCTGGACTGAAACTGGGAGACGGTTCCACAGGAGGGGAGCCTGATAGCTGAAGGCTCTGGCTCCATTCTACTGTAAGAACTCTAGGAACCAGCAGGAACCCTGCCTCCTGGGAGTGAAGGGTTCTAGCTGGATCATAGGGGACTAGGAGCTCTGTCAGGGATGAAGGAGCCTGACTGTTGAGGACTTTGACGGTAGAAGAAGAATTTTGAATTCTGTCCTGAATTTGGCAGGGAGCCATGCAAAGAAGCAGTCCAGGAGAGACCTGGTCTCTGCTACCAGTTCTAGTCAACACGGGCAACAGCGTTCTGGACCAGCTGGAGAGTCTTTAGGGACTTGTTAGTCCAGCCTGGTAGGAGGGAGGTGCAGTAATCCAGCCTGGAAGTGACAAAAGCAGGGACTACTTTTTCTGCATCTTCACGAGCCAGGATGTGTCTGATCTTAGCGATGTTACGTAGATGGAAGAAGGCGTCCTGGAGATTTAATGTGGGAGTTAAAGGATCCTGGTCAAAGAGAACTCCTAGGTTCCTTACGGTGGTGCTGGGGGCCAGGGTGGTGCCATCCAGGGTACCTGCCTCATCAGATCAGGTGGTCCTCAGGTGTTTGGGCCCAGCACAAGAACTTCAGTTTATCAGAGTTTAATAAAGGAAATGATGGGTCCTCCATGTTTTTCTGTCCTTCAGACAGGCCTCCAGTTTAGTCAGCTGGTTTGTTCCATGTGGATCATTGATGAGTTCAGCTGAGTGTCGTCTGCATAGCAGTGAACATGAATGGAGTGTTTCCTGATCATGTGACCTAGAGGAAGCAGGTATAGGGTGAAGAGGACTGGTCCAAGCACAGAGCCTTGTGGAACACCAGAACTGACTGTAGTGGTCTCAGAGGGGTTATCATTAGTTAGTACCAACTGAGATGGACCCTGTAAATATGACCTGAACCAATCAACAAACCTGGAACCTGACTGAATCCTCCAATCAGCTGTTGCTGTGGAAAAGTCACAGAGCTGTTTAGCAGCTGCTTTTTCCAGAACCTTGGAGAGAAAAGGAAGATGTGATGTTGGTCTGTAGTTGGTAGAACTTCTGGATCCAGGCTTGTTTTTTGAGGAGGGTTTAATTCCTGCTACTTTAAAGGACTGTGGGACGGAACCAGATACCAGCACCACATTGATCATATCTAAGAGGGAGGGGCTAACAAGGGGAGAGAGTCTTGGAGCAGCTTAGATGGGATGGGGTCCAGGAGACAGGTGGAGGTTTAGAGGAGGACATTATTGAACTGAGCTCATGAAGGCTGATGGGAGAAAAACTATCCAGGTGTGTGTCTGGTCCTCCAGCTGCCTCTAAGGTTCTGGGTTCTAGGTGCCATGTTGTCAGCTGATGGCAGCAGGAGAAGAAGTTTCTCTCTAATAAGGACAATTTTGTCATTAAAGAAGTCCATGAACTCTTTGCTGCTCAGGGAAACAGGACTACTTGGTTCAGTAGAGCTGTGGCTCTCTGCCAGTCTGGCTCCAGGACTGAAGAGGAACCTGGGTTGTTCTTGGTTCCTCTATTAGTGCTGAGTAGTCGGCTGCTCTGGTTTTACCAAGGGCTTTCTTCTAGGTTCTCAGGCCATCTTGCCAGACTACATGTGACTCCTCCAATTTGGAGCAGCGCCATCTTCTCTCCAGTTTCTGGGTTTCTTGTTGAAGCTGTCTGGTTCCAGAACCGTACCAAGGTGCTTGTTTCCTTGGATTCATAGTTTTCTGTTTTAGTGGGCCAGTAGAGTCCAGAGTTGTTGCTAAGGTGCCTGCTGCTCTATGGATAAAATGATCAGTTTGGGAGGGACTAAGGTGGACAACAGCGTCCTCTGTTACAGTGGGACATGACACTGAATGTACAGAAGTAAAAAATGAAATTGGCAGAAAATTTTAACACAATAACTAGTTTTCAGCTACAATTAAAAATAAAATGTTTTTAATTAGTAAAATCTGTTTTTTGTTTTATTCAGATTTCTATTCATACTGGAGAAATTCAGAAGTGGAAGGCATTGTGTTAGATGGAGGATTTCCAATACAACTTTTTTAAAGTTAAATTCCACACCAAAAACACACGGCAGGGTAACATACCAGGAAACACAAACAGATAATAATGGCTCATCGCACGCATAGTAGCTACGTGTGGACAAGAGCACCTCTGGACATGTTCAGGAAGCGCTGAGTGTGTCCACTCGTAGTTAAGGTTGTCAGCTTGGATAGCTCAGCACAGATCAGAGGACCAGGTATACTCAGGTATGTTAGCCGTTTGAGCGTAAAATTGGTATCAGTGAATCAACTGTAGTTAAGCTCTCCTAGTATTCAAAGTTGGAGTACATGTACTCAATTTTGGTTTACTAGTGCGTAAGTAGACCTCACTAGTGAAGCAAAATTTTCTACTAGTTGACAGTTTTGTGTTGCTACTCACTAGTGTGCCAAAAACTTTCCTACTAAAGCAAAACATTTTTTTTACTCGTACTAGTAAACTCTAAATATCTTACTAGTAATACTAGTAATAGCCAAATCTACCACTCTGATTGGTGGTAATACTTTGCTTCACTAGTACTACTAGTGACACTTTTTGCTTCACTAGTAAAGTCTACTCGCGAACTAGTAACCAAAATTGAGTACTCTACATACATGTACTACACGCACTCTAAATTTGAGTACTAATGCTTTCCAAACACAGGGCCAGAGGGACTTGAAGCACTCATGATTAATCCCAGATGTCAAGCAGGTATAACATCTGGGTCCATGAATGACAAGCTTGAGTCATGAGTGCAAGACCCGTGTGAAAACTGTTGTTCCCCAATGTGCCATCTAGGAGACGGCTTTTGTCACTTGCTTTGGGTTGGTGGCTTCATTGTACCTGGATAATAATCTTGAAATGTGTTAACTCACAGATTTAAAGCTGACTTGTAAAGCCATGTTGTGTGAACTTGGCCTCGCTGGCTGAATCTGGAGTCTTGGAGGCATAAACATTGGAGAAAGCTTATCTTGGACTCAAGATGAGTCATCAACCTTTTTAAACTGTTTTCCAAGAAATGACCAACTACAAGGCTATTAAGAAAATGTCACTCAATAATTTTGATCATTATTGATATATGCCAGTATGTAGGTGATGATCAGAGGCATGACGCATTTAAACATCTGCTTTTGATTTTAGATCGTGCGGGATTTGTTTGGTCTCAGTGTCGTGTGTCCAGGCTCATGTGCACCCTCTCTTTTTGCTTATACAGTGCTTGTGTGGGGTTTGCTGCGGCTAAGAAAATGTCCTCATATGAGTTATCTTCAGTCTTTTATGTGGCTTCGTTTCATGTCAGTAAAATTCATCCTTATCGTTCTGCAGCTCTCTTTCTCTCTGCTCGTCTCTGCTTTTGATTTTTTCTGCCTTGTGGCAAGCACAGCAGCAGAATTTCCTTCTCCTCTGTGTCACCTCCACTCCCTCCCTCCCTCCCTCACTGCTTCCTTCCATCTCCTGCTGCTTCCACCCTCCCTCCCTTTTGCTATGTGTTTGCAGATGAAACGGGCAGCCTGCCAGTTTTTCATATTTCTTGGCAGCAAAGTGGTTAGACTACTTCCTAGGGATGGGGATGGGGGGAGATGGGGCTCACAAAAGGTTACATTTGCACAATGTGTCTGTGAAATACTGGCAAAAAAGAGGGAGGGAGTGAAAACAGAAAGAGAGGCAAAGCTGGGCTGGATCAGCTAATCGACTCCATCGTTCTGGGTTGATGGAAAAAGCCTCCTGGGGGAATATTCAGTATGCAAGAGTATCGAGTTGCATGCAGTCATTACAATGATGTCTGTCTCTCCCTGTTTCTCTTTTTGTCTGCCTTCTCTGGAATGTCCCCAACCCTCCCCTTACACACACACACACACACACACACACACACACACACACACCTTCCCTCGCTTTCTCTCTTCTTGTCTGTGAAAGTATTCTGTCTGGCGATAGCTTAAGGATGGGAAGGCTGGTTGAATCATTTCAGTTGCTGGGTATGTGTTCTATGGGTGAAACTGCTGCTGATTATATACCAACAAGACAACGGCAGGCCTTGTCCTGTCCTACAGTGAGAGACTGAAGGAGAGTTAAACAGGAAAGTGGAAAGACTGATGAGAGAATGCAGTTGCTATGGAGCTGCGATGTGGTTTACACACATACTTAGTCATAGACATGCTTTTCAAAGTTAAAATGGGTGACAAGACTTTGAGCTTCGTCAAAAATTTATTTTAATATCTACTGCAGTTTTTACAAAATTACAGTTTATTGTTTTAGAAATTTTGGGAGAGTTTTGGGTCTTACAGTGGGTGCATATTGCTCCGGCCAGAGTGGATGATGTCATTGCTGGAGTGGGAGAGAGGGTGAAATTTCTCTGAACATTTTCTGTTTAAATTGCCTTCAGAGACACATTCTCACTCTACACACATACGCTATAAGAAAAACTATAAGAAAATTTAGTGTTCACACAGTCTAGCTTTTTTCACTGCCACTTCAATTTGCTTTAACAGCCTTTAAGTAGCAGGAGGGGCCAAGAGACACCTCCAACATTCCTCGCATGTTTGACTCCCATGTTATTTTTCTGCACAATTTTCAGCAGATTATTGGGGTCCCCTGTTAGAACTAGCTGATCCTGGATCAGCGGTAGAAGAGGGTTGATAATAATGACAATGACTTTTTTAAGATTAACTATTTTTGAGCTTGACCGCAGAAGGATTTTCAAATTGAAACTGAAACACAAAAGTCAAACAACAACGGCAACGACAGTAGCATTTTACCCCATGTGTTGCACTTTGTAGTTTGGCCTGGATGTCTCTCAGTCTCTCTGTGTTTCCTCAGATCCACCAGAGCTCCATGTCTATGCACCAACTGCTGCCTGCATCACCCCCCTACCCCCCTTTTTCCCTGCTGTTAAACTGGCCTTCGCCCCCCTCCCATGAACCAGTCTACCATCCAGTCCCCCATCAAGCTGGCTTGCTCTCCCTGCCTCCCCTTCCATGAACCAGTCTACCATCCAGTCCCCCATCAAGCTGGCTTGCTCTCCCTGCCTCCCCTCCCATGAACCAGTCTACCATCCAGTCCCCCATCAAGCTGGCTTGCTCTCCCTGCCTCCCCTCCCATGAACCAGTCTACCATCCAGTCCCCCATCAAGCTGGCTTGCTCTCCCTGCCTCCCCTACCAGAAGCTTCCTTCTTCAGCTGTTATTAACATTTCCATGTTTCTCACATTCTGCATTGTAAACTGTTTTCTTGTCTGTACCAACATCTCCTGCACGTCTGTCCCTCCTGGTGAGGGATCCTCCACCCCTCCTCACCCTGAGGTTTCTCAGATTTTTCCCTGTTAAAGGTTTTCTATGGAGTTTCTCCTCAGTCGATGCGAGGCTCTGAGGGCAGAGGATGTTGTTATGATGCCATGTGAAGCCCTTTGAGACAAACTGGTGGTGGAAACAGGCTCTACAAAGAAAACTGCTTTGCCTTGCCTTGCCATTTCCACCACTCCCCAAAAGACTGATGACTGCGGCAGCCTGCTCTCAGTGTTTGGCACCCAAACTACTTCCATTACAGATTCTTGGCATGGCTCAAGTAGTGTGGCCAACTAGAGGGCTAACAGTAAGTTTACAGTTCAACCCCTCTCCTCCATTTAGTCACTGAGCAAACTGCTGCTTTAGGGTTGGGCAATGTGCTCTACTTTCAAATTGCCCATTCCTTTTTGAGGGATATTGCCAATCCAATTGGGTCAGAGGTTGTAGGGGCTCGTCCCTGATGGGCAGCAAGCATAGCAAAGTAAAACACAAGGAGTTCAAAGTCCAACAGAAGAAAGAACAAAAGTATCAACTAAAAGGGTCAACAGGCCTGGACACGCTCAGAATCAGAGAAACAACTAAAAGAAGTCCAATACAAGGACAGAAAACCAAGGATTCATGGCAAACATGAAGGAGCAGGGAACACGACATGGGGGATGACCAAGACCAAGACCAAGACAATGACCCAAGAAGAGACAATGGGAAACACAGAGGTTAAATCCAAACAAGACACAGGGGGTGCAATCATACACAGGTGAGACCAATGAGGTAATCAGAGCAGAGAGCGGACAGGAAGACAAGACCTGAATTTCAAAATAAAACAGGAACTTAAGACAGACCAAGACAAAAGGAAGCACACAGGAAGACAGGACAGTAACCACAAAATAAAACAGGAAATCAAGACACAGACCATCACAGGAGCATTATTTCTGACAGACAGGGAGATGAAACGTTGCTTTAATAAAACTGCTATCAATGCAGCTGTGAGACTGTACTTTTGAATTTGTCTTCTATTTAGAGTCAGGTTTGATATGAATCTAATTATGCTTACAGTCACTTGGTGACATTAATGCTGCAGACACACCAACCCTTCAAAATCTGCTAAACTGCATCAAGCTAGCGGGGCTGCTGTGCCTCGCCAGTCCTGGTTAATGACCGCCTCTGCAAAAGATATGAAATACAAGCACATCAGCATGAGATGGGTCGAGGGCTGACATGCTTGTATTTTATATCTCACTGACTTACATAGTTGTGAGTGTTCAAACAATGATAACAACCCTAAACCTAAATCTTCTCTATATGTGCCGTTTCTGCTGAGGTAAAATCCCACTCGCACAGGGACTTAATGAAGCTCAGGATGTCAATATTGCAATGGATTTGTGTCAGTTAGCTATATTGCTAGTTACTAAATATTAAGTAGCTAACATTACTTTAGCTTCACAAAAACCTCATAATCAAGACAAATTTACAAGATCATAAAGTACTGCAAAGTATCATTTGACAAAAGTACACATTTCTTCATCACACAGACTACCATGTCAGGTACGCTCTTAAAAACACTACCGGTGGGAGAGTCCTAATGAAAAAGATATTGAGTTAATTTTGTCTCACCTCAGTGGTTGGACCTTTCTCACTGTTGACAGGCTAGCATGCTAACTAACAAAATCATCCCATCTCTTCACATCCATAGTTTGCTGCTGCTGCTAGCGTCTCCATGTGAGACGCTGCAGGCGAGGCTGTGCTGACTCTCAGTAGGCCGGCCTGTGTGTCAACTGGTGGTAGAATGTACAGACAGTATAACCACATGACTTTGTTTAGCAGTGTTACACTGGAAAAGTGAAACGTGTGTGAAGAATATTAGTGGCACTGCCAAGAAGATATTTGTCAGCTGATGCTACGGTCCATAGATTTCAGCTGAATATTAGGAGCTATCGATAATAATGCATACGCATTCAGCCTGTACTTCTTCAGTCGCTACTTGACACATGTTGACTGGGCATACTGTTTGTACCTTCTGCATAATATATCAAGCGTATATTATATTTAAGGACTGAATTACATACGAATACTAAAATGAGAAATACTTTTTCTTACATGGATCATTTTCAAACTCCTCAAAAAAATAGTGGAGGTCTTATAAAAGAACATAATGTGATTAAAAAAGGAACCAACTATATTTGAAATACCAGGAACAGTCCATGTCCAGTAGTGACAGCCTACCAGCAGCCACCAGACCTCATCCTCCACTAGGATGACATAACCAAATTGTTGCCTGGTGGCGACAGCTCATGTTGTGGTGCGGATTGGCTCTTTCACACCTGTTCTACATGCAACTGTGCACACATCTCAGGGAATTTTGGATGAGACCAATGCATGATTTCATCAGTTCATACTGTCTGACTGTGGCTTTGTGAAGTGCAGACTATTTTTAAACACTGGTTGGAATGTACCACTTGAAATGGAAATTAGGGGTGGAGAAAATGCAATAATATTAATGCTGATAGAAAGTTGTTTTTAATTCAATGTCCATATTAATGTTTTGATGCTTGATTTCTTTTTCATAGAATTTTTGCAAAAGGATTGAAAAAATTTCCCTCCCACTACGATTAAAATGTCCCTGCATCATCTGCCTCCCATGCCTGTTACTTGTTCCCATATTGTCATTTTGGACTTGGTGTTTTATTTTTCTATCCTCTTAACTTACTAAGTGCTTTGTTTATTCAGGTTATTGATATCAAACATATCCCGTGTCTAACTTCCTTGGGTCTCTAGTAATGCACATGCCAAGGATCATGTTATTCAGATTTACTTTTTTAAAGATTTAGAGAGAGGAATATACAGTCATTCATCCCTCCATCCATCCATCCATGTTCCCCCTCTTCTCCTGTTCAGGGTGGTGGGGGTGGAGCCTATCCCAGCAGCCTTCCCCCTGGACAGGTCACCAGTCCATGGCAGGGCCAACACATAGAGACAGACAACCATTGGCTCTCCCAGCCACGCCTACCGTCAATTTAGAGTCTGGATTAATGTCAAATATAAAAAATAATGTCCAACATGAGGACGTCGTCACTGTAGAGAAGGGGAAGTCGTTCGCTGGTCTGAAAACCCAAGCTGATGCAACGCAATTCTTCAGCAGACATTCAGAAGAGGAGAATAAGCTTTTAGCTAGCAGAAAGACTTGTACTACTGTGAGTACTTTCCTGTGCTCGCAAGGAAGTGGAAGAGAGAATGGAACTACAAATAGTTTCTGGTCAGCAACTGGTCCGGTCTGCTCAGATTTTGATTAGCGTGAGAGTTTCTGGTGAGCATCAGAAACTTGAATTTCAATTTTCAGGGGTTGAGAAAATAATTTAAACTAAATCTCATTGTATAGTCCTTGTATTCTGCAATGACAATAAAGGCTTATTCTATTCTGTTAGTGTGCAGGTATCTTGAACCTGCATTATGTCAAAAGAGGGCACTCAGTGATTGTCCAGAAGTTTGTGAAGAAATGAACCTGCTTCCCTCTTCATTCATTTAATACTCCAGTAACCATGTTCACTTTAGGGTCTCAGTTCCATTGGGTGCACGCTGAAAACAGGCCATACTGTCACGGAGGTTCAGTAATATCATCCAGGATTCAGACGATGGCCTTGATTCATGAGACATACCAATGTGGTCAAATATCGTTTTTTCATCAACAAACAGAGGCTCCTCTACATTGCATGGAAACCCACGTCAATAAAGAACTGAGGATGCTACTGAGTGGTGATCTATTCATGTCTTTAACGGGACAGCCCACGTCAATGGACATCCAAGCTCTTGCATGTAGGTATGCCAGAAATATCAAGAAGGCTAGTGTTCATCCATGTCGTCCCTGGCAGGTCATTACACAATGCAAAATACATGGTGCACTACAACAAAAATACAGCCGCAAAGGTCATAGGACCAGCCACTCCTAACAAGTGAAACTTGTGTGTGTCTGTGTGTGGGTACCTGATCCAAGGCTGTTGCTCTGAATGGTTTAAGACACCAGTGCAACACAATCAACACATCACACAATATACAACAACATAAAACAATTCAATGCAATAAAAATATACGACAAAAGTGTGTCTGCATGAAGGAACCACCTACCAGTCGTATATAGTAAATGAAATGTGCGCCAAGATAACGTAAATACAAAGTGGTCAGTTGTGTAGTGAAATGCTGCAGTCCCTGCAGGATATATAGAATACAGTAGAATCCCACAGCAGAGTGCTTTAGTAAAGTGCAAAATCAAATATTACCATGTACCACGGGCGGCATGGCTCAGGGGTAGAGTGGCCGTCTAGCAACCAAAGGGTCGCTGGTTCGATCCTCGACCCCGGTGACCACGTCGAAGTGTCCTTGAGCAAGATACTGAACCCATAATTGCTCCTGATGAGTAGGTTGGCGCCTTGCATGGCAGCCTCCACCATCAGTGTGTGAGTGTGTGTGTGAATGGGTGAATGAGATGACACTGTAAAGCGCTTTGAGTACCGCTAAGGTAGAAAAGCGCTCTATAAAATTGAGTCCATTTACCATGTACCTAATTAATGTATATTCCTATAGATTCACGTGTTTGCATAACTGTGTCTATAAATAATAGTCATCATTGATGATATTTTGGCTTGTTTCAGTCTTCATTTTCATTTTGTAATTTGATAATCACAGTCTCTTTGCATTTAGGGTTGCACTGCAAACATTCAGGTCTTACAGAAGAAAACCATCTGAAGGAAAAATTTGCTGTGACACAATTCACTAAATATTTCTACAATGAACTGAAATTACAGCTTCCTGTAATGAGATCATTTTTTGTTTCTGTACACACAAGCATGCATGCAAGCCCTTCCCCCTCTCCCTCCCCTCCCCCTCTCCCTCTGCCTCTCCTCTTTGCTGTGCTGCTTCTATAATCCAAAGTCTGTCATGCTTGTTCCAGACTGTTGGCTTCACCCCCCCCCCCCCCACACACACACACACACAGTGTGTGGAAAAGGAAAGCATAGGAAAAAGGAGAGGGGGAATTTCTGTGAGGGATGAAGCGGACAGAGCCACACACAACACACAAGGCTGAACAAGACAGCAAATGTGCAGACGTCTGTTGTGCATTTGGATTCCTGCAGGACCAATGAACATCGTCTGCCTCATTTTTGTCATTAACATCTCTCATCTCAGATTTTAGCGGTAGAAGTTCACCTTTTATGTAAAGGGGCAGTCCAATTATTTGATAAAGGAAGACTATAAAGTTGGAGGATTTGTGATATAGATTTAAAAGCATGTCAAAATAGAGGTCAAGATATTATGATTCACAGTCCCTGTCATCGAACAGATTGCGTCCTACATTTCCCATGATGCAACTTGAGAGCCTCTTTTTATGAATGCCTTTTGGGTGGCAGCCTAATGGCAATCATCAGCCTTGTTTTTTTCAAAGTTGAAAAAGCCGCTCCTGAGCCATAAAGGGAAACAGGCTCGGCCACATGACATCGCAACTGTTGATGTGTAAGCAGGTCAAGGTCTGCTCACATGGGAGAAGTCAGTCCACAAAACCACAACAAGAGAAAACACATAGGTTTTCTCTCTGTAAGTGACAAAAGTGTACAACTGAAAAATGAAAGCAGCAATTCAGTAACAAAATGACTTGGCAAAGGCCAACATGGAGAGGTGACATACACTGGTCTGCAGAAATGAAGCTGTTTGAGTGGGCAGACTCAGAGAGGCACCAGTGTGATGCAAACCAGTTGTAAAAACTGTCGCACAGCGGCTGCAGAGCCATCGGTGCCGTAGGAACAAAGCTAATTGTATACATGCACTGCAACCCTCAACTTTGTCAGACAGTCCAAGGTAAATGCTTCCAGTAATCCAAGAACAACTTGGCTGTTCTGCTGATTACGTCATGCAGTATTTTTCATAATGCGTGTATATGCAGTATGTGCTCGATGACTGTGACTACTTCATCCCTCCTTGCCTTCACGTAATACAAGAATACTTTCAGTCTTTCAATACTCACTGAAAGATGAGGGACCTGACAAGATACCTTGATGACTGAGCAGAGGAACATACACAAGATCACATAAATCTTGATACTAGAGTTTGGGATTGAGACAACCACAGCATGTTGATGGTCCACCCTGTTGCACGCTAGCTGCTGTGTTTTGCTGCCAGTCTTGTATTCTGTCTAAAATGCAAGCTGAAGTTGTTGTCAATCATGAGAGGATGTTGCATTATACAGTTCCACAATGAAGCCCCAACAGACCCATGTTGTCATACATAAAAACAGCTGCTGATCTGAGCTTGTTACATGGTTAGTATCTGAGTATATTCATTTATGAAGCTGAACAACTCTTAGAAACCAAAAGTGATGTGATTTAAGCTAGGAGATCAGCGCAAGTTAGGACAGCTGGTGTGGCTGTGAATACGTATTCAAACTGCTGCTGTCAGTGAGCCCCCGTCTCGATCAGCCCCGGGTAGCGCTGTTTATGCGGTACTAGCAACATGTGAAAAGTGCAAGGAAGCAAGAAGAAGTTGAGGTGCTCCAAAGAGTGAAATGCAGAAATGCTGAAACTGTGCACTGGTGACTCGGAGCTCAGTTCCCGGGGCGGTGGGGGATTGCGGTTCGGTTGAATTATCTTTTCATGTTTACACGATGCAAAGAAGCTGTAATTTATCTCAAGTTTTGCACCTTTGCCTTGGAGAGACAAATTTACATGGCAGTTTTAATTTTGTTCTGAAAGCTGAATTCTGAGACTGTAATGACCCGTGCCAGTTCAGCTAGCAGAAGCTAGCTAGCACTGGGAGGAAACTCTGCTCATGCCTGTGTCATCGCCCCTCATGACTCTCCACATCTGTTATGGAAATACAAGGCAGCCTTTTCTGTATGACATGGCACAGCGCGTTGGCAATCTAATCTTTTGAGTCCCTACCGCCATTTGTGTTTGGGCGATCAAAGCAACTGTTCCGGCTGCCATCGGAGCCCAAGACAACCCTCAACAGATACGTCTTCCTGTGGGTCACCCCCACTCACGGCTCTATGATATTTAAATGACTGTTAGCTGGTTCCAACAGAGCTTCCTTGGTCGCTGCCTGCTGCTGCATGTGACGTTGTTATTGTACTCACAACTGCAATGAGCAATATTGATGCTGTTGGAGAATTGAGGAGGCAAAGACAGTCCATGTTTGACCAGCTCTGTTGGGACTTTGGTTTGAAAGGGACACAAGTCTGCGTCTTCTGTAGCAGCAGTTTGGGAAATCATTTCCTGCAATCACTCACTAAGGCAGCGTTTCTCAAAGTGTGTGTGGGGGGGGGGGGGCGCGGAGGCGTCCCCGGGGGGGGGGGGGGGGGTGGGGCACGAGTCACCCGACGTCCAAACATTATTTCCCCCCTCACCTTTTGCTTTGTTTATGGTTCCACCGCGAAAAAAATTCCGACGTCCAAACATTAGTTCCCCCCAACCAAAGCACGCTTTAAACCTCTCTCATAGCAACTGTGGTCAGGTCTGTTTTTAAAATGGAGAGATATTTGACAGGGAAGAAACACATTTTATTTCATTTTTTCTAGTTCTGTATAACTGAAGGAATGTTTGTAATTTTTGACAGGTCAATAAAGTTAAACGGCCTATTTTGTCAAAAAATTTGGCATGGGGGGGGAATGACAATTTTTCTTCCTCCAAAGGGGGGAATGACAGAAAAAGTTTGAGAACCACTGCACTAAGGCCACCAGAAAATATAAACTATATCTTTGTACACTTGCTGCGTATTCACACAGCTCAGTGTAATTTTGATGGGAATCAAAAAATGTTTGTTACATCAGGCTTTCTTTCCTTCGCCACCAGGTGGCACTATTATAATGACTGAATTTCAGCTTGTTGATGTCTTCAGGCCTGGACTCTCATCAAACGCCTAAAGTTTGGAAAAGTTCTCATCACGTGGAGTCCAGTTTTATGTTCTGTGGTGAAATGTCAAACATGGCACCTTGCATTGTAACACAGTTCAGTAAAAACCCGACATTTCTCAGACACCTCTCAACATGGTCAGCACGGTCATGGCCGTCTTCTTCTTGAGGTGCATAAGGACATCAAAGTAAAACAAAAACAAACCAAAAAAAAAAAAGTTGCATCTTCCTGTTGCCAGCAGAGGTGGATGACGACTGTCTGACTAATTTGATCCTAAATGACTTTTTTGGCTCGTCGTACACATTCCACGAGGTTGTGTGAAAACTGGCTTCATAGTTTTAGTGTAAATTGCTGACAGACAAACAACAGGAAAACAGACAGACAGACAGACAGATAAAAACAATGCCTGCTTGATGGAGGTATAACATTCATCCTGCATTTGCTAATATGACAGTTTTGGATCTTGGGTGAACCTGCCTTTCACACATTTTCTGTTTCAATTGCCAGAAAGGAAAAGTATAGAAAGAAGAAAAACAATGCCTGCTTAATGAATGCATATAAATTATTCTATTTGGTGTCAAATGTACAAATAAACCATTTTCAGTAATTGCTCTGCTTGAAAGCCATTTACAGATTCTAGCAAACTGTGAGGGATGGATGCTTTACATGCAAACAGAACCGTTAGAACCGTTTCTAACCGGCTGCTGAAATAAACCAACAGCAGTCCTCATTCAGACACAGAAGGCAAGAAAAAAGAGACAAAGCTGCAGGGCTGTGAGCAGAATGTTTGCTGGGTTTCTTTCTGTTCCACTGCTCCCTCCCTCATTCCCTCCACCCCAGTTAGCTGGAGACACACAGGAAAACAGAGACTGTTTGAAAAAAGGAGGCAAAATGGAGCCAAACAAAGGCAGCGTTTGCTCTCTCCATCGCCAGCTCACTAATCGGCGTCATTGCTGTGCTAGATGCATGCCTGTCGCCTGTTACACAGCAGCATTGCCATGGCGACCGGGGTCTGAGTAATCATTTGTGCAATGACCCCTATTCTCCAGAGGGAAGACGCAGGGATGGAGAAGCAAGGGGGGGAGGAGTGTGGAATGAAAGTAGAGCCAGCAAAAGCAGAGTAAGGAAGGGAGGGAGGGAGGGAGGGAGGGAGTGAGAGCTGGTGAGCAGCAGAGCAAAGCAGTGTGGACTCAGACAAAAAGAGGGAAAGAAAACAGATTTTCATTCTACTGGCAGCAGGGAAAGAACCTTTGTTTGATTTTTTTTTACATCATAAACAGAAAACTCTCAAAAAGGAGGGATGGGGAGTACACTAGAAAAATGGGACTGAGTAAATGATGACAGTGGGAACATAAACTTAATGCCAGGAAATAAAATGTTTGTCTAAAGGGAGAAAAGAAAGCACAACAGAATGTGGTGCTAAAAAATATGAGTGTTGTCCTGGAGCTTTGGCTACCAGAGTGGTCATGGGAGTGTGAAATGTTAAATATGTGAGGGTAAGTGACACTAGAAATGAATAATCACTAAATGTTCATACAAACTTTCTTGGCAGCAGCATCAAGATTTCCTACTCTACCAAAAAGACAAACAGCACACGTCCTTGCGAAGGGGAAGACATCAAACCTTACAAACTAAACAGCAGAGATCTGGAGGAATGTGGCTAAAAGAAAAAGAGCATAACACAATGATAACAACAACACCAATAATAATAATAAAAGGCAATTATGGTTGTCAATTTAGAAAGAATTTCCCCTGCATTTTTTTCATTGGTGATTCAGCTCAATGTTTGAAAGTCCAGTCAGTTTTATTTGTGTGGCACCAAACCCCAACCAAAGTTCTGTCCTGACTCTGTCCAAGTAGAGCAGGTCCAGCACCTCCCTCCTTCAATGAACCTCCACCCAACAATTCTCCATCAGCAGCACATCCTGCAACAGCAGCCACCAGAACCTTCCTTTACCAGCAGGAAGGTGGAGCAGATCCAGGATCAGTGGGGACGCACGTCTGTTTTGACCGGTTGGGGGTAGCTGGTATCCTAACTGACAGTCGGGTAATCTAAGGAGAGACGGGTCACGCTGGCGTTTTTACCTCTGCAAGATTCCGCTCATCTGCTGTCGATGAATGCATTCATCTGGAGGCCATGTTGTCAGTCAGAGGGCACTGGTCAGGTCTGTGAGCGGCTGCAGAGCACTGACACATCTGTGTTCACATGTACTCCAGAGCTAATTGGCACTCTTTATCGATACAGATGCACAATGTATAAGCCAAGTCTTCAATTTATAGGTCGCATCCATGTGTAGCTTGAACCTATGACGAATACTTTGCTGAGTTTAAAATGTTCAAGAATAAAATGGAAACAGTCAACTGAGTGGTGTATTTGTTCCCTGAACACTGTCAACTCTGGCATTAACTGAGAGGAACACACTGTTTCTTTTGGGCAAAACACAAGTACCAGACAAGCAGCTACGTGTATGGACCCTTTTATGCACACACACACACACACACACACACACACACACACACACACACACACACACACACACACACACACACACACACACACACACACACACACACACACACACAGTTGTGTGCAGTTGTTCTTAGGACATGCCATTAATTTCTATTCATATGACCAGCCTAACCCAAAATCTAATCCCAATCCTAACCTAATCCTAAACTCACACCTAACTCCAGTTTTAACGTTAAGTTTTTGTAATGCAATGAGAACCAGTCTTTGGTCCCCATGAGGACTAGAGGCCCTGCTAAGGCAGTGTTTTTATCAGTTAAGGTCTCCAATTGGCACCAAAAAAACAGGTAAACGAAACACGCACATATACACACCTACACACAGACACACACATAAGACAGAGAAAAGCAAAATACAGAAGAGGTGACTGAGTGACAAAGGAAGAGAATGAAAGCTACAGAGTGGTGAAAGGAGCCAGGGACAGTGAAGCTGAAACCATGAGGGGAGAACATAAATAGAAGTGATGGCTGAGAGTGGGAGGACAGCAGTGAACGGGGGAGCTGCAGACACTGAGAACAGAACGAGACATGTAACGGAAGAATGCAGGAAGAGAGGGAAATAATGGGATCCAAATGAAAAAAACAGACTTAATGTGCTCTAACATTTATTGATACAAATTGTCTGTTCACCTTATGGGTTAATTAACTGGATATGTGTAACCATGGCAACGAGGAAACGGTCAATACAGTTCACAATTTATTGCAGCAAGTTAACGTTTAACAATAAAAATGAGAGACTTCAACATTTCCTTTTAACTGTAAAAAGATAAGATTTTCATTACAAATTTGTTGAAAATATCAATAAGAGCCTTTTTTTTTTTGCGAGTGCTCATGGTGTAAGAGGAGTCCTGCCCTCAAACGTGTTCATCATGGGGCCGTTGTCTGACGTGCAGCTCCATGGACACTTGCTTAGACAAACTGACCATTCAGTGAGTTCATTTAGAAACCAAATTTTGTAGCCATTTCTTGTCTTCTTAGAAAAGTGGTTATTGCATCTATAATGTCAGCTAAACAAGGTTCACACCACATGACCTTTCAAAGTCATTCCCACAACCCAACTGAATGTTAGAACCAGCAATCGCTCAACAACTGTGGTTCATACATGACGTGACTGAGCCGTGACAGGCACACATGCACACACCACACAGTCCATTTTACATGGACATGGAGGAGTGCCTTAGCAAGTAACATGATTCCATGTGAGAGACAGGATGTTTTGTTCCAAAAATGGTTCTTCCTGAGAAAAAAAAGCAGTCCAAGTTCTTTTTGCACGGATTTTTTTGTGAACCAATCAAAAAGTACAGGAAATGAAGACTGATGGTAAAACGGATTGTGACGTTGTCGTTTGACCTCATACTCAAAATGTGCAGCCTATTTCCAAAAATGTTTTTCAAAACCACATTCAATTAGAATGTCTGTTCCAAAACAAGGCCAGTCCAGAAATGTTGTGGTTCTGATTCTGCTTAGCCCAAAATTCCTTTGAACTTAACGTGTGGGAGCACTTCACGCCATTCAGTGTCTCATTATTGATAAGTGACACGGCTTAAAGTGAAATGTAAAGATGAGCTAAACCCAAAGAAAAAGACAGGCCTGTGGATGTTGATGAAGTGGCACAACAGCTAGCATAGCCACACTTAGCCCTCAGCTAGCACCAGGCAAATTGGACCTGTGGACTCGTGAATGAGAAACATGGAGGAAGCAACTCTGAATGCTCAAGAAAATCACCAGAATCGGACAGCTGGTGTCATCCTGTCGTACTCAGACAGATGCACAAAGAAGTCATGAAATCAGTCAAATCAGAGGTTTTCATCGTGCTCTTCATCAGCAACCAGACCATCATCTTTGGAAATCAAGCTAAAATCAAGACCCATGCAAGACTTTCACATCTTTTACAACTGCAGTGCACACACTCCCAGAACACGTCTCAGCCTTGTGAGGATGTTGAAGAAAGGCCTGTACAGTGAATCTCTGCTATTAGGAAGTGTGACACAAAGACATGCAGAGAGTGAAAGTGAACGCAGCAGTGAGAAAACAGCAGCCACTGCAGAGAAGGACATGCAACACAACGTGATAAAGCAAGGTAAACAAAGAGCACCAAGGGACTGAGGGTGTCAAAACAGACACCCAGTTATTGAGGAATTCGAGGAGACAGCTCTTGAGGGACTCCCCGGCTCATTATGCAAACTACAAAAATCCATTTTGCGAAGAAAGGCAGGTCTGCCCACAGCATCCATGAAATTTTACTGGTGCATATAGAAAGTGAAGATCAGGAAGACTTTGCTTCTGTAGGACAAAGGTGCTTGGAGGAAGCCCATGGATCAGTTGAACTGTTACAGTGAACCAGGTTTAAACTGGACGCTGGGGCAGCATTTACAACAATTCCAAGCAGTAACTGAAAAGTGTGGAATGCTGCTACAACCTTCTTAGGTGCTCAGGAGAAAATGGAACCACAGACTGGATGTGAAGAGATGCTTGTGAAGCTTATTTATGTTGGAAGTGAACTGTCTTTCCATGCAATAAAGGCTCTCGCGAACAGGGCATTTCAAACTGAAGCTCATCTGGCTGACATCAAAGCACAGTTCCCCATCAGGTTTTCTGGTTTAGGGAAATTAAAGGAGCGAAACACAATTGAACGGGACCTAGAATCTTTCCAATGTGCCCTGTCGTGTCCCTGTCGCTGCCTGGCAAGGTGACAGCAGAGTCAAGCCACATGGATGACACGGAGCAGGTGGGTTTGTGGCGCCCAGTCCTCAGGAGCAAATACCAACATGGCTGTAGTAAATGTATGAGTAAATCAATGGGCTCAGAGGGATAAATATTTTCTCCCAGCAGTAGATCACTCACATATTCAACTTCATGTAGTCTACACAAAGCTAGGAGTCTGGGCATGGCCAGCTGTCTCTGCAAGGTTTCCCCCATCGTGCATCATACAAATGGCCAATTAACAACTTGCTGAAAAGACAATTCAGAGCCTGAAAGTGGTGCTGGCTTCCCTCTGACCAGCAACAGAAACCTGGACACTTCCTGTCCTTCCCTTATGTTCAAGATGGATAACTATCTGAAGAGTTAATGAACTACTCACCCATAAGCCATTGTTGAAAATAACATTTCATGACCCTTTTTGTTGTTGTCATCAATTTGCTAAATTGTCACTGAATTCAAAATAAAATATGAAGATATAAAACTTTTCTCATCTATCAAAGCAGAATGTGAGCTCGTGCTTGTGCATCCGGGTCTCATCTCATTGTCACCTCTGGCCATTGCAGGGATAATAGTGAGACTTAAAGTTGCTGGAGGGGTGAGCACAGTAACTGGTGAGAGCAGTGCTGTTACCAGTTTAGAACTGCGGTTACTGCAGTATTTCTCTATGACATTGCAGTATTTCTCCATGATATTGCAAGACATCATATGGACATGTGGTCATGATTTTTCTGGATAGTTGGCTCATTGGCTTTGTTAAAAATTCTTAAAAAATGCCTTCCATTAATAGGCTACTGACATCCCACCATAGAACCTCTTGGTATTAAACAACATTTACGAGCTACAACGTTGCATGTTACACCATCATATTTGCTATTTATCTCACATCTGCATGTATCTATAATGCAAGGAATCCCTGTTTGTCTGAGCAAGCGTGCACTCACTTGTGATAGAACAGGTAATCATGTCCACATACAATAGGAACAGGAAGTGTGTATCATTACATTCCACTGGCATTATCCTGGGTTTCCCCTTAGAGAAAGCTTGGAATAAGTTCCAAGTCCATGATAATACACTCCACAGTATACTTGTTTGCAGTGTTGTGACGGTATTCACCATGTTGAACTTGAGGCACCAGGGAAAAAAGACTCACGAAAGGGTCAAATGGGGGCAAATCCCCATCTTCTTGCAATGTGAACAAGATTATTTGGCTTTCTGAAGCAGAGTTGCATAGATACTAGTGTGTGTAGCTGGAAATAATGCAAATGAGTTCATCCAGGTTTTGTGTTCACATCCATGCCAATCAGAGCCGCACAGGTCTACTGCAGGGTCATTTACCCGGGACTGAATACAATCTCCTCCTATTTCACATAAAAGCTGCATGCAAGCTGAATTCTTGGCCAGGAGCTATAGGCTACGTTTGGAGTGTCCTCCAATGGCAGTGTTTGTCCGTGTTGGTAATGCACAAAGCAAACAAGCATTTCAGTGCAACAGAAAACCTGCACTCTCATTGGATCCCATACAGCTTGCAGGTGATGGAACCAGACATTTGGCCCAGTAGATATTTGGGACATGTCAGCAGCACAGTGATTCCCTCATCACATTGTTAAACTACTGCAGATTTGAATGAGATCAGAAGCTGTTGTCTGTTGTCCAAAGAACATAAAAAACCATAAGGTGGTTGAAAGTCAGGGTTACAGCTGAGCCATTTCAATGAGGCACAGCTTTACAAACACAAATGAGGCACTGGGAATCAGCCAATCTGGCTCTACCCAAAGTTACACTACGTCTGCAATCATTTGTAAGGTCCCAGACACATCGGGTCCATCCATGAGATCCAATTTAGGCATAGAAACAGTTGCTGCCGCTATCAGTGATTATAGTTGAGTGGAGCAGTCATAGGAACGACATCACTTCCCTCACCTCTCTTTTTTTCCATCACTCATCGTTTAAAATCCTCCAGTCATTTTAAATCGCAGATATTCCATAGAAATGTGCGCAGAAGAAATACAATCTGTGCACAAATAGACTAAGCCCCACAAGCAGTGTGTGTGTGCACGTGTGTGCACGTGTGTGTGCGTGCGTGTGTGTGCGTGTGTGTGTGAGTAAGCCCCACAAGCAGTGTGTGTGTGCACGTGTGTGCACGTGTGTGTGCGTGCGTGTGTGTGAGTAAGCCCCACAAGCAGTGTGTGCGTGTGTGTGCACGTGTGTGTGTGTGTGAGTAAGCCCCACAAGCAGTGTGTGCATGTGTGTGCACGTGTGCGTGCGTGTGCGTGCAGGCGTGCGTGTGTGTGCGTGTGCCCGTGTGTGTGTGTCTCACTCATATCTGAGCAGGAGCTGGAAGCAGTTGTTGAGCTGTATGGAAACCCTGTCAGAGAATAAGGGTGGTTCGATGGCGACCTCAGCGCAATGATTCTTCATCTAAAATAGTCACTGGAAGCCTGTTACACACGTCTCCAGTGTGTTTCAGGTGTAAAAGTGATTTCAGATTGATATTGGGCAGAAACACAACTTTGTCATGCATCACAGTAATGTAACATCTGCATTCTTGAAACAGAAAATTAAACTAAGAAACACAAAACATGCATAAATGAAAGGCATGCAGGAGATACACATGACTTCCGTACCACTGATCCAAGTGAGTGGCCTGCAGAACAGTCCAACAGCAGACAGTATGAGTGCAGGAAGAGGAAGTGAGGATTGGCTACACACTTGTTTATGGTCAGCAAGGCACCCCCCCATAATTAAGGGTCTTGTGAATATAAACCAGGGGAACACAGGAACATACTTGTGGAACACACAGTGGGACCCTGTTAGCTATGAATAAACCTGCGGGACCATGGGACCCTTGGAACACAGAAGTGAACCTCTGGAACAGCAGACCTATGGGAGAAAGCGCATGTACAACTGAGGAACATGAGACCGAGGGAACATGGGAGTTAACCTGGGGACCATAGGACCCTGGGAATTATAAACTAGGGCAACATTGTGAACGCTGGGAATATATTGTTAATCCTGGGCGATATAGGATGCTGGGAATATGTGCATAATGCTGGGGGGTGCAAGGCCCTCTGGGAACATGTCCAAGGAACTGGGCAATTGCCTCGCTTCAGCCAACTACGTCCAGTTATTGGATTTGTCTGCCTTCATGATATGAAAAACTCTCGATCCAATGAATACTGCGATGATCGGGTCTGTGCCAGGAGTGGGGCTACCGCCGTTGTCGAGCTCTGTCGAGCTTTGGGGTGACAGCGTGTCTTCTCAGTGCCTCCGTGTGTTGCCCTCTGAGCTCTGAGGAGCTTTTAGAGGAGATTTTAAAAGGTTACTTCTTGCCAGTATATTTCCTTCAGCTCTACTCTGCGCATATTGATTATTTTAACCACAGGATCATGAATACACATTGATTTGATTGATTTATTTAAATGTGTAAAAGACAACACGTGGCTTCCCGATCAATGAGATGTTCAGCCACTCAGGAAAAACACAACAAAACAGTTTTGTAAAAACAGCGATGTGCTGAGGACTCACGTTCAGGTCCATGCAGCTGCATGTCGTGGACTGTAGTCACTGCTGCGTGGCACTGCCCAGTGTGCTGCGTTCATCTGTTTTTGGTGTTAGGTCACATCAGCGGTGCAACTGATCGACACATCTGCTAAAGGGTTGCATGTCATGAAGCACACTCATCAGCCGTGGGGGTGCAATCAGGTGTGTTTATGCAGTCACACTGAGCTCCGTCTGGGCTTTCATGACACTTTGCATCAGGTGAAGATGGGAATAATTTTCTTATTGCTGTTGATGACATATGAGCAGAACATAGCACAGCTATTGGATCACTCAGGCCTCGTATGCAACTCAGATTTCAAATCTTTAGTGGTTTTTAAACATAAAGATGTCTTTGATGCAAAGAAAAAAGAAAACCAAAACACATTTTTTGATCACCTCTTGCTGCATTAAGCCATGCAGATACGTTTGGAATGGATCTTTGATTTTCTTGGGATCTGTTTCTGGTACGAAGCTGTTCCAGTAAAAGAGACAGCCTAAAGTATCCAGAACAGCAGGGCAAGTGCTTCTGGAGAGGAATGTTGCTCACGATGGTTGTGCTTTCTCTGACAGCAATCTCCAAATCTCCATCAATAAAAATGAAACACTCCACAAGATGTGGCAGCACGTCTAGGAACATTTGTTGTGATATTCATGACTCGACTCCATAATTACACATGTAACACTAGGAATACCCATACACTTTTTGTCAAAATGTGACAAAAGCAATGCATCACTTTGCATTTGGTGTCTATTGTGTAGGAATGGTTATTTTCTGTGTTTGTGTAGTTTTCTGAACAGAGACAGGCATCCTGAACAATGACTGAACTGAGTTTGTGTGGATGCTCATTAACACAGAATGAAAGGCTGACATATCGCATGATATAGACACAATAAGAACAAAATAAAGGCAAAGAGATCAACTAAAATAATAGCTATAAGTACGAGTGAAGCAGTTAGAGTCAAATATCTGTGGATTGTTCACTTTGTTGAGTTAAGAATGCTGAGGGCATTTGGAATGTAGGGTTTATACATAAAATTAGTGGAAACCTGTTCAGTCACTGAGGTAACAAACCCTCCTCTTTGCAAAGAGCTTCCTCCTCTGCAGGGAAAGACGAGCCTGTGTCTGCCTCTGCATCACACATTCGTCTTTCCCAGAGAACAATCAGGTGTCCTGCAGCCATCACTGAGTGCTGTGGTCTAATCCTGGCTATCTTGACTTGTAGCTCATCTTGCATGTTAATAACTATCTTTGTAGTCAGTAAAGTCACTCTTCCACCACAGAGAAACAATTTGGGAACAGTAAAAAAAGAAAAACTAATCACACTGGGCAGAAAACTGGTGCTGTACTGGCCTCTACAGGTTCAACGCAGGTTATTGCACTCACTTGGCAATTATTTGAACCTCTGATTTATCTGTAGAGGCCACTGCAGTGCTGGTTTCCAGCACCATGTAGGTCTCATCGCTCAGACTTACACAAAACCTGCATGGTCGATGCATGTTCTCTTTCTTTCACACAAGGCAGTCATTTATTCATTCTGGGTACGGGGCTGTACTTAGAATGTCGCTGATTGATGTTTGCGGTTACACTATTGTACACGTGTGCTTGGTTTTATTCAGTTGCACCTGCACACAGTCAGAGTTATGACCAGTCACACAGTCGTTGCCTTCCAGTCAGAATGATGAAACCAGCACGAAGGAATGGAGAACTAAATGCCTTCAGAGGGACTGTCGGCCGGAGAAAAACAAGCTGAAAGGTCAGAAATGCCACCAGTGAAAATGACCAATATTGATGTGACAGATGCCATCTAGTGGTTCTGGTAATTATAAAAACAAGAATGAAATAATTATACAATGAGAATAGCCATGGATGCAGACGGGTCCTGGTGGTGGTTTGTGGGACCTGTCCAACCCGAGGAGCCCCGTGCTGCCAGTGGTGGGTGGAGACTGCAGAGGCAGATGTTCGGTTCTGCTGCTCAGCCACAAGGCCAAACCCTGTTTTAACCTGAACAAAGGTGTTTCTTTGAATCCAAATCAAGATCAAACCACATCAAAATCAGAGTTCTTCTGACTTCATGCAACCACACCATGAAACGGCCTCACTCCTCAATGCTGATCCATAAGGGTTAGAAATAAAATGTGCCTGGAAGAAGAAAATTATTCAAATGGGTGAAGGCTTGTTTGTATCAGGGTTAAAACAAATGACTTGGCAACAGCACAGTTGCATAGACTGCATGTTGCTAACACCTCAACTGAATGATTCTTAACCACTAAGCCATTACAAAAGGTACAGGTAAAAACAGTGACGAATAACAACTGGAAAATATGGAAGTCCAAACTAATCCATTAAATCTCAACAGCACACTTCAAGAACCGTTCGGACCATTGGGTTCAAATTGTACAGCATCACAAGCTGGATATTCCTCAAAATACTACTACTGATAATTTTGTACTTGTATTTATTCATCTGTAGTATTTACAGATCCAGCCAAAAAAGAGAAAACGAGTGTGATCATGGGGTCAATTTTAGTGTTGGTGTTTTGAGTCGAGCAAGCTCGCCTTCGGGCTCAGGCCCCAATCGTCATTCATTTGGAGTCGTGTCACCTGATAAAATCCAGTCTTCAATCATCTTTAATATTGTTCCTTCTGTGTCAGGAACACCGATGAATGGAAAGACTAAGCCACAAACGTCGAGGCCGATAAACCAAAACATTAGCAAAAAGGCTCAAATCATTGTGACAGAGATCAACCGTAGTTGTTGATAATTCCCTGAGAGTTGCCTCCATTGTGACTGTAGAATTATTGATTAGACTTTGTTACCATACTAACGAGCTATTTAGTGGGAAATAGGAGATTTGTTAATGTGTCAGAAATCTGAGTATGAAACCAAAATGTTGTGAAATGTTTCTTATTTTTTGGGAAAAGTGTTCCAGCAGTGGTCCTCACTGTGGCCCCCCAGCAAGAAGGTTGTGGGTGGAGCCCCGGCTGCAGCACGGGGTCTTTCTGGGTGAGTCTCCATGTTCTCCCTGTTCCTGCTGGGTTCTCTCTGGTACTCCAGCTTCCTCCACAGTCCAAAGACATCAAGAGGGACCAGGTTAATCCAGACTCTAAATTGACCGTAGGCGTGGCTGGGAGAGCCAATGGTTGTCTGTCTCTATGTGTTGGCCCTGCCATAGACTGGTGACCTGTCCAGGGGGAAGGCTGCTGGGATAGGCTCCACCCCCACCACCCTCAACAGGAGGAGAGGGGGAACATGGAGGGATGATGGATGGATGGATGGAGGGATGGATGATGATCTGTTCTTCTCAGTTTAACGTCAGTATAAATAGTTTGTCATGGCTGCTCTTCTCTATCCAACAAAGAGTCTCTCAAGAAGATGATGTTACAACGAACATCAGTTTCATACTGTTCGTCTACACAAATGTTATGTGTTAGTGCCTGGTGGGTGGTTTCCATAAAAATATACTGGCAAGAAGGAACCTGTTTGTGGTTTTCCACCCTGACAAACATGAGAAGTAGATGTAGAAGTTTGATGGGTGCCACCATCTGAGGTCTTAAGTGGCACTCAGGTATTTCTGTCAGTTTTCAGACATAGGAGTTTCTTTTCATGCACATTTCCTGCATTCTCAGCAGAGAAATGTTCATCAGCCCCTAAATGTTTCATTACTGAGTTTATATTTCATTTTCAACTCTCGTCTCGTCCCGTCCCATCTTGCTGTCCTCCTCTTATCCAGTTGGTCCGAGTCACGGGGGCAGCAGGCCCAGCAAGGAAGCCCAGACTGTCCTCTCCCAGCCACGTCCACCAGCTCTTCCAGGGGAATCCTGAGGTGTTCCCAGGCAGCTGAGAGATATAATCCCTCCAGCGTGTCCTGGGTCGGCCCCGAGGCCTCCTCCCGGTCAGACATGCCTGGAACACCTCCTGAGGGAGGCGTCCTCTCCAGATGCCTGAACCACCTCCACTGACTCCTCCACATGGAGGAGCAGCAGCTCTACTCTGAGTCCCTCCTGAAGGACTGAGCTTCTCACCCTGTCTCTGAGGGAGAGCCCAGCCTCCCTGAGGAGGAAACTCATTTCAGTCCCTTGTATTCAGGATCTTGTTCTTTCAGTCATTACCCAGAGCTCATGACCACAGGTGAGGGTTGGGACGTAGATTGACAGGTAAATGGAGAGCCTCGCCTTTTGGCTAAGCTCCCTCTTTACCATAACAGACTGGTTTAGCGCCCCCATCACTGCAGACGCCACCCCAATCCGCCTGTCAATCTCCTGCTCCATCCTACCCTCACTCGTGAACAAGAGATACTTAAACTCCTCCGCCTGAGGCAGGAGTGTTAGTCCTGCCATGGACTGGCGACCTGTCCAAGGTGAACCCCGCCTCTCGCCCGAATGCTGCTGGGATTGCCCCCCTGCAACCCTTAAAAGGATAAGCGGAAGAAAATGATGGACAGACGGGTCACCAGTCCATGGCAGGGCCAACACAGAGAGACAGACAACCATTGGCTCTCCCAGCCACGCCTACGGTCAATTTAGAGTCTGGATTAACCTGGTCCCTCTTGATGTCTTTGGACTGTGGAGGAAGCTGGAGTACCAGAGAGAACCCAGCAGGAACAGGGAGAACATGGAGACTCACCCAGAAAGACCCCGTGCTGCAGCCGGGGCTCCACCAAGAACCTTCTTGCTGGGGGGGAGGGGGGGGGGCACTGTGATGACCACTGCACCACCATGCCGCCTATTATTATTATTATTATTATTATTATTATTATTATCATTATCATAATCATATGTAGTAGTCGTAGTAGTAGCAGTCGTAGTAATAGTATGAAGTTTGGGACTGAAGATTTTCTATATGCTGACCACTACTGGGCAAAATGATTGCAGCAGATATTCTTGTGTAGAATAATGTCGACTATTTTGTTGGGGTTTCAGAGAAACAAATATCAGTGTAACATGTCGACCCGGAAAACCCGGTGTGCCCGGTTTCTTCACCTTCAACCATGAGGAAGTGACTGTTGCGAAGTTTCAGCAGGATGAGGACATTCCTGTTCGACAGCCTGGGTGGAATTTGAATAGAACAGAGGAACCGCCGGAAGCTGATTGGTCGACAGCAACAAAGCACCTCCTTGTCACTCAACAGAAGTCAGGCTCCTGATTGGCTCGATTCGAGAAGGGCGGAACCCCGTCTTGACTATATATTATTATTCTGGTTTTCGGCATCTGCAAATGATTGCTGGCTGAGGAGGGGAGGCGGGTCATTGTGTCCAATGTGTCTCCACAGAGCTGACTTGAGTCTTTCTCCACGAACAAAACGGTTCCTACTGAGATAGCTGAGACGCGGTTTTCCTCTCCCAGAGAGGAGGCGGACTGGAAAGACATCCACATGATCAACACCATGGAATGCGCAGCGGACGCGCAAAGCCTGATCTCCATTTCCTTAATGAAGATCCACAACTCCAGGACGCAGAGAGGGGGGATCAAGCTGCACAAAAACCTGCTGGTATCCTATGTGCTGAGGAACGCCAGGCAGGTCTACATCAAGGAGAAGTACGCGGAGATCTACAGGATGCAACAGTACGAGGAGGTAATGACGGTCTGCAACGAGATCCAGGAGCTGAACCCCCTGGATCTGGACATGGAGGACACCGACAACGAGGAGCAGACGCGGGCTTCTTGCTGCATGGAGGAGGCGAGTGTCTTCGGCTCTGCGTGCCAGCGAGGCGCGGCGCATGGCCGGATAGCGAGCGCTCTTCCTGGCTGTTCCTCTCTGGAGGATGGCTGCAAAGACCCGGAGCCCTGCTACTACCAAAGCTGCTGCATGGAGGCTTCCCATGTGTCACATTGTGACCAGTTTCCTGCGAACAACAACACACACTGCAACAAAACCACCGTGTTGGATTTGGATACGCATGTGGTGACCACGGTGGAGAACGGTTACCTCCACCAGGACTGCTGCTGCGACGCGCTCCACTGCGGCCAGGGCGCACAGTCCCCGGCTAAAAAACGAAAGGTTGAGTTCGGCTGTTGCATCTGCGACGTTGAGGACGTACCCGATTTTTCGGCGGCTCGTAAAAGGGCGAAACGCGAGGACTGTTCCTACTCCATCCATGACTATACGGACACTTCCAACATCTCCAACCTGATCTCCATCTTCGGCTCGGGGTTTTCAGGGCTGTTGAGCCGGCAGTCGGAGCTGGAACAGATCTGTAGCAAACAGGCGCTCGCCAGTCTGGGAGCATGGAGCCGGGCTATCGTGGCGTTTTGAATCGAACACTTTATTGAGGGGAGATCGGGGTCCGTCGTAACATGTTTCCCCAACCCGCTCCAAAACAAACCGGAAGAAGGATTTTCAACATTAGTGTGCTTTGACAACATTTTTAACCTTGTTAGCAAAGTATTGTTCCCATTCTGGTTCCCAACACAGTAAACAACATGCCCAACAAAACCACCTCTGCAGAAGTACTTGGAGTCAGGGAGTGTATTTCCATGCCTTTGCTGGAAAGTTGTCTGAAATCTAGAAGTGTTCTGACTCTAGGTGAGTCAAACCAGAACATTCCTTGAAGGGGAGAGAACCTGATGGGTACACTGTGGGAACGTCTTCTCACCTGAATCAGTTGGACGAAGCTTCAGGGACGTTCCATAGTTTGATCAAAACAGGTTAACATGTGCATGCGTGTGTAAAATGCGGTACTTGTGGAAAAAATTCAGACTAAAGCATCACGAGGTGGCTAATTTGAAATGAACTCGACACAGAGGCGAAAGTGAGTTTTGAACATGTGGCTTCATCAATCAAGAGGATGTCATTCACAGTTGATCAGCACTAAAAAGTTCAGACACTTTGACAGGTGCTAACCTGAGCGGCACTATTTTTTTAACAGAATTTCAGTAATGTTGACTTCCAAAACACCTTTGGAGCCCACTTTGTTCAAGAAGACACGCTAGTCTGCACACCGAGTGATGTCACATGCACTTGTCTCTGATTGGTGGTAACAGATTACACTTGTTCCCGGTTTCCCCAAAGTCTGAATGGAATAGAAAATATTTTTGCAGGAAAAAGAAAAGCTATTTAAACACTGAGATATGGGAGGATCGTAGTTTTGGCGGGGGGCTGAGAGTTTGGACCATAAGTACATGCAGGCTTTCCATGATGGCGGATAATCGTCTGTAGAGCACACAACTTTAGTCTGATGAAACCGATAGATTCCGTTGCCTTAAAACAAATGCACACGACTGCTCGCTGTTGTCACAGATGAAGAGATGGTTGAGTGAGAGAGTGAATGTCTCTGCTGTCCTCTCCTGTCCCGGGTTGAGGAGCCTTGAGGGAGAAAAAAGACATCTCCTCTTCTCATGGATGTGGTGCATTCGGAGCAGTACAATTATGAAGATTCCTCTCAGCGCGTCTGAGAACACCTATGGTCTCTGATTTAGCTCACACCACCTCACAGAATGCCAACAATTCAATCCTGTTCAACTTTTTTACCGCTACTGAGCAGCACCCAGCATCTGCTAGCAAACAGACCGGGTTATTTTGGGAGTTTGACATATTTTATTAATCATTTTTGTTGCTCCAAGCCTTCATGGTAATTCATAATTCCAACATGTCTTGGTTTTGTGAGTTTTGAATTTCTGTTTTGTAAAAGAATAATCTTAGTCCTTTTGTTTTAAAAAGGCAAACACCTGATTTTAGCCATAACCTGAAAAATTCATACATTAGCTTTATGAGCACTATGTGTACCAAAATAAAGAGAGTATTCAGCCATTCTCTACATATTTTGTTGTTATTCTTGTATTTTTGTGCTTAATAAATTGTATATTGCCTGGTTAAACTGTTGCAGAAAATATTTGTAAAAAAAAATATAACCTTAATAAAAAAAGACAAAGATCAGCTGTGATTCTCAGGGCTTTGTATGATTCTGAAGAGCACCCATCACTCACATGTCAGCAGGCTGAGCGAGGCCTCCTGTGGAAGCCCTGGTGAGTTGTAAGTGATGCTGTTCTTTTCGCTCTGGAAAGCTTAAGTTGGCGCTGTTGTTGCTATTCAGTGATTCCATGCCTACTCATTAACCCTCATGTACAGGAGCAAATAAAAAGAACTCAGTTATAGCAAACATAGCATAGCACAGGCTTAACTAATGCTTTCAACTTGGGACGCACCGATTGGGTATGTCGCATCAATCTGACACTAGCATCTCTCATCATATCTAAACTGATACCTCCTCATCAATACGATCCATGAGCTCCCACTATCGGGATATGTGGCCTTGTCTGTTGTTCTGCGATGTCATTTTAGTGCAGGCTATAGCAAGCATGTAATAAGAGCCAGTGTATTCCACAAGAATAGAAAGAGTTATTGTTCTAAATGCTCACGTCTAAAGTTATACATCCAATTTCATTTGTTGATGGCGCTGCCTAATCAAGTACAGTGCAACAGTTTCAGGGGATGGAGTTGAAATAAAGAGTTCGCAGTCTTGTAAGTACAACGGCCTTCAGATGGTTCGCAAAGAGCAAGACGGCAGATGTCAGCTGTAGCACCTTCGTTGTGTCAGGAGGGAAGTGGTGAGAGGATCAACAGACGCTCAGGTGCCAGGATCAGACATGGAAAGTGGCATTGAACCGTTTCTGCTTTCAGTCAAATCTCAGTCTTCCTCACTAGATGAACTGTGTGTGTTAAAGGACATTCCATGATTACTTATCCTTTTGTTTGTTTTATATCATTTTTATACTTGACTTGTTAGGAAACTCCATCATGTGGTTCAAAGCTCTTGAAAACCAAGAAAGCAGACTTTTGTGGGTCAGAACACAAAGAAACTGCCTAAAAACCCCTCTCCTCCATCAGCCCACCCTCTCTGATTTAGCAGGTCCCGCTCCTCTTTGTTATGACATTTTTGTGAGCAATCAGGAAATACAGCATGATCACATCTTGGTAAGATTAGCACCTAATTACTGCTAAAATTCATGAAAGGGCACAGTCTTCGTTCTTGCTACCTGCTCCCATGATGCACTGCACATTTCAGCCAAGATCTGTGTCTCCTGGAAAACCTTTGAGTCCTGTTATCTCTGCTCTGTGCCACTTGGTGGTGTTCTTTAAAATCAATGAATGAGGATATCACCAGGGCTGTGTATGCAGAGCAGAGCCACCTCAGGCTGACCCTCCCTCAAACACTCAGCTCGCTCGGCAGTCCCCCGACACCCTCCCCCTTCGACTACCCCCTCCTCCTCCTTGCCTTCTTCCTCCTCCTGCTCTTCCTTGCTGGCTGTTTTTTCTGCACCTCATACAGCCAAGCGTCGCTCTATCACTCCCCAGTTCATCCCTCGCTGCTGCTGCAAGCTTCTTTCAGCTCCCCTTCATGATCATTTGCAGTAGGCAAAGCACAACGGTGGCGATGAGGCGGCTTGAACACGGCGCTGCAGAGAAAAGAGGCAGGATGACTTCCTCTCTGATGTCAACTGCAGGAAATACTGAACCTTTGCTTCAAACAATTTCACTACAACAGAAAAGTGACATCAGAAGCACGGTTCAGCCCCCCCCCTCCTGACAAGCAGCGCGGACAATGGTGTGGTTTCCTGGTGTACACACAGCTCCTCCATCTGGATTGAAGAAGACTGACACCATGAACACATGCAATCAACAGCTTTGATTTCTTTCTTGGTTTGTTTTTTTTTTTGGGGGGGGGGGGGTTAGCAGGAATGTCTTATTATTTTCTCCCCTTACTTTGATTCGATTTGAGATTTTTTTTCCGAACCATGACTGATGATGTCACATTACTTTGACAGACATACTGCCGCTTGGATTACCTCTGGCCGTCAGAGAAGAAAAACAACAGATGACAATATTTAACATAGAGAAGCCAAGCACGACAGATCCAAGACTCTCATGTGGACATGAAGTGAACGTTGCACTGAAACAAATGAACAAGAATAAATATTAAAATAAAAACCCATCCAGGCACTTGAATGGATGAAGACTCTCAAACTGAACTTGTGTCCAGAGCTTCTTCATTTGTCTTCCCCACCACGCAGTGCACTGATCAAAAGGACAATACCAGGTGGCAGGGTGGTGTGACAGAGGTGGGGGATGACGAGTGTTGTTGTGCTGGGGGGAGGAGGGGAACACAACAGAGAGGCACAGCCAGGAGGGGGGTATCAGAGGAGAGTGGAGGGTATGCTTTGTCAGGGGAGGGGGTTGCAGAGCCCACATGTAACAGCAGAAGGAGCAGAGGGTGGGGGGATTGACTGTAGGGAATAGGTATTTGGGGAGGGGGAGGCAGACTGTGACAGCAGAGATCATACAGGCCATCCAGGTTGGTGAAGGTGTGCGGGGGAGGGGCCGGAGGTCAGGAGGGCCCCACAAACAGAGGAGCTTAATGCGATCGATTTGAAACTCCTACATTAAAGTGATGCTCCACCCTAAACCTCTATTTTGCCTGTCAGGTTCTCACAAAATTGATGTTTTCAGCTCACTGAGATGTTTCTTCCTCTCTGGGTTTTTTTTTCCTAACTCCGGAGTGCAGACAGAATCAGCCACATCCATTTCAGACCAAGGTGGTGGTGGGAGCTGACTGGACATGGAGCAGGAGAGGGTTTTGTCTGTCCAGACTGGAGGATGTGAAGAGAAGACTGCATCAGGATCTTTTTCAGGAGTTTAATAATTTAAACAAGACTTCATGCCATCTCTGTACCTTGGTGATGTTGGAAAGTGGCATCGCTTCATCAACGTTGAAAAGGAATTATCGTCATCAGCACGTGAAAAATTGAGTTAAGGATAAAATGTAGTTTGAAAGGTCACAGGGACCGTTGACCATCGAATGGCAATCAGTTTAGTCTTATGAGTTTGGTTGTTAGAAAAGAAAAGACAATTAAGGAAAGTCAAGTCAGTTAATTGTGGACAGAAAAGTCCCAATGATGTTGAAATGGCAGGAACACGTGGCGTTTTGATGATGGTAAGTTGAGGTCAGGTCGAAGGGCCGTCCTGGTCTGGGCTCTAAAGCACTTTGGCTTCGTCTCCCATCTGAAGAGGACTCAGATCAACGAATGGAAACTTCCAGAGGCATTTACTTTAGCAACTACAGTTAATTAAATGGAAGATGAAATACAATAAAAAGGCCTTTTATTGCTGATACAAATTATGATGGAATATAAATTATCAGCATATCAATGTGACTGTGTTGTGAAGGAGAAAATGAAGCAAATGGTAAACACCAAATGTTAACTACTACCTCTAGTTTTTTTGAAGTATATGGCAATGAACATAACAGAAAAATTCCTTCATCTTAGACCCAAATAGGCCACACACCCCTGGATGGCATGGCTCAGAGTGGCCCTCTAGCAACTGAAGGGTTGCTGGTTCCATCCTCACTTCCCCCAGTGACCATGTCTAAGTGTCCTTGAGCAAGACACCGAGCCCCTAATTGCTCCTGATGGCCCTGAGACGGACTGGTGAACCGTCCAGGGTAAACCCCGCCTCTCACCCAATGTCAGCTGGGATAGGCTCCACCCCCCCAACCCTTAATGGATAAATTATACATGAAGGACACCTAAAATACTGTCGCACAAGTCGGGGGCAAACTAACAGATCTGTCCTGAAGCTACAAGCTACCCTCCTCAAGCTCCCTTCATGTCCTGGACCACAAGTCTGAGCCGCTCCCATCGCTCTATCAGGCTAAGAGTTGGGGAGAGGCCAACACAACGATAGCAGTCAGATGGATGGATGAATAGATGGATGAATGGAGGGATGGATGGTGGATGAATGAATGGATGGATGGATGGATGATGGATGAATAGATGGATGAATGGAGGGATGGATGATGGATGAATGGATGGATGGATGATGGATGAATGGATGGATGGATGGATAGATGAATGGAGGGATGGATGATGGATGGATGGATGGATGATGGATGAATGGATGGATGGATGAA
>NC_141338.1:24346141-24611141 GCF_037954235.1 Aulostomus chinensis
ACAGCAATGTGTTCAAACTTTGCAAGGAGAAATGATGTTTGTGTTTATATGAATACACAGCAGGGACGTGAGATCAAATCACAAATGGTCAACAGAGAAGCACGAGGAGCCGCATTCACATGCCAGGGGTGAACTTGGCCTCGGAGCGCTCCGTTTGTGATGGGATCCACCAGGACCGATGCTGACACCAGGTCTGAACAGGGCCTCACAAGCTCGTATCAACACAAACTTCAGAAATTGTGTATCAAGATGCCAGACAAAAGGAAAACTGTCGGTTTGATGCATTGGGATTTTGGTCGTTCCATCTTGTTGGCAGTATTTCCCTCTCAAGTGTCAAGGCTTTGTTGGTTGGATGGACAGCAGGCTGCCAAACTTGAAATGCTGGATCACAGGGAACTTCTCCAGGCACTGGAAAAAGTCATAGAAAAGAGAGACAGGAGTTCAAAACACGAAGCACTTGAAACATGCTAAAACTAAGACGTCAGTGAATTCATTATTAGTGCTTATTTGGACTTGATTCTTATCAAATTTGTCTTTGTAGAAATGATTCATCAGCTACGTGAATGTTGTTTTTCTAATTAATTTGATTGGTCTGATACCAGGGTGAGTCTTAGTGTTTCACAGTATTTCTTGATTTCTGATAACCCACTTAACTCGCCAGCTGGCTGAAGCAGGCCAACGGACAGGAATATTCTGATATCAACGTGATGAAGACATTCTGAAGAAGATGCTGCCATGAATGCACTTTCTAGGGCCCTTAACCAGAATAAGGTCATGGAAATAATCAAGATTGGGATGAATGGACTACTCTAGTTTTATTGGCTGCTTTCAAGTGGGTTGCAGAAGTGTAGACACACGTGGACAAACTGCTCCATCACGCATTAGAATCAAGGAAACTGTCAAAATACAACCCGTCGCCAGAGAAGGTCATTCAGAAAAGGCTTCAGATCAAAATCAAGAAGGAAACAATGACAGAGTGAGAAGGTGCATGAATCTCTACAGAAAAAGACGGGCAATGCAGACCCTCCACAGCGACAAGGTTTGAAAGACCTCGGTGTTTCGGAAGCATGAGTCTCTGGAGGTGTTCACTGTCATGTCACACTCCCAGCCCCATCAAACACACTCAGCTTCAAGTGAAATATCTGAATGAATCATGGCTACAATTGCTTACTTTTTCTTATCTGGACAGAAAAACATTTCTGAGTAATTCAGTTTTTTGCAGCATGGATGTCCTGAATTCGTCTGATGTCATCCTGATTACCTTTGCCAGAGGTTTAGGGACTCAAGGAGTGAATTTATAGGGCGGCGTGGCCGAGGACATAAAGGCGCCATCTGGTAACCAAAGGATTGCTGACTTCGGCCGTGCTTCACCAGAGACTGTCTTAGTGTCCTTGAGCAAGACAAGAAACCCCAAATGGCTCCTGTTGAGTAAGCTGGCACCTTGCATTGCACCCTCCACCATGACTGTGCCAGTGAGTGAGCATGTGAATGAGGCACCATCATACAGAGCTTTGAGGGCCATGAGGGCACAAAAGTGCCAAAAGGAACACGCCAACTTTCTGGCACAATTGTCATCCATTTTCTTGCAGCAAATGTTAAGCACAACCCTCGGTCCATTAACGCGAGCAAAGAGCATTCTGGGTTCAAACGTATTTCATGACTTTTGGGAGGGTTCTCTCTACGGCCCCATCATGAGGGGTCATTGGAGCTGAGGGGTTCTGGAGATCTGTCAGACCACAGAGAGAAGACAAGGGTCCCTAACCCTGACACGAAAAGTTAGAGGCAACTGGCCCAAAATAACAGCACCGTAAGACAGATTTTGTCATTTGTCTCAGCAAGACAAAAAGCTTCTACAATTATTTGCTGACTGGAATTCAAATCAAATTTGGCGACTGCAGTTGTAAAAAAAATGTTGGAAATTTGTTCTTTGAATTTCTCTCAGCTTCCATGCACAGCGTGTTGGTACTTTGGTGTGTTAGAGCCACTCCGATCACTGGGATATTTGAGACTGAATCCTGGGATGGTCAATGCCTTTCTGTGTCGACAGAATCCATAATAAGACCAAAATGTGTCTGTGTCCTGTAAATTCCTTCAGTCCCACCCAAACACACCCCCCACCCCCACCCCCACACACACAAATGCACAGCTGAAAATGGTCTACCACAAATGCACCATCTCATGCAGTAGAGAAGTACTCAAGCTGTTTTAGGACATCAGTGAACATTGGATGTCAGGTTTCTCTTTGTTTCTGCTAATGCACTTCTCCAAGGTAGCCATGAGGCTGGACCAGCTGGGGTGCTAGACCTTGTTGCAGACATTGACAGGGGTTCACTGGAGCCCACCATGCTTAATGTGCACGGTGGACCTGTGTGATAGAGCAGACACATCAGAGACTTGCACCGGCCAAACTGGCTACTTCTGGTTAGTTCCAGATGAATGTGTAAATAAGTGAAAAACAAAATAATTAAATTTAACTCCTCCAGACTTTTTAAATGTTATAAGACCACATGGATCAAATTAGGGCTGTCACTTTACGTAAAAAAATAAAGGTCAAGTGTAGTTCTCCCCCAGCATATCTTTGATGCTTTCTGCAACACGCCACACAACTGTGTGGCTACAGTGATGGCCAGCAATATCCTTGAGTCTGTTGTAACAGCAAGAGCTGTAAAATGGCGTGGCAACGTTACACGTGGCAGATCAGCCATCCACCAGCAAAAAATGGATAGCAGTCTTGAGGATGTAACTTTTGCTGTAACTGTTCTATTTAAGGTCCTGACGTCATGACTTGAAGATTTGCTACGTCAGCGCTTCTTCAGATTAGCTGTTTCCAGCACACATTTGTGAAAAGTTTGCATTGAAATAAACTGATGGAAATAGTTACATTACAAACTCCAAACAAACAGTCCACACTGCAACAAGTCTGCATCCCAGCTTTACCACTTGGGTTTAATACAGCGAGCAAATAAAAGCATATTATCACACCCTCATGTTCCAAATTTGCTTGCCACTTATCCGGACAATTTTTCATGCTCTATCCAGTTCACTTGCTCGCTCTGTAGGGATGAGATACACTCACCAACCGTCCACGGTCCGAGCTTATCGTCATTAACAACAGTGCTGGGCTGTACCCGCCTCTTCAAATCAGCCCAAGGCCTAGAAAGTCAGCCGTCCCATCATGGAATACAGATTGATCACAATAGTCTGGGCTTTGGGGAACAAATGCTTGGACATCTGAGTGAGCGCCTAGGATTAGTCTGTTGCCAGCCCACATTTGGAAGTGGTCTAGGCCACATGTGGGCACATTCCTTTAGTGTTGTGAACATGATGAGACACCCAGATATGAGAGGAACCAACAAAACACTGTCACTGCCCCCCAAGCTGGTTTCCACTGTTCCTTTAGCCAATGTAAAATGTGCGGCACCATAAAAAAACAGACAGAAATTCTAATTGGCCTCTGTTAGTGGATTTGCCCACTGCATGGTGGGTACGCACAGGGAGGGGCTATCACCTGAGACAGTGTACAAGCTCGTCTTTGAACACAGATCACACATAACATTGACGATGGTGAGTTGTCTACAAATATGCTTGCATAACTGCTGGTAAATTTGCTAAAGAACCGGTGCCATAAAGTAAAACATAATGTATGATTCTGTCAATACATATGATGCGAACCTATCTAGCGCCCTCTTCGTTCACCATGCACGTGTGTAGTTTCAACTATTTCGGATGGGTTAGCCTCTCTCAGACAGAAAATGGTGGATTTGGCTCTTCCTGGGCCTTGAACAACTCTCTGCTTGAAACCTTGTGTGGGGCCAGGAAAAGGGAGCAAGGAATGCAAGTCTGCTGATGGTTGCTCCAGGCTTGGAGGAAGGTCGGGACAGAGGGAGGGGAGGATTTAATGAAGGGAACGGCAGAGGAGAAGGAGGAGGGGGAGGCAGACAGCTTGGCCCCTCAGCTCTTTGGGAAGACTCACAGACTGTTCTGGAAAACACAGGATGTGGGCATGCAGGCGGGGAGAACGGGCTTAGACATCCCCCCAACCCCACCCCCAACCGCCCACACACACACACACACACACACACACACACACACACACACACACACACACACACACACACACTCCATTCTTCCCTTAACCCTTTCCTGCCTCTCTCTAGCATGCAAACTGCCAGTTGTAAGACTGTGCTTTTAAAGAACCTGCTTGTACTCGAGTTTCTGTAATTACCTGATTTCTTAAATGTCATCTAACTAAGAAAAACACAATATTTTAAATCAGTGGGACGGCTTGGGAGAAGTCTAGCTGACAAAGTTAGCTGCGTCCTGGAACAAGAAGCAGTTTTCCTCTGCGTATATAGCTTACATGGGTTCCTAAGAAGTTTGCATTGGCAAACGTAAATCACACAGCTTTCACATAAACACTGTGACATCAGCGCCCAGGGAAGCCCTCTCATAACTAAACTGAAATATTCAACTTTGAAGAAGCTGCAGTGAAATGAAATATAGTTGCAATTTTGAGAATTTGAGCTTGTTCACAGGAGGATGATAACATTTTCCTCTCAGCCTTCCATTTGGTTTCCTTACCCAACAACTTCAGTCTTCCAAACCGGAGTTTTCTCCAAGGCTTTAAAGCTTTACACATCAACGTAAATGGAGTGATTATTTTCTCCTTTTTTGCAAAACAAAGTCAGAAACTGTCCAATGAGGGCCAGAGGCCTGGAAGGCAGTGTATGATTCACTGTGATGAATGGTTAGAGATCAGATCCCAGCACCCAACTCACTAAGCTACCTTCACGTTGACTTGGACTTATTTCTGGTTTGAGTTACGTTACAATTACACCCTAATGAGTGGGTGTTTATATGTCATGATGCCTGACTCCTTCCTAGGTAGTTGTATTCTGTTACTAAAACATAATGGTATCTATAGTATACTCATAAACAAGACATAACTAAACAGAAGTAACTGAAAGATCCGGCGCAGTGCAGAGCCATGCATGTCAGTGTATGTTTCCCTTCCAGCTGAAACACAGTCAGGGAGGGTCGGCTCGTAGACACTGACTGGCCTTTACGTTAGGCATTAGCGTTGAACGTGCGTAACGCCCCTCACATCTTGAGCACGCGCACCAGACCTGGTTAGCTCTCTACGAATGAATGTGGATAAGTCAAATAAGACTTTCAAAATGTTGACCAGCGATGGTCTGACCAGTGAGTCATGTCAGAGAGGTTGTGACACTGACAAAACAAAGGAACTGTTCCTTCCTTCACCGTATCGTAAAAGCCTTCTGGGGCCACAGTGCCTCATGTGATGATGGAGGAGGGACATAAAAATAAGAGAGCATTGTCATTGGATGCATAATTACAATGTGCTGCTGAGTCATCAAACCTCTGAATTGTTTTGATGGAGGAGAAATCAAGGATGCTGGTGTAAAAAACCAACTTGGATACATTTTTGACTCAGAAGCTGAGTTTCCTCATGCTCTCTGTATACCAACAACAAACCAGCAACGGAGCTGACTGAAAAAAATGCTGACAAAGAATTTCTCATAACAGATGGGTGATATCTGAATCTACATTTGTTCTTTCCACATTAATTTATTCTGGTTTTTCCCTTAATTTGTCACCAATCTACAGAAAATCTCTGCAGATGCAGCGCTCTCAAAAAAGCAGTTTACAAATCATTTTAGCATGAAAGCAGCATGATAAAAAGGAGACAGCCAACGAGCTGGTTTTTAATCCACGTATTTGTATGCAGTCTGGAGCAGGGAGCAGCTGCGTGCAGCATGTGTGAACCAGCTCAAGATCTACAACCTTGGTCAGGGGGACCAGCAGGAGTAATCAACAAGCATTTTACCATTGCTTGAAGTGGGTTTTGCCTTTTTTGAAAAAGAATAAATGTACAAAAGTCATGCTACGGACCAAGTGTGCCTGCTGCCACCATCTTCTTTATGTCTATCTCTGAACAGCAAGTACCCCCATTATCAGTATCCTCTATTTTTTCCAAAGTTGATGGAAACACACCTGATGTGGATGCTCCTTTTGCTGCATATCAACAGTTTGCTTGCAGTTCACTTAACAATTAAAAGGAAACAACGACTGTAACATCTGAGTGGAGCACCGTCCAGCCAGGCTGGCGAAAACATACAAGAGCTTTGAGCTAAACTGTGAAAAGATTACACACTCTTTGACGTTAGCAATGGAATTATGACGACGATGATGAGAATGTTACCGTCCAAACAGCCTTTGAATATAAAATAATGTTCTGGGCTACATTTGCACAGATTAACGCAGAGCCTGAAAACTCATGGGACCCTGAAGGTTTTTACAGTTCATTCTTTGGGGATGTGAATATTTGAACCAAATTCCACAGCAAAAGCTTTTCAAAATGTTGTGACAGTCCTTTAAACAGTGGAGACGTGTCACTCAGGACCTTCGCTGACAGCCAGTCCTAAACTAGTCGACTCAATTCAGCTTAGTGCACAAACCCATGAGCACCACTGCCGTTCCTTCCTACAGATGAACAGAGCTGTAATTAACCCTTTCACCCTTTGTTTTTATGCTCACAAGCATCAGGACATTCCCATCAGTGTCAGCTGCACTTTGTGTTCAGGACTAATTCATAAATATTAGCATGCTGATACATCAAGTTGTTGAACAGGGTCAACATGATTCGATTTTACATTCATTATTTTACGTTATTATCTTATATATTAGTTTGTTTTTTTTACACATTTTCTATATTCATACATTTTTATTTCCTAGTTCAACACCTTTAAAGTGATGAGTGGACTTGGTTGTCCAAGTGAAGGTTAATTAAGGGTGCTTTCATATATGAAATTAAGAGAAAGAGCTGGACTCCAAGCTGGAGCGTTCATGGAGAATAAAGTGTGTAAGCTTAGCCCTTCTCACACGACCCTCTCGCTCTGCTTGGGCATCGGACAAGACTTGTCCAATCAACATATCTTGAGCCAAAAGAGAGCACTTAATGTCGGCTCAGCAAATGGAAGCACATTTAAAAACAAAAAAACCAACAACCTGTATTTCTTTTCATGGAAAGATTTATGTTCTCCTCACTGTGTTTGTGTTCAGCAAATTTAAAACAGAAACGATGCTTTAAATGATACTTTTTTCCAGAATGGACTAATTGTGCAGATGCATGAGAATGAGAGTGAAGGAGGCAGTCATACTTCAGCCTTGTACATTCTGATCAGGCCCTGGTTGACTTTGGACCAGGAGGGAACAGCACTAATGTTCCACAGCTGGTTGGAGTGTTCAGCAAACGGACCCGTTTTCATCTAGAGGACAGAGAAGAGAAGAGAGGACAAATGAGAAAATGTCTGCTGCAGTTCCACAAATACACAACTGAAGCTCCATGACAGTTCAAAATGATGACCCGATCTTTGACTTTCATCCTTTGTTGATTTGAAGAGGAAATGAAGCCATCATGTGTGTCAGCATGTGTACAGTGTATGTGCAGTAATGTCTCATCAAATTATACCGCATTTCAAATGAGAAGCTCCATCGAACTTCAAACTTCCTACAAACTACTAACATGCTACAGTTTAGGACAGCTTGAGTTACCTCCAGCAAGTAGCTGATGTTCTATCAGCAGGGTTAGGCAACAACGACATGACCAACTGAAGCCTAACGTGCTGGAGCGGTGTACAACGGGCCAATGACGAATCGGTTCAGTCTTGGAACAGATAAGTCGTGGCGCCATGTGCTGGCGGCTGGATGTGATTTTTTTTTGTACTTTGATGTACATCTCCAAGTGGGTTAGCCTGATCCATTTCAAATTTAGTCAGAAGCATGATACATCACCCCCCAAAAACTTTGCCTTTCAAGAACATGCATATAAATGCCTTGAGCTTGAGACGTTCTTCACTACTGCATCAAGCCAGCCACGTTATTAAGGTCGAAGTTAACGCGGACCCATCGCCACACAGTACAAGCAACAGCAAAACTGTCTGTCGCAAACATCTGTTCTTCACTCTCAAGCGCTTCGTTAAGCATAAACCCCAACTATTTATCAAGTTGTCCACTCAGTGATCCACAAACACTTTGACTTGAACAAACTAACCCAGCTGCAACCTTTCCAGTGCATCGCTCGTTCACGTAGTGCCCAGCGCAACAGGCTGGCACACTCAGTTGAACCAAAGCTCTCATACTTGACTGCACTTGCTCACACTAGAGCCAGAGAGCTCACTCGCTATCATGAAAGCACAGATGAGCGTGAGCACGGGTGGCGTTGAACAACTTTGGCTGAATTATCAATTTCAACTTGGCTCACTGTGAGTGCTGTTTTCATTCAAGTGTATTTGATGACTGTCTTGAATTCAAGTCAATTTCAAACATAATTTGATTTACATAAAAATTTAATTGTGTTGTCTTCATGTGATGTACAGCAACATAATACATACAGCATGTGTCCTCTAGTGCCACCTAGTTTTAAATTGGGTAAGGCAGTAGAAATGTTAGTCCACAGCCCAGACTAACATTTCTACTGGTAGCATTGGTGCTAGCAACTCTCTCAGTTGGTTGCACACGCATGTGATTTGGTCGCAACTTTTTTGGGTTACAGCAAAGTATTAATCAATGATCTTGAATGGTAATAACTAGTTCCAGCCAACAGGGCAGTTTCCACCAGAAGCGCTGCTATACACAGGGAATGGGGTCACAACTACAGTACACAACATCATCGCATACTCTTTCTGCAAATGATACAAACACACAAACTTGGGGACAAAGACCAACTCAGCTAAACCTGAGCAATTTGACAAAGCCAGGCACCACGGATGAAATGCTGCCGCTAGAAACTGCAGTTGTGTTGAGGGTGGACGTGGTTGGTGTGGCAGCCGGAACGCTACGCAGCCATGCTTGGGCAGAGGAGAGTGCAGATGAGGGAGAGAAAAAGGCTGCACAACTGAAGGAAAAAAGGACTGCTTTCATCTGAATTGCCGCTTATTCCATGTTACCAAAACAGTGATGATCATGCAGTGGCATAAATACAATTAGGTACAAGTTTAACTCACACACGTGCGCCTGTGTGACCATTTTGGTCGGAGTCTGGACAATTAAAGTGTTTCACCATTAAAATCCATTCTATGTGAAAGCGGTGAGTAGTGACGATCAGCAGGTCTTCACTTGCAGCACCACAATGGCTTTGTGACAACCTTGAGTGCCATCTCAACAGCGGCTCAACAAAGCCCCGATTCCATCTTTATGCTTCGTACACTGAACTGCAAGGCGTAGTAATGAACAGGCTGAATAAAGGGACTAATAGCTTACATGTATGAGAAATTGCTTCTGCTCACAGTAAACAGAGGGAGATTCACATAAATCCAAGTTCACACGACAGGACTTTCAACTTCACGAGTGTTCACTGTAGTGTTCACAATATTACAACATCACATCTTGTCTCAACTGATGGTTTTACACCTTTCAGCATTATGATCAATGTATTTTGAAGGGCAGAGGTAGACTGTTGTTGCAGCCATCCACTAAATAAGAATACAATCTGGAAACAGACATGAATGTGCTAGTTTACAGACAACAAATACAATCATGTAAGTAAAACTGAAAGTTTCATGAATTTATGAATGGAGTGAGGACGATAAACTGTTTTCCCACCATTCATTCCCAAGAGGCACTGGAACCCAAATCCAGACCCCGGGGCAATCAACACCCCCCACCCCCCAGAAACACACACACACACACACACACACCCCTCCCCCCCCTTTTTCCATCCCACCCCCACTGCTCTAGACACTTTCCAGGGCCTCGCATGAGAACACATGGGGGAAGGGCATGGAAGAGGGAGGAAAGGGGGGTGGAGACAGCCCGTATTCCCTGGAGGAATGAGTGATTCACAGCAGCATGTGGGGAAGGAAGTGACTCATGGACGATGCATACACACACACATGCAAATACACTGGAGCCTTGTGCATGAATAAAAAAAATGAACATGAGTTTGAAGTATCCACATGTGTGTGAATAAGAGGGAACTACTCAGGTGCGCTTATGGAGTACAGCTTTCTTACAGGACTCTTATTGGTAGTGAGCAGCACCATCTCAAAAGGCTCTTCTCCCCTATAGAAATACAGGTCTACTCCCTCAATAACCCCACCCTCTGAATCTTCCCAACCTCAGCTCCAAGCTCTTGACTCTTTGCCCACAGCCCATCTTATTAACTACTCCCTGGAATATAGTATGATTCCCTTCAATTTAGAACCTTCTGTCACACTGGTCCTGAAAAAGCCTGATCTGGACCAACAGGCCTTTAATAATTACCAGCTGATCTGCATCTCCCCTTTCTTAAAAGGTGCCATAGAGTGGTTGAAGGGGGTATTCATTCTTGTTCTGTGGTGTGATGTGTAACCCCACTAAAAATGGTTGGGTCTGTCATGGCTCAGAAGCTTCCTAAAAGGCTCTCTGAAACTGCTATGTTACCATGTTGGGTTTAGAATGCGTCGTTTGTCCCTACTGGGGTCGTTTCTGACCTCATCTGGCAACCTCATTATTTATGCAAGTGCATGAGTTGACGGCGATCAGTTGCCGTTGTTTATCTGGTAACCTCATTTAACTACTACTTGGTGAATGGCTGTCCTCACTGTCACTGAAAAGAAAGCACTCCCACTTTCTCGGCTAACTGTTGCCGGTGCTAAGTGTGACTGCTCCTGTCAACTGACAACATTCCATATCATACAACAACATTCGTAAGATAAGATACCAAGTAGCCACGGCCCATTCGCGGATCCAGCCGTATACGCAGTGGCGGGGTGGCCGTCGGGACAACCGGGAGTTTTCCCGGTGGCCTGGCCCCTTGGTAGCCTGCCTGGCTGGCGAGATTCCTTCCCCCTCAAGCCAGGCCAGGCCAGCTAGCGACAGATAGTGCAGATAAAACAAAGGTATCAATTCTATCGAGGCTGTTCCTTCAATCAGTCTGCTCAGTCAGTGCTGCTGCTGCAGGCTCCAGTTTGTGTCGCGCTAGCGAGCGACACGAGAGAGCTGCACTCACTCGGCTCGCTCACATAATCGCCCCCTCCCAAAATATGTCGAAGGGGTGTGTGTGAAAGGGGTGGGTTCAGTGGGTCTGAGTGGGGGGCACTGACTGAACTGTGACGTAACACTTCAGCCAAAAACGCATTGGTCCATTTTCCCGCAGCGATTCAAAAAAGGGAGATACTTCAAACAGAGGTGATGACACTGTCTCACACTTGGTGTGTCTCCCCACAACTGGGGGACGTTGAAGAAACACCACAAACACGAAAACCATGATTTTCATTCTAGGGGACCTTTAAGCAAAATCCTGGAAAGATTGGTTTTGCCACCCAGCTCCATCAGTAAGTAATAGGATAAGACATAAGTCTAACCAAGAGGCCTATTACCTTCATCCATCTGGTTTCAGAGAACATCACTGCACCAAGACAGAACTCATCTGCCACAGCCCTCACCAAGATCTGGTAAAACATCACCCCCACGAACCTCCGAGCAAGCCCCCATCACAAACAAATTCCTACTCATCTACAGATCCGTCCATGGCTTTGCTTCCCGTAGCTTATCTGGCCTCCTTTAAAATACTCCCCATCCTGGCATCTGAGGTTATCAGACATGGGTTTACTCCCCACTGGGGCTGCACCAATGAATCGATAAAAATCAATTATTAAAAGTGTTAGCCACGAATTTCATTATTGATTCGTTTTGTCATGTGACAATTGTGGAGCTGTTTGAGTTGAGTTGAGCGCAGGGTGGAGGTACAGGAGACACCATTTTGAACCATGTTGGAGGTGGAGAAACCGGTACGACCGAAGGCGTCCAAAGTCTGGGAGGAGGAAGGGAGTTCAACAGCAGGGGAACCCCAGGAACACACCGAGTTTGATTTTGGCGCCCATGTCAACAGATCTGTCTGTTCACACGGGGTGCGGGGGGGTGCGGGGGGCCGCGGCCGGCTCGTGCTCTGCCACTATCATTTCGGCATCTAGTCTATTTTTTTCCCAAGCCACGAGCGAATCTGTCAAGCTAGGCAGGAAGTTGGAGGAATGGCATACAGCATCCTGCCAACTATCAAAATAAAGCAAACTTCAAATAAAGCACCCTGCTTGATTAAAAAGTCATGACTGTTGCCGCCCAAAGACGTGGACATACATGTACAGTGGTCATGAACACATTACGTTATAAAGTGATGAGGTTACGAACTTATTCATGATAAAAATCAGATCTTTACGTGGATAAACACACCTCTGGTGTGAACAACCAGGCGCCTGCTTGCTAGGGAAATGACGCTTGGCGGCGCTTCCACCTCTGGTGTGTCATCCCAACATCCCTGAGCTTACTTTCACAGCTCAGGGATGTTCAAGGAGCAACCTGTTTGTCCACTTTCTGAGGATTTTCTGCACTGTGAATTAGCACTGTCAGTTCTGTTTTTGAATAAAGGGTTGGAAATTAACGCTTCTTTGTTTTTTTTTAATCTGATTCATCAATTCATTGAAAAAAGTAATCAACAGATTAATCGATTATTGAAATAATCGTCAGTTGTAGCCCCACTCTCCACCCCAACCCCAGGCTCTGATCTTTTGGGGCCAGAGGCTTCATCGTGGTGGCCCCCAGCCTCTGGAATTCTCCCCTTGCAGGGATTTAAAAAAAGCCATCTCTGGACACTTCTACTTGACAATCATGATTGTTCTTGTTGTTTTTGTGTTTGTGTCACTTGGGTCTTTGAACTGCATTATGAACCCAAAAATAATATCAATCATTACTTTAGGCTAGGTACCTGGTATAACCCTGGTTCTATGAGCAGCGTGAGTGCCCACAACTTGACCTCCACAGACACTCCTCTAGCATTCTGCCCAGCATGGTCACACTGAATAGAGTGCCACAGTGTCACGGAGGGTGGAGTCCTTCCCCATAAAGAGATAAAGTGGGGTTAATAATTATGTGATCCCTGCGGATTTTTTAACATTGCCTGCTCACATATAAATGAATGGTAGATAATTTTTCTGACAGTTCTGGTTTGACAAAGAGAGACAGACTATCCAATAAAACAAAGCAAAACAAAACAAACCCCCCCCCCCAAAAAAAAAACATTACACAATTGTTAGAAATCAATTTACATTTGATCAAGTGAAATAAGTATGTGATCCACTACAAACCAGCAAGAGTTCTGGCTCCATCAGGCACACAGATCAGTCCTGTCACTTTAACAAAATAACCCTAGAGCCCTATTTTAAGCATGGAGCAGCTAGCACGCAGTCAAGAGTAAGCATCATTGCTAGTTTCATGTAGGCACATGTGACGTTTTCCCGCCAAGTGCCCTTGCCCTTTAACTAGCGAATGAGCTTGCGCTCTAACTGCGCTGACAGGATTAGGGTTAAGAATGTTAATGAAGTGTGGTCCTGCGCAACCATGGGGCACTGCTATTTTGGTACACCCAAAAATATTTGTGCCACAGTTCAAGAAAAGGCTGGTCTTGGGTCAACAGCATTATGTTTGAAGTGTGCATCCATCAGACAAGCAGATGCACAGCACTGCAGTGTGTTTCTATTGACACCCAATAACATGGAAACGTTGGCCAACACCTTCAATGGCTTTGTGAATGCTTGCTGTTCCCATAAATGTAAGAAGTGCACGCATGCCTTCACCTGGCGCATGAGAAGTCACACACATCAAGGGAGTATCCCTTGATATGTCATGGCCTGAAAAATGCCTAAGCAGGCTTTGATTCCACAGAAGGGTGGCACACACTGTAGCTTGTCCTTCCTCAAAGCGTGGCATCATCATCTGGCTTGTCAGTCTAGACTGCCCAGCACTGGCCCGGTTGTGGCCTTCACGATTGCAGTCCAGGTGCTGATGAGTCACAGTCAGACAATGGTTCCCAAAGCCATAGGTGTACCGAGCTGAGGAGATTAGCACAACATAACCTTCCAACTGCCCCAGTAATTACTCAGATACGGCCTCAGACGACCTCTGTCCCGAAGGGTTTAAAAGCTTCAACCCTCAATGTTGGCTCTGGTGGGAGGTGGGCTCATTGACCCTGACATTTGATTTGGACTTGCAGACATGTAGAAACATGGGGTTGCCAGCTCAATACCCACTGGCCAGAAGTGCACACTGCAATAAGAAAAATCTGCCTAAAGTGTCAGGGAGCAACACCTGCTTTCAGAATCCCCAGGATGACCAAGCTACAAGCCACATCTCATCCCAGCTGAGAGCATCATCGTCCCTGGCTGAAGAAGCCTTTCCCTTAGAGAGAGGCCCTGTCTGACAAACCACTCACTGCCTCATCTCAAGTGGTGATGAAGCGGCTGGCCTGATAACCCCCTCAGGGGTAGATCTGCCCTCTCCCTGGCTCTACTCGCTCACATAGCTCAGGTGAGTTTCTCCTAGACCATCCTCCTGTTTGTTCACTGCATGAAGCCTTTTGAATGACAGCCCTGTGTCAAACCACTTCGTAGGAGCAGGGTCTGCACTCTGCATGAGACTGACATGTTCTATTCCAGCCAATCATGGCAGATGGAATGCAATAAAAGTTTCTGTCAAGGTCACACCGTAGATCTTCCCAATGTGAGACACTCGTGGAAACACAGATTACAGAAGTAACCTAAATTTTCTTTCTGGTACCAAATGAAAAACATTTTGAAATGGTTTTTGTAGTTAGTTTAAGATAAGATAAGAGAAAATTTTATTGTACCTGTGCGGGAAATTTTTCCTGGACTCTGTCCAGCTGCAGTTTACAAGTGATGGAATAGAACAGAATTAAAGAATTAAATTAAACCAGAATTAGGTTGATTTGACCAGTGACAGTTGCATAGTGAAGCATCTTCATTGTTGCAGTGTTCTTTACATCAACACATTGGCCTCAAACACAAGTCACCAAAAATACTATCTGGAAGTAACGGATGAGGAGAAACCCGGAGGCCCCCTTGACAACAACAGCAGCATCCTTTCATGACCGAGAGGAGAAGGGAGAGGTCAAATTGTGGGGGGGGGGGAGACAAACGAGCGAAGGAGGCAGCGTGTCTGAGTGGGAAGGAGGAAAAGGATGTAGCTTGCTCAACCAACACCCTCCTCTACTTCCCTCCCCTCCTTTTCCTCCAAAAACCAAAAACAAAGCACACAGTTCCTGCTCTGGCACACGACCAACAGAATCCATCTGCTTTCCCTCGTCTTTTTTTCCTTTACAAAACCACATTCAGCTGTGGACCCACAATTTCGTTCCAACAACTCAATCAGAAAATGTACAGGCAAGTATATGTCACGAAACAAAATGAAACAAATACATTGTATAATTATCTAAAAGTACACTGAGGTAGATTACGGCAAATAAAAAAAATTATATAATTTGTACATTCACAGAATAATGACAAAGCCCTTTAGGGGGCAGTAATCCACCCAAAGAGGTTGTTCCCAGTCTGTCTTGAACTCAAGGAGGAAAATACAAAACTCAGACATTCACAGCTGGTGTCATGGCAGACGTTGGTGTGGAACTGTGCTGGATTTGTCTCCTAATTGAACTGGATAGACCTCGATACCTAAGATTGTGCCTCCATAAATTTCATTTTGCAAAGTAAATATGGAGAATGAATACACATCAAAAATCGTACTATTCACTGCCACTACAATTGTACCACTTTCAATACCTTTTTATAAAGGGCTCACTCAATTTGTTATCCATGGACACGAAAACCCAATAAAAACAAAGACCATTTGCATTAATTGAGGATAAAGTTGTCAATGAATATAATAAACTCGGGCTGTAATCCAGGTCTGTTCATCAAAATCACAGAAAGTCATCACAGACCCTGACCCAAAGGCACCAAGCAGACTCTTGGACCCCCCTAAACGTCAAACTTGGCACTGAACTTCCTCGACCCCCGTCAATGCACTGGCCTAGTTTGATGACCACCGATGAGCATGATGAGTCTTTGATCAAATCAAATCACACACAGAAACCGACAGGAATGTATTGCAACTGGATGATGGGAGACAGAAGATTTGGTCCAAAAATAACAGAACAATTAGCTGACAGATATGAAAACACTTTCCACATAAAGAACAAAACCTGATCAAAATAATTAGTTTGTATATATTAGTTTTATACTGAGTTTGAAGAAAGTCACTTCTAGGAAATGAAAAAGCAGATGGGATGAAATGTGATGCTTGTGAAAATTTCCATGTTTCATTTGCCCACCTCATTGATAAACTTGATGCACTCCAGAAACATGTAGTCATTGTGATGCTCGTTCACCACCCTCTCATCAATAAAGTGTCGCGGCTCCAGAGTCGGGTGATCTGAGGGGAGATTGGACTGTAAGATCACATGTCCACCACCAGGTATCACTATATTTCTTCCTATGAACTGAGTTCAACCTCACCTGCAGGACAGAGGAGACAGAGGGACATAATCATTCATCAGAGGTCTTGGTGACATATTGTCTTCAATCCCAATCCTTCACCACAGCACAGTGAATTTAAATCACGGGAGTCTCATCTTTCATTTGTCTGCACAGAAATGCTGAAGCCGTAAATCTGACTTCGTGGGCCATTTTGATAAGTGACAGTTGGAAAATCCCAGGAGTGACTGAGAGGATGAATTATGGCTGTGTGCACGCTGGTTCACTGTCACTCTGTTTCAACTTAGCGGAACACTTGAAGCCAAGGGGGTCATTGCTCACGTCATGAGTAACACCTTTACCTGCCTTCTGTGTGTGTTTCCCCATTTTCAACAACCAGGATCAGATCAGCTCTGTTCTGGCCTGATGTGATATACTACTGTCAGCATGTCCCAGCCCCTTGCGTACCTTCCTGTTACTGATGTGACAGCGGACCGCTCTTCACTAGTTTAGCTAAATTAGCAACTTTTTGTTCAAACTGTGAAGAATAATTCATAGTTTCCTTTTTTCTTCAACTTTGATTTATCAACCTCATTGAGCTGAAAACCAATGGCGAGCACAGAAGGCATGTTGAGAAAGGTAGGCGGGTGTTAATTACTGTTTCTTGTTAATGACTATTGCTTGGCCTCAGATCTCTACTTGATCTGAATTTAATTTTCTGTGTATTGATGTGAAGTGTAATTGTATAAACAATAACAGGATATGTATTCTACAGTTGAATAAATTCAATTGATCACACATGCATTCTTAGAATGTTCCTATGTGAGCTCCTAGTCCCCTATGATCCAGCTAGAACCCTTCACTCCCAGGATGCAGGGTTCCTGCTGGTTCCTAGAGTTCTAACAGTAGAATTGAGCCAGAGCCTTCAGCTATCAGTCTCCTTCATCCTTGCCAGAGCTCCTAGTCCCCTATGATCCAGCTAGAACCCTTCACTCCCAGGATGCAGGGTTCCTGCTGGTTCCTAGAGTTCTAACAGTAGAATGGAGCCAGAGCCTTCAGCTATCAGGCTCCTTCATCCCTGACAGAGCTCCTAGTCCCCTATGATCCAGCTAGAACCCTTCACTCCCAGGAGGCAGGGTTCCTGCTGGTTCCTAGAGTTCTAACAGTAGAATGGAGCCAGAGCCTTCAGCTATCAGGCTCAAGTATAAAGTTTGAACCATGCACTATTGAGTCCCAGTTCTGACACCAACATCATATTTCTTCATGCCCTATCTCCCTCAGACACACATTGCCCCGTAATGCTTTTTGTTTCAATTGAATAGCTTCTTACCTATAAATTGGGAGCTGCCCCATATGAAGGGAAGGAACTGGAAGTCATCCAGGCCCCACACACCTTGGCTTCCAGCTGGCTCCATTCTGTAGGTCTTTTGGAGCTTTCGCATCACTGCGAGATACCTAAAAAAGAATAATGACAAAAACAAACAACGCAGTGATATGGAAGGGTCAGAATCTAGAGTGTATCATATTTACAGAATGATATTAGCCCTTTGTAAAGCGGTGCAACTGCAATGTGACGTCATCCGGCAAAGTACTTCAACTAAGTGCAAGCACTTATTCCAGGCCTGTTACTAAGACATGAAACATTTTCTAAACTCTGCTTGCCACCATGATAACGTTCAAGGATTTTGAAATAATTGAGGATCAGTCAAAGTTATGGAATCACATACAAATGTTCCTGTACCCTCAAACTGAGCCTATCTCAAACTAGAGTATAAACGTATCTCACAGCGCACTCATTGTGGTAGCGAGTCATCAGCCAGACTGCCAAAGTATAACCTCAACGAAGTCACCAGGATTAGCAATTCAGAAACTCTCAAAAACAGTGAACTGGAGTTATGACACAATAATTATTCAACAAAACGGTTCAGAGAACGGTGGGTTGATTGGACTTGACTGGTGCGACAGATCTGCACCACTCACTAGGTTTGTGTACCCAATAGAAAACCCTAAATCGGTAAAATTGTCGTAAATCAGTCGTACAACAAGACATTTAGGAGCTAATCTGTGTGCTTGGGTGGTTCTTGGAACAGGTCTCTTTCATTTCAGCACATCCTCTTCATTAGGAGACAAAAACAAGTTATATTGAATGTTACCAAGTTTAACATAAAGCAGACAACAGCAATGACATGCCATCCCCACCAAACATGCCAACTACAATCATAACAACTTTAAGTGTATGTTCGACAAATCTTTCTTCCTCAGAGTCCATGCAGCTATGACAGCGTGACTGTTATTCTTTTGATCCATTTCACAGTGATTTGATGAAGGACACAAACACTGATCGCCAAAAACTCCCTAAAAATTCCAAGAGGTCCCCCTCATTCTCCGTGGCAGACGGCACAGAGACATGCTCACGCTGTTGTTTGCTATCTGGAGCATCAAGCTTTGTCTTTTATGTAAGTTCAGTGAGGTTGAGGGTCTCTGAAGTTGGGCTGCTCGGTGGTGCAGTGGTCCTCACTGTGGCCTCACACCAAGAAGGTTCCGGGTTTGAGTCCTGGTTCGGGCACGGGATCTTTCTGTGTGAGTCTCCATGTTCTCCCCATGCCTGCGTGGGTTCTCTCTGGTACTCCAGCTTCCTCCCACAGTCCAAAGACATCAATTTGGGGACGAGGCTGATTGATACTCTAAATTGACCGTAGGTATGAATATGAGTGTGAATGGTTGTCTGTCTCTCTATGTTGGCCCTGCGATGGACTGGCGACCTGTCCAGGGTGAACCCCACCTCTCGCCCGTAGATGCTGGGATAGGCTCCAGCCCCCCCCTGCAACCCTTACTAGTAAGGAATAAGCAGAAGATGACGATGGATGGATGGTCTCTGAAGTCTGTTTTGTCCTCTTTGACGATCAACAGATGAGTCAAACCCACTCGTGACGTTCGTAAAAAGTAAAATCTGTCTTGAAAGGACAACTCGCGTAACAGGAAGTTGTATTCTTGTAAGTTTATACATCTTTGAGGAGCAGTATGTGACCCCATATCTTTACTGTGTAGTTCTTGTTATAGCTACCATTCTGGGTCTGGAAGGCCCTCAACAGCTCACCTGTTAAAAACCTTAAAAACAATAGCCAGCTGATCATCTATCCTGAGAGCTCCAACCTTGCAGAGGCAGCAGAGGAAAGCAGCAAAAGCAGCTTCATGACCTGGGAATACAAGTACATATGATTTTAAATTAACCAGGATCTGAGTGCCGTTGACATGCGTTTCAAAACCCATTCAGGCTGGCCTGCTTGCCTTCTACCATGCTACATACAACAAGTAGATAACACAAGAATTTTCCCGTCACACTGCACAATTGCTCATTAATTATCGAGACAATTTTTTGCACTCCATGTCTCAGAGTCTGCATGCTGTATGCACAGTTGAAAAACACCAGGTCACTGACTCGGTCCATGTGCCAAGCTGAAACCCATCTCTCCCAACTGCAATGATGTAAATCTTAGACTTTGGCGGAGAAACAAGCTTGGTCACGGTACACATCAGCCTGTCAGATTGCACCCTCTCTCAAATTGACTGTTAAAGGCAGTTTTCTGGATCTACTCGTAATACAACAGACCAAACTATGAGTCAATGGTACTTCTGCATTTCAACTTGCTGTTATCAACAATGTTGCTTCTGGTGTCTGAGGAGTCTGACAATTTCACTTTACAACTTTGTTTTTGGTGAATCTTACGGGACACTTGCGTTACAAACATTGGAAGCATTGCAACAGTTAAAAACCCCATTCTAGGACATTTCCAAAGAAGAGCATTTGCTTCTACATTCATTTATAGTCTGGTGCATTGTGGAGAACCCAGGCTCATATTTTTCAATGAATAAGGTTGATTTGTTACACTGCCACCACATTACATGTTCTTAAGCTTAAATTGGGGAGATTTCAAGTTTCTGCCCGAAGTGAACTGATTAGTTTGAAAAGCCCCGGATGGACCCAGCAGCACTGGTACCTGTTCCATAGTCTATCCTGGTGGAGTTGCCCACGGACTCTTTCAGATAGACAGCTATCTCTGGAGCTGCAGCCTGTCGGTCAGCAGGGAGCACCGCTGATACCAGGGCCTCTGCTTCCTGGACACACACAAAGCAACAAAATCGGTAAGCTTCTGTAACATTCGAAAACTTTATGCATGCGATGATGATTATTCGAAACGTGAAGTACAGTTCTCTTTTTTGATCAGTTCATGTAATGTAGTGAAAAAATGCTGTAAAACCTGCAACTAATTCTGTCATTTCTCACATTTGCTGCTGTAAAAGCAAATTGATGTGAAAGCAATGGGGGGCCTTAACGCCGAAACTAGTTTTGATGGTGACAAACACCAAAATTTCAACTTAGCTTTTGATGGTATTACATGATGATGTTATGGTCATTTTGACAATGGATGCTTTCTTAAAGTTGCATGGACAGAATTAATGCTTCCACCTGATTAAAAAGGTTTTTGATCTGAACAACTCAATATTTTATTGTCTAAACCAACAACATTACCAGAAAGTTGAGGTTCCCTCCTTGTTTTCTAAGAAATGATGGCATGCAAATGTTGTTGCCACAACCCAGAGGATGACACTCACAATGTATGAGTTGAGAGTTTGCTAAGTTGGAGACGCTCCTTCGTGCGACTGTCGCCTCTCAAGTACAGAGTGGTGCTACGACACAAGACCGACAGAAAGGAGCTCGTTTAGGTGTTTTGATTTATCGCCTTACCGGAACTTGATGAAGAGTGAAGACTGACTTTACACGTAATTGATAGTTTTAGCAACTGCAACTGGAGTCAGAGGATAAGAGAGCTTGACAAGGTGGTGTGGATCCCTAACAAGCAAAATATACAAATTTTGAATGAAGTTGATTCATTTATTTTTCATGTCCTCATAGAAATTTGATTTCTAAATGCTTTTTCTAAAAGTCAGCTTTTATTTTCCAATGGTTTTTTCCCAATGAAAGTTTTTGAAGGCTTCATTACATTTTCTTCCTTTTATTCATTATTCTCAAACTTATATCCTTACTATCAAATGGTCAACTTGCAATTTGCCATTGCACTTACTGGATAAAATTCCTGACTGCAGGGACAGTCAACGCCACAGCGTACCGCTCCTAATCTCCTTCAGAGACACCTGCCATCGTGGGGCGCAGAATTAAGTCCTTAAACCCAGAAGTAAGTTAGCAATGTTGAATGTCCCTTGTCTCAATGTCAACGCCATTTTTGGACGTGTTATCTTTTCATCGCCTGAAATATGGTCAGCGTTTTCATACAGCTCAGTGTATCTAAATTATTTGTTCTCAGGAATAAAATACATGGGAAATACTACACTAGTGAATTTTGAGCCTTTTTGTGTCTTAAAAACCACACTCATTAGCAAGTAATTAAACAACACAACCAAGATCATGCTGTGAGCAGAGGAAGCACAGAGCTACTTTTGTGTTCAAGCATAGCAGAATGTTAGCTTTGAACTTGTCATTTTTGTTTTAATTCTCAAAGTAACATTCAGTAGTGACAAACTTACTGAACATAACATGTTATTCCCACAAAGGGAAAACAACGGTGATGTTAATTTAGGAGAGAGACAACAAACACACTTCATCCCTGCAGCACTCGATTACTGTGGCCTTAACTAATGATCAAGCACTGACCCCTTGTGGTTATTCGGTATTATAATTTTATTTTATTTATCTTAAATACCTTGTTCAATTCTTTCTTTCAGTTGTTGTTATCATAGCTGCAAATTTTACAGACCACACATCAAAAATGACATTTAAATGATTACCCCCCAATGTGCTTGTTTGCAATGAAGGCTCCATCTGAAGTAGAGAAATGATCTTTGACTGAAAACTGGGCCAGTTGTGCACAGCCAGACGACAGTCACCCTCACTGTTGTTTACACTTCGCGCTACACAAAAATAGTTTGACTGTATTAAAATTAGAACAAGCCTAAGTGTCCAGGGAATTATTACGAGCGAGATGCCGTCTGAAGTGATGGAAATGTGAGTTTTTGCTGGCGATAAACTGCAGATCTATTTCCTGCAAATGAAAGTATTTTGTTTTAGTTTGTGTATTCAGTTTCAGTGTGTTGCAGTTGTGCACTTCTACTTACATTCGTGTCTGTGTGTCCTCACCTGATCTAGTTTGGCGAACCAGGTTCTGTAGGCCTTGTTGCCAAAGCGAGATGGCTGGTCAACTGGAGGGGTCTCATTTATCCACTGGTCCAAAGTCTCCAAAAGATCTAGTAACTTGTCCACTGTCTGTCACAGCACAAGACAGCAGTGAACGTAGGAACACACACACACACCAATCTCAGCCTGGCTGGTCAGATGGCTGTGGTCCTGTGGCCTCTGACTTCCTTGAGTTGCAAAGCTAAAAAGATTTTGTTTTCATTTATAAATGTTTGCGTGCTTGCCTTTCAGCAGGATCACAACCAAACTACAATGCTGATTTTCATTGCATGTGGTGCAGGGCTGGAACCTGGGTCAATGAAGACCTCATTCAATGCAGGAGCATATTCAGGACCACTGATGCACAAGACTCGATCCAAACAACATAGGGCCACAATCCTCCACTCTGGCTTAAAATGAAACCCAAAACTAAAGGAACAAATTAAACCAAAGATTCATCCTCACACACAGTTGTAGTTGTTCCAGAAGTCACATGACAATTAGCTGATGCTATTCACTTATGTGCAAACAGAGTGAACCTTTGGTTACAGCCCCACATTCCTGTTATGGAAGCACAAACAAGCCCTAGTTGTTGTTTTGAACAGTACTGCACAATTTTTCACCCGACATGTCCATATTCTTGGGTGAGCTACATTGACTTCTAAAGAGACAGCAAGCTGCGCAGTTGATTTTTTCTCATATCTGTTGGACAGCACTTAAAGATGGATTGAGTGGTGTGTTCCCACGGAAGTCAAGTTGCCCAATATTTCTCATATTGAAAAATCTCTATGTGCTTTTCTTGAGTGTGATCACTTGCACTTCAAACTGCCCACTAGTGACCAGACCACTCAGGATGCACCTTTACCAGTCCTGGGCTAAAGACAACATACCTCAGACACTTTATATTCACATGTGAGCTTCTTCCCCTTCACACCTTCATTCAGTGTCAGAATGAAGCCCATGTAGTCAGCATATGCCTGGAAACAGGGAAGACATGTTGACATCTGGGCGTATCTCAAGATAAGAAAATGTATGAAAATGTGTGGGTTTTTTGCTCATGCACTGAAGTACCAGCGGGAGCCTACCTGAGATCGCTTCCACTTGCCCATGTCAGGCACCATGCTGATTTCTTTCTTGGGTATCATGAAAGTCGCACTGGCTGTGACTTCAGGTACCTCGTCCTCAGGAGTGGATCCTAGGATAAGAAGAGAGTGTTTGATGGACTTCTTCAATGGATTATCTTCAGCGCTAATTCAAATTAAAGCGATTCTTCCACCCAAAACTCTATTACATGTATAAAAAGCTTCCAGTTAGGCACTTCATGTAGAGCACAATCAGCCTAAGTGTTTGTGCTTATCAGGTGGCAGCATGGCTTGGAGGCAGCATGGCAGTCTAGCGACCGAAAGGTTGCTGGTTCCATCCTCACTTCCCCCAGTGACCATGTCCAAGTGTCCTTGAGCAAGACACTGAACCCCTAATTGCTCCTGATGGCCCTGAGACGGACTGGTGAACCGTCCCCGCCTCTCACCCAATGTCAGCTGGGATAGGCTCCACCTCCCAACCCTTAATGGATAAATTATACATGAAGGACACCTAAAATACTGTCGCACAAATCGGGGGCAAACTAACAGATCTGTCCTGAAGCTACAAGCTACCCTCCTCAAGCTCCCTTCATGTCCTGGACCACAAGTCTGAGCCGCTCCCATCGCTCTATCAGGTTAAGAGTTGGGGAGAGGCCAACACAACGATAGCAGTCGGACCACCAGGAAGAACCACACAAGGGGACTTTTTAGTCCAGTTTATGAAAAGAGCATTTGATCAATTATCCATCTCTGCTACAGCAATGCAAAACCAGCACGCACAACCCACCCGCTCCAAAGACATGTACACAAACCCCAACCCACCTCCACCTTCTTAAATCTGTCTCATTTGCTTGTACTTGTGCTCGCTGCAACTGTATTCTACTCTTATTTCCTCTAATCCATTGCGTTGTCTACTTTTCTCTCGTGTGTTCCTTTTAAATCGTACATTGATACAATCATCACTGCAGCCATATTTTATTCTCAGTTTTTACTTGAGGTAAAAACCATGGCTTGACCAAACAGCATCCTCTTTCTTCTCCACTCCGTTCTTCAGATTGTTGTAATTTCTCACCCGTGTATCAAAACTCTCAAACTTTGTACAATCGTAGAGTTAACATGTCTTTACTGCTTGCTAACTTTAACTTATTACAATCTGTGAATTCACATCGGTACGTGGTTGGTTAGGTCACTCATGGGTGAAACTAACGCCAGGTGAGAGTCTGAATGCGGTTTGATCAACCTATGGGTTTCACCACAGGTAAAAGTCAGCCGGGGAGGCGCAGCCTGCTCTTCCTCCCGGCTAACAGCCTTCGTACAGCTAGCAACAGAGGGGCATGCTGACCAGCGTGTTGGAGACCACTAATAAAGCACCACGGGCTCAATTCGGTGTAACGGTAACATTTACAGACACAAGCGTCGTCAGCCCGAACTACAACCTGTAGATGTGCAATAACGGAAACATTACAGCCTCGTGTGTGCAGGTAGCGGTGGCGTGATTAGGTGCTGAGTTCATCAACGAGTATAAATTAAGAGAACGTTTTGCATTCCGGTGTGATAGTGTATTTGAACTGATAACATTCGTAGCTTTAGATTCATAAGAGCAGAAGCGATGGGAAGCTCGCTGAGGCAGGGCAGGAACATTCAGCTGTGCTTTACCTGGCTGTTGCTCTGTTTCCGCCATGGCGAGGTTCACACTCTTCTTCGTGTGTGTTCAGGAAAACTTAAAGGAAGTACGACTCGGTACTGCCCCCCGCTGGTCGAAAACGATACACATTCATAGGTTCTGTTTACTAAATTATTTTCACTTTCTACCTCTTCGCTTCTCCGATTGCCAAATCCTCCTCAGAGCAGCCCTGCACAAAATGTATGTTACTTGTATCAGTTTGGGAAAATGTCCTAAGTATCGCTTAAAGAATAGATATGTTCGTCATATGTGACATCTTTCCTTCTTTATGTTGATATATTTATTCAGTATGTGCATTATAGGTTATAAATATATTTATTTCAGTATGTATTTATAGAATGTAAGACCACACTCAGTCACCCCGTCACTTACTGTGGTCCAATTCGCGCCTGCTCTCTCCAGCTGACTAACTTTAGGAATGCCCAGCTTGTGAGGAGCCGAAGGCGTCACGCCGGCCTCTGAGACCTGCACTCCGTCGATAAAGTGGCACGTTTGGCGAAGCTTATTTGTCGAAGTTTTGGTACGAACAGACCCCCGTCAGTGGGCGTTTCTTTGCGCGATGTGGGGCATTTGCAACAGAACTATGGTGAGTACTACTGACATTTTCAAGCGGCCATAATATAACGTTGACCTACCGAAAGAATAAATGGTATGCGGCCTGAAAACAGCATTTGTCACTAAGATGCACTCTTGTGTGAGACCTCTAGGATGTTAGTCACGTAACTGTCAGGGTTAAATGTTGACGCAAGTGGCGAATTTGGCCGTTCCCATGTTAGCTAGCTAGCTACTAGCGAACAGTGCTAACGTCGGAGGTGCTAAGTGGGTCAAAGTTTGTTGGAGAGGTCGTAGACCTCAGAGTCACCTGCAGGAAAGCACACTTGCACCAAAACCACAACACTGGCTTTATTTTGATCGGTGTTCAAAGAAGTCATAGCGAATTGTATGTATAAACATAGTAATGTCAAAGATCCATGCATTTGGTCTGGATTTTGATCGGAGGAGCGAGCTTTGAGGCACGGTCCCGAGAGTGCACGTCAGATCATTGACGGCTCCGCCAGGACGCGCTGCTCCTCCCTTGGTTCACATTCGACGGCATGTTTGTTGTTTTGGTTGATTTTATTGACTACCTGCTTTACACGTGCGATCATGTAAAGAACTGGATTATTCAAATGAAAAACAAAACATGAATTTTAAAATTATATTTTATTAAACTATAAACGTCTCATAACGATACAGCCTATCGATATTTTTAGTGTTTTGGTCGCATTTCTTCGTCCTGCAGTGAAACTGAGGAAAAGAACTGACGCCCTCTGCTGGTGAAACGCTTCTTTAGAGGTCGTCACCTGGTGTTGTTGGAAGCCCTTTCTCTGAAACTGAAGCTCAGTGGCTTGAGCCCATTTAGTGAATCAGTCACTCTTTTAGCAAAACCGTAAAGAATTCTTACACAAGCTGCAGATGTCATTGATCCTTTTTCCGAACTAACCACATTCTCACCGATGAAAACACATTCTGGACTGTGATTGGCTTGTTGTTTGTAACGTGAACACAGGAACCAAAGGTTAAACAAATGTCAAACTGAAGTTTCCATGGGTCAGTAGGATGTGAGGCGTCGGCAGGGGGCCTCTGCTTGGACATCCAACTTCAAGTAGTAATGTAACACTTTTGTACTGCCCTGCATTCTGAAAATTGCACAAGCTCAGATTAGACTTTGATCACGCGTGAATTGCTTGTGCTGTGTTTTTCCTCATTTGCAGTTCTTCATAACTGCGGAAACAAATTTCTTCAAAAGTTTTCTTCATAAAGGAAATGTTGGCACAAAGCCCAGTTTTCACAAAAAACGAGTTTATGGTTTTCCAGGACATTTTCACTCCGCGTAAGTGTCACTTAGTTTGAGTTGCAAAGTATTTTGTTATAGTTGGTTTATTGCTGTCTTTTTAATGCACCAATACTGTAAAAAATAGTTCTGGAGCTACGTGTCCTGAACATTTTGTCTATTAATCTAATATTTAATTAAATTGGTATGTAATTACGAATCTTCATTTTCATTTAGGTGCAGAAACGTAACATGGAAGCAGCTGGAAGCAAAATATAAGCATTATGTTTTATTTATGAAACATGGGAAATATGGTTCAGCAGAGTAATGCAGCCTCTCCATCCACTCGACCCTCCTCGGGTGGACATGCCATGTTCCTGACCAAGTTAGCCTCACAGACCTAGTCCACATGTTTCCAGAGTCTCAGGTCTGCATCATCTCCTTTTTGAAACCCAAAATGCAGCAGATTCCTCATTCCGGTGATATCAGACTCTTTTTGCTTTCAGAGGTTCTGAGAAAGCAGTTTGAAAACTGGGTTTTGTGTTTTTACCAAGTTGACCTTTTTTTACGAATGAAAATATAAAATATAAATACAGGTTCCTTTCAAGAACAAATGTTAAAACAATGACTTTAACAAGCTAGTATAGAGCAAACTATCATGACTATGCCCCCTGTCGCTGACTGACCACGCCCTCTGACGACTCTTTGAATGCTCACGGCTGTCTTACTAAAGGAACCCTCCACACGTTTCTTTGTAACTCTTTGGTCTCCTCAACCCTCTTCAACACACCGCCTCATTGAGTGGATGGGCAAACTTTGCTTTTGTTCTTACTTTTGAACAGTGGTCTCTGTTTCTGCTTTTGGAAAGCCGAGGGAGTCACTTCAGGCTCTGGCAATGAGGATGTGTGGCTGCATAACAGCCGTCATTACTGCCACCCATAACTATTGGATTCAGAGCAGGTTGTTGAGTGCTTGTTTGAGTTCCGTGTTTCTAACCACGCACATAATTGTTGTTTTATTGGCCACCATGTATGTAATGTACACTCTCTTAATGTTCAGGTGAAGGTGGGGATGGCCAAACCTTGTGGTTTGGTGACACCCAGTCACTTAGTCAAGCCTGTATCAGTGACCCGAGTGACTGGACGATACCTTACCCATCAGAGGGGTTTGCCTAGTCTGCCCGTCCCCCCTCTGCACCAGACCTGTGAGCGCTACATTACAGCCCTGGAGCCCATTGTGGAGGTCGATGAGCTGAAACATGTCAAAGAGCTGCTGGATGAGTTCCAGAAACCTGGAGGGACAGGAGAAAAGCTGCAGAGAGCCCTGGAGAGGAGAGCAGGCCGCACGGAGAACTGGGTGAGCTCAAGAAGTAATCAAAGTGCTGTTTTGGTTAAAAAAAAAGGGCAAGCTGATTGACACTTGTTCCATCACAGCTGATATGTTTAACCACTCCAGAGACATCTGAACGAACGGTAGATTTTGGGATGATGTGGTGACATAGGTGAGAGCTTGGTGGCCCTTCTGAGGCTCTTGCTGACAGAATTGTGAGCGCCGACACCCTGGTCATTGGAAGCTTGAAACAGTTATAGCATGCTAGTAACCTTAGCCGGCTAGGAATCACTGCCAGGGTGCAGACAAGCACACAGTCAGACTGATTGTTGATGTAGCATCACCAAGGAATAGTTTTGTTTCAGTCTTTACATGTGCAAATCAAGTTGAGGTTTACCGACAGCTCCAGTGTCTCTGTTGTGGTTAAGCATGAGGTGTTAGCAGACAGCTAAGCTAACTAGCAAGTTCCAGCACTTGCCAGAAGCTGTGACCAGACAGAGTTTCCGTCCATGGACAACCGGTTATTGTAGGTCAGCTTATTCTCAGCTTCCTCTCGATTAAACAACTGTAGATTCAAGTTGGACCCCAGCTGGAGTTGTGAATGCAGCCAGAATCAAAGTACAACAGTGTGCTTTTTTGTAAAGTGATGTGGCAAGAGATTTAGCAGTATAAGCACTGGTTACCATGGTCAATAAATAGAGCCTTGTTTAATAGTTATGTAGTAACGTCACTTGTTCTGAAGTATTGCAACAGAAACTGACAGATACACATGTCTGCAAACAGGCTTAGGCATAGAATTACCTCAGCTGATAAAATCCAGGAATGTCACAAGTGTGAGCACAGGCAGCGCAGCATCACCATCTGCTTCCTGTCCCAAATGTTGCAGCCTTGTTGCTCCGTTTTAGACCTCGTAGAGATGAACTTTGTTATGTCTGAGCTCCTTGTCACCCTGGGCACAGCCATCCTTTCCCTTCCACTGAAGAAAACTCTCATGCTCCTGTAATGTCACAAATAGTCACGGAGTTCTTTAACTTAAAAAAAAAAGAAAGGTAACAGATAAATATTCAGAAATCATACACAGGGTTGAATGGAGATTAAATGAAGCCCAAAAACTTGCAAAACCGCGACATAGGCCCCTACATTAAGTCAATACTAAGAAGTGACTGGATTTTTAAAAATAAAGTGTGCTCTTATAATGAAGTCATCAGAATCAGAAATCTTTCTTAATCCCTTGCGGGACATTGTTGGATTGCAGTGCTCCATTTCACAGTAAAAACAATATATGATAAAGAACAAATAGAGAATCAAGAACATAAGGAGATATCTTTTGTAACATTTTTACACTGAACAGGATGTTTGTAATGCATGATTCAACTGAGAAAAACAACTCTATGAGATGGGCTGCATCTTAGAGGGAGGAATTAAACAGTTTGATAGCCACCAGTAGGAATGATTTCCTGTGGCACTTAGTGGTGCAACATGGGTGTTTGAGTCTCTGGCTACCTTTACTGCTGGCCAGCATGTGATAGAGAGGATATGACGTGTTGTTCAAAATGGTCCTAATCTTGGACAACAAGCTCCTCTCTGAACAAAGCTGTCACAGAGTCCAGTTCCCCTCCTACAACATGGCTGGCTTTGCAGATACGTTTATTAAGTCTGTCGACATCCCTCGCCTTTAGTCTGCTGCCCCAGCACACAACCGCATAAAGGATGGCGCTGAACACCACAGACTCATAAAACATCCGCAGCATTGTCCGACAGATGTTGAAGGACCTCAGCTGCCTCAGAAAATACAGGCGACTTTGGCTCTTCGTAAAGAGGGCGTTTGCTTCAAAGATGCTTGAAATAGTACAGTTTCTACTGTAGGGTTACAGCAGCAGCAGCGGCATTCTCCTCTTTTATTGCAAGTACAAGCTAGCGGACTACCGTGGATGAGGAGCGTGGCTGTGTAGGTAACTGCTGGGAGACTTTCGGGTCCCGTCTCGCCCGGTCCTGTTCTCAGGTTTCAGCTCTCAGTTTTAATGTGCTTTGTATCGCATTAGAAAAGGCTGGTAGAAACAGCAAAATTTGGACAGGAGTGGAAAAAAACAACAACAATTTCACCAAATGGTTTTTGTGCTGTTTGAGGTGGTTTTTGCCTTTATCAAAGAAGCGTAAATGGGCCAAACAGGCGATGGATTCCCTAAATTCAAATCAGCTGTGACATAGCAAATCTTTAACTTTTATTTCTTCTTCATGGATACTTTAAAAATGTTGTCTTCATCTCCATTGTGCCTCTTGTTCAGTACGAACTGGTACTTTGGAACAAGTACAAGTTGTTCAGCTGAAGGCAACTCCTCAAGACCTCTCCCTTTGGTGTTAATAAATGGCTCCTCTTCTTCCTCTCCTCTCTTTTCAAAACACCTGACATCAACCAAAGCACAATGGCGATTCCTTTGGTACTAAAAATTTCAGTGACCGATTGAGTGGATGTGTTGATCTACACAGTCCACAGCAACGAATAACGTGTTTCAACTTCTCAGGTTCTGAGCAGCATGTTCCCGTGTGCCACTTCCTAAACTGATTAAAACATTGCAAACCAAAGTATTTCTGTTTGCATACTGGGCAGGAAGGTGAGCTCTGACACAGGTGACACATGAGGAGATGCATTTGAAAGCCAAATTTGAACCGACTTTGTCAGGTGGACCACTTGTGATCGGATCACATCAGGAGGGATCTTAACATCAGGTGTGCAGAGGGCCACAGAGTGGAACAGCTTCCCTGTCAACGCAGTAAGAAAAAAAATCAGCCATAAGTTAAAAAAAGGCTCCCAGGTCACTGGTGACTGTCTGAGTGTGTATGGGTTGATGTCCCTCCATGTGCCCTCTCTGGTTACCCTACCAAATACCACCGCTGGTGTACAACACTGTCAAATCCCAATTGTTGGTTTGCAAAGGCAAGGACTCATAAAATTATAATCAGATACCTTATTTTTCTTCTTCCTCTTTTAATAAACATTTTGCACTTTCTCTTTATGAACATGTAGGATGATTTTTTTTATATCTTTTGCAATGGTTCAGTGCTGCTCCCTTTGAATATGTGTCAGGTGTTCAGTCCTGTGTTTTTAAATTTTCTTTGTATTTGTACTGTGTCATGTGATGTGTTATTGTAAGGTGTTGAAGGACTGGACATTGAAATGAGCTTTCTGCTAAATCTGGTGCACACATCTTTTTTATTCCTTATGAATGATTAATGTTACGTTGTAAAATTCTTTTCTCTGCTTTGATTTCCACAATTGGCTAGACACTTAAATGGCAATTTGTGTTTTTGTGTCTTTGTAGTTGTCAGACTGGTGGGTGCAGGTTGCTTATCTCGACTACCGGCTGCCAGTGGTGGTCCATTCAAGTCCTGGGTTGGTTTTGCCTCGCATGAACTTCAGTGACAAGCAGGGACAAATAAGGTGACTACACACAAATCAGTACGTTTTCTTACAAAAAGCGATGGAATATTTAAAAAAAGTGATTCCCCAACCCTCTGTTTTCACGAGGCTACTGCCTCAATGTGAAGAGCCGTTTCTAATGCCTCCTATAATGAGCAAGCGTACGACGTCACAGACAGTGCTGGGAATAATTAAGTTCTCATCTCGATTTATTTCACACCTCAATAAACACACAGCTCAAAGTCACAAAACGTTGAAGGTGAAAGAAGTCCCAAGCTTATTTTTGTTGGCTAGTGAGACAGATTTGCAGACCTCATCATATCTTCTTCCTGGGGTTTGCAGCAATGACGTCATTTCAACATTCCCGAAGCAACAGGAGTGTGTTGTGTGAAGTAAACACAGCAACGCTCCGAGGCACGTGTGATTATTTTGTTTTGGGTTTTTTTTGCACCGAACATGTGGGGATTATGAAATCATGGAAACCCGGCATATTTCAGGCATTTTGAGCGATTTTTATGCGGCGAAAGTGCAGCATCAATGAAAAATGTGGCCCCCCGCATAAATGTTTGGACTTTGGCTGATTATGGGTTGAGCTATGTGATCACATAGTAAAGTGTTTCTGTTGGAGTGACTGATAAATACAACAAACACAAGTGTGTGGCATCAAGTCCATGGTGCCTGTTCATATTTAGGTGAACTTCAAGATATCATGAATTGGTATGTCTGGTACTCTATGAATCGCATGTTTAGTTTCTTAATCATAGATGATGGAATGTACATCTCACGTCATTTAAGAATGTTGAAATTAGATGGTGTCTTGTAAATGTTCTGCCATTCCTGGTGTTCCTGTAGATAATCTCTTAGCTGTAAGTTTAATTCTTTTTGAAGTTGTGTGAATGACTTCGTTGTTTGTCCCTGAAACATTTGGTCAACATATATTGGTCCTTTGTTGGCCCATTTGTTAAATCCTGAACCCATGACAGATGGTACAAAGTCTGGGTTCTTTGCTATTTTAGTCGCCCTGCTTACAGAATTTGACAGTTTCAGGTTCTTTCGCACTGCTGACCAAGTTCTCATTGTTCCCCTGATCCGTTCGTTACCCCTCCTGAGTGTCCTCCAAGAACAGGAGTGATTCTAAAGATACACTTTGACATGCATTTGGCTCCGTCTCCAATCCTTCTCTGAGTTGTGCTGCCCAATAGTCATTTCTTCAGTTAGGTAAATTCAACCTCCCTTCTCTTTTTTGCTGAGAAGCGTCTTGTATTTAATTCTCACTTTTTTGATATGATTTTGTCCGTTTTTTTTTTTAGAAAAGCTCCAGAGATCACGAGGAGCAAAGACTGGAACAAAAACCATAACCTTGGCAGTAAACTCATTCTGACTGCTCTGCTCTTCCTAGCAGAGTCGATGGTAAAATCTCCCATCCAGCCAAATCATTCTTTAGCTCAGTCAGCAGTTTCCCATAGTGGGCCTCAAATAGCTGAGCTGTACCAGGAGTGATAATCATACCCAGGTACCTAAACCCACTGTCTTTCCATCTAAAGTGGACCTTTTCTTTAAGTTCCCAAGCACAATTTCCTGAGAGCATCATTGCTACTGATTTGGCTTCATTCGTCAAGTACCCTGATACTTCACCACATTCTTTCAAGTTGTCTAGTCGGGCTGGTGTAGACGTGGAGGGCTCACACACATGAGTTCATAAATCATCCACAAATAACCATGTTTTGTGTTCTACCCTTCATCTTTTATTCCTTTTATGTTTCTATTTTGTCTGCCTGACTCCGCTAACGGTTCAATACTTGTGGCAAACAACAGCGGAGTCAGGCAGTCTCCTCGCCTGACTCCGCTGTTGAAGTAGAAAAATTCGGAGCAACATCGACTCTGATCCGTGATTTGGGATTTTATGAACAGTTATTACCCAGTTGATAGAAGTTGAGTGAAAACCCAAAAATGAGGATACAAGAAGTTCCACTTCACGCGGTCAAACACCTTTTGTGCGTCTAGGCTAAACAGCATGGTAGGTTGGCCATTGTTTTTGGAGCATGACATAAAATTTAATGTTCTCCTGATATTATTCGCTCCTTGTCTCCTTGGGATGAACCCAGTTTGATCTGGTTTGATTAATTTAAGTGTATGTTGTTGCATTCTCTGAGCTAGTATACCTGTTAGTATTTTTAAATCATTACGGAGCAAGCTGACAGGTCTATAACCCTCACATGAAGTCGGATCTCTGCGGTTAGATGGCCTTTTATGTTCTAACTCCAACTCTCTGATTTTGCTTTCTAGTTTTCCTTGCTGTTTCAATCAAGCTTTTTTTCAATCTGAATGTTTCGAATGTCAGGCGAAGCCCCTATCATGTTTGCTCAGTGGAGCAACACATCAGCAGCACTAAAAACACTAAAAACACACACTAAACAGTGTCCCAGGCCCCCCCCCCCCCCCCAACACCCATGAGGCAGCTGGGCCAGACGGCCCGGAGCCAGTTTTCACATCCACACCATTCAAAACCTGGTACTGGACTGTTCTTGCTCTCAATGAGCGCTCAATATGAGCATCATCTAATTTCACCCCCTGAACATGCATGAAATACGCTGAAATTCACCACACTTGTCTGGTCTGGCTAAACATTCACTAATCTAAAAGAAAAAAAAAAGTCAATGGCGCCACCTAGGGAGCCACACAACTACAAGATAATTTATAGATAAGGAGGAGGAGGAGCGCTCTAACTCCTCCCACGAATGTTCCACAAACATGGGACCAACACCATTGGACTCGTCTCATCAAGACCAACAATTCCTACACCTGACCCCTCACCTATCTACAACAGAATGTCCACAATTTGGACAAAACTGTCAAAATGAGGACCTTTTTTACTACCTGAACAAATCTATCTCCTCCTAGGGCATTAATGCTATTGCTTCCAAACTTTCACACATTAATCACACAACTCTGCTCTTCAAAAATCTTTAAAAACTTTGTAATAACTCACTCTGTGTCCATTTTACAAGCCCTCAAAGTGGGGGAGTCACGTTTCACCTTACAATGGAAGTCTATGGGGAGACCGTGTCCTCTCAGGGTACATACTGTCAAACAAACACTTCTCACGTCTACACCATACATCCCACAGCTTTTAAAAACACACCACTGCATAAGTGGGAGAACTTGAACAATTGGTGGCTGACTCAATACTTTTTTGCCCCACTGTAACTAAGGTCCTGTTGACACGATGCAGAAACGGTGACGTTTCCATGCGTTTTGGCCTTTTGTTTACGTGAAAACGAAGCTTCAAGGTACCAAAAATGATCATTTCTGAAAACTCTGGCCAAAGTGGAGATTTTGAAAAACTCTGTTTTCACGTTTGCATGTAAACAGGAGGAAACTGACATTTAGGCTTCAGAGCGTCACAGTATGTGACAGAAGCGTCATCAGCGTTCTGTGTGCGACCTGTGTTTACAGTTTGTTTGCCTGCTGTATGAGGAATCTGACTGGCTAGCATGACTTTACGCTTCTAGTTACACTGCCGCCTGTAGGTTTGGCACGCTCATAACAGCTCTTAATGGCGTATTTATGCGGGTTTGTGTAAATGAAGATATTTTGAAAACGGTCTGGTGTCAACAAGGTTATTTCTGAAAACTAAAAAATACCCGGCTATGTGTAAACGTGGCCTAAGGCAAGGAAAGGTGTGTGTAGATACATTCCCAAATGACCAATCCTTTTCTCTCTGTTTAGGTTTGCTGCCAAATTGATAGCAGGTGTTTTGGATTTCAAGACCATGATTGACAAGTGAGTGCTTAAAACGTTCTAGCAAACATGTAAAAAGCCTGATTATTCTACCACACGGTTTGTCTTCCAGAGGAGGGGCACTACAGTTTGGCATGAAATTTATTGACACTAAAGTATAAATAATACAATGCTGAACTGAAAAATGACTTTGTGATAGTACAGTATTTGAGTACGTTTATATATATGAAATTTGGAAAGTTATAATTTATTGTTGTCTTCTGTTTAACTTTATTTTAATGCAGTGGCAGAATAGATCAGTTTATGTGGAACCTACGTCCATTCAGCTGAGTGACTAGCTCGATAGCTAGATTGATGTTTTGCTCGATAGCTAGATTGATGTTTTGATAGACCACTCCACAATCACGAGGTGTACTTTGAATGTAAGGTGGATGGAAGCTCTGGAAGTCCGACTGCAGCAACAGTGTGCCATTCCTGTCTCTGGGTTGCTCCATGCTCATATTCCACTCAAAATTAGCCTTTTACTCATGGCCAACAGGCTCTCCGTCAGCCCGCTAGCTGCTAGCAGAACTAGCGGAACTAATCCTGTGGCCTTGACTCCTGTTCTTATAAAGACCTTGGAAAGAAACTACGTAGTCTGTGGATGAGACTGTCACAGTCTGATATCTGTTGTTATCAGTCTTTAATGTATTCAAACACAGACGTAAAGTTGAGTGATATATGACATGTTGACATTTTTGATGACGGATGATTAAATGTCTCATTCAGTCTTTAAATTCCTCCGTTCACCGAGGATTGGTGAAGAGGGTTGTATATTTCATCTCTTAAAAGAAGTTTTTCCATCTCCTTCTTTAAGCATTTGATGCATTACGGAACCCTCCAGTTATAGTTACTTTCACACAAAGGCATAATATGTGTACATCTAACCCTGCACTGCTTTAGTTGACAGAGTGTGTCTGTTTAACAGTGAGACCTTACCAGTGGAGTACCTGGGAGGAAAGCCTCTCTGTATGAATCAGTACTATGAGGTGCTGTCGTCCTGCCGCATCCCTGGTCTGAAGAGAGATGCTGTGGTGAACCATGCCAAGGGCTCCAGACCTCCTCAACATATCACTGTTGTCCACAACTTTCAGGTTAGGAACAAAAATTCTCTGGTTCATGTCCAAACTGTTGGTGTAGCTCCTCTGGGATTGGTTATCGTAACTTACCTGTGTTTCACACCTGTGCTCTTTTGTCCACTTCAAATGAAGCCTGATGCATTTCAGTGGCAGTCCTGCCCATGAGCTCTTAGTCTTGGATCCTGTATTCCACCAGCCACGAAGCAGCAGTCATTTGTCGTACCTGACCAAAGGAGTCCTTTTATTTCATTGCCGTTTTTAAGTGGCACTTGAGCCTGTCTTGAAATTAGTTTTTAGTTCGTGGTTTGACTGCCTGTCCATTCCTATGTTAATCAGCACAAAGAACAATTGACCAACAAAAACAGGTCTGAAGTCAATTATCACTGTATTTTTCCTGCCTTTTTAAAGGGTGCAATTTTCAGAAAGTGAATGGCATTACTTTCCTATCTCTTTTCAACAGTGTGTTTTATTGACATCAAGTTGAGTTTTGGAAACGTTTCCCTCAGAATCCCTGCCCTTGCACTCAAATGACCACTGCTGTCACTTTGACTTCCTCAGGCCCAGCTCCAACTATCTGCCTGCACTTAGATATGCTGTTGCTTGCACAGATTTCCTGCTCTCATGCTTCAAATCTTACACTCACACTCAGGCTCAGTTGGGAAACTTCTGTTCTTGGATTTTTCATGTGCACTAAGATCTTAGTGCAACAACCCTGTCAAAATCGACCAACCAGTGGGAGGGCAGGTTACAGTGCTGACCAATGAAATTATCCCTGCCACCTCGTGGGTGTGTTCGCTTAGCTTCTTGGAGTGCGCCACACAGGCTGGTTCTCTTCAGCCCTGCCATGGTCGTGCACTCACCACCTCCAGGCCTTTTATTAAATGTACTTCACAAGCTTTCTTTACATTTTTTTTGTAATAAAAGGGCAGTTATTAAAATGGGGGAGGGGTTACTTCCATGCAGTGGTGTTCTTTTTATTCAAGTTACTTATGCAAGCAACACACTTGGGTAGATGTGCTTTGAACAAATCATTACATCTGTTTGATTAATTGTTATTTCTGGAACACTTCTTGGAAATTTAAGAGGATTTAACACACTTAAGAAAAGACTTAAGACAGTAATAATTCCAGCAAAGCAATTAAGGCACACGTGGAGTAGATGACATGAATTAGCCTAGATTGATCTGAGCTTCTAGTGGACGGCAAAGGGGCAGGTAAAAACAGGTGTGCAGGATGAACGATGGTGACCTACAAACAAAGACTACTGAATGGAGGCTGTCCAAGCTCTACGGAGTCAGGCGGAGTTGGCAGTGAGAGAGGTCGAGGCCTGAACAGATGCAGTACTGATCTTTGTTACTGCGACAGCGCGAAAACCAACCGAACCAGCTTACGTTCTCAGCTGGATTGCTCCCTTTGATGAACGATACCTCTCCAACGAACTGGTGAGAGGATGACCTCCAAAGCCTCCACCTCGTTGACTGTGGCTCCCGCTGGGATTCGCTGGATGGAGAAGGGAAGCGTGTTGATTCGTTACCGTCTGGTCTCAGGCTGCTGGCTGCCTCTACACTGCTCTTCTCAGGCACAATTTGGCTTCTCTCCGCCGGTCAGGATGGACACTCAAGGCTCGCGGGAGATCAGTAGTATAGTGACCGTTAGCTGTGGCGATAACGAGTAACAAAAATAGGAAAAATCAATAATGTAGGTGTTAACACGGAATGATGCCTTCAGGAACTCAGATGAAAGAGATGCACGTTTGACCCTGCGTACCAAAAAAACGTTACTACTGGAGGAATTATGGAAGGGTTTGTTTAAAGAACAAAGACTAAAACTCATGAGGTAGTAGATGGTCATAAAAGAGGCGGCGGACCGGCCACTCTAGGCGCTCTACACTACTACGCTACCCACAACAGTGAGATATCTGTCTCAGCCTTGATTCGTACATTTTTCCTCCTCTTGGAATTAGTTCTTCGTGTTGGACGGGTACAACAGTGACGGTACACCATTGACAGCTGATCAGCTCTGTGTTCAGCTGGAGAGGATCTGCAACTCCTCCCTTCAAACCAACATGGAGCCAGTTGGTATCCTCACCACCCAGCATCGCGACGCCTGGGGCAAGGCTTACCTCAACCTCATCAAGGGTGAGTGCATAGAACATTGACACGAGTTCATTTAATATCTAGATATCCGGATTTGTTCTGTTGCAGCAGTGGGACTCTACAATTGATTTGTCTGCATGTGTGCGTTCTTCAGATCCAACCAACATGGAATCGGTGTCAGCTATTCAGAGGAGCATCTTCACAGTTTGCCTGGATGGAGCGATGCCTTGCAAGTCTCAGGAGATGTACCGCAGCTGTGCTGCTGTACAGATGCTGCATGGAGGAGGAAGCCTGTTGAACAGTGGCAACCGCTGGTTTGACAAGACGCTGCAGGTGACCACAGATGTGTCTCGCAATCTGAAGCCCCCCAGTAGATACTGTTTATCTGAAACCTCCTTCAAGATAACCCTTCTATTATAGATATGTGAAAGACTGGATTTTTAGCGACAGCCAGGATCATTCTTGCACCATCTATGACAATGAGTGGCAGATTAGTAGATCCAGTATTGAGTCAAGAAAAGAAATATTTCAAAGCCTGTTTTCTTAATACAGTGGTGTTCAAATCCCCCGCTTGGTTTGTACAATTTTTTATTTTCAAACCATGATCTTGAACCTTGTTGTATTTGAAGCGGATGACAGAGGAGAAACTACAGTTTTGGAACCTGACTGCCCAGCCACTACCATTCATTTTGCCAAGCAAAGTGGCAGCGAGCCAGGCTAGGATCATCTCAGCTCCTGAATGCAGCGAAGAGGAGAAAAGGGTGTCTATGTCTGGCTCTGAAGATCATGACAAATAAGTGTACCCACAGTTGACTTATTCCTGAAAGAATGAACAAAAAAAGTTTGAGGACTAAGTTGAAAGGAATTGTTGGGATTTTTTTAAGTCCATCTGGGTTAGCTATTTATCTCACCACAGTGCTGACCACTGCTCCACCGGGCCGCCCTGAATAATGACTCAAGAATGATGATTAACTCCAATTTTTTTAAATTTTGTTACGATTGCAACATCTCTCAAAATAATCGCCATTAGATATTTGCTCCAAATTATCCAGCCCCAATGTAAATAGTAAATGAAAAAAATATTTCTGTTTGTGTTGGTTTGGATGGAATTGGAATATTTGTTTTGAGTGATGTCATATTTCTTTCAGTTCATTATTGGAGAAGATGGGACATGTGGTGCGAACTACGAGCATGCCCCAGCTGAGGGCCCACCCATTGTGGCCTTGATCGACCATGTTGTGGAGTACACGTAAGTAGACGGAGATTGTTCTCTATCTGTGTTCTTTTTCTGGGTATAACACCTGCCCCCCCACCGGTCAGAGCAGACGTGCGTCCCCACTGATCCTGGATCTGCTCCACCTTCCTGCTGGTAAAGGAAGGTTCTGGTGGCTGCTGTTGCAGGATGTGCTTGCTGATGGAGAATTGTTGGGTGGAGGTTCATTGAAGGAGGGAGGTGCTGGACCTGCTCTACTTGGACAGAGTCAGGACAGAACTTTGGTTGGGGTTTGGTGACACACAAATAAAATTGGGTATATACTTTATGTTTATGTATGTATTAGGGGTGCAATTTGTGCAATTATTAGTCCACTCACAAAACGATAAGAAATACGACACAAAATACTCACGATAAAATAAAGGTTAAAGAAAATCAAAAATCAGAAATACAAAAATCAAAGATTCTTTTTTCCTCCTGAATATGCAGACACACCAGTTTTTACTGCGTTGGTACAAAATAAAATGCTCTGCTTTGAAAAAACACAATATTTGTATTTTCCCCTGATTTAGACTTCAATGCAAATACAAACGTAAAATTCCAATTAAAAAGTGCTTTGTTGCTGTGAACAATGAGGACGACTCCATTGCTGATGGAAGGAGAACAAACCTCCAGCGGTGCTCAGGGCTGCAGTCTCATCAGGATCTAGAACGGCTGAGCTCAGGGAGCTGCAACACTGTCCTTCTATCGTGCTAGCAGCGCTCACCCAGGCTACGCTGTTGTGGACCCTCATCGTTTGACCGCCGCTTTGGTTTCATCCACCGTCGTCTCACCGCTGCCTCGTCCTTTACAGGGAAGGCAAATTAAGTCCACACAACCGATGTGTTTGATGGAGGGGCGTCCGCTACTTGTTCCACCTCGTCTTCCTCCATTTAGACACAATTGTTTCACCGCTTCTTGTTCTTCTCTGGCGTTGCTACAGAGTTCTTCTTCTTCTTCTAATGTGTGTATACAGCAGGTGAGAGGCTCAGAAATCATCGGTCGTGATGCGTGGCTTCGATTTGTGTGGTTTTTTTTAAAGATATTTATATTTCGTGCATCCTTGAATTTTATTTCGTCATTTTTTTTATTTCGCCAAATTTTGTGACGTGAAATTTCGTAACACCCCTTGCATGTATAAATACAGAAGCACATTGCATTCACTGGATAAAAAAAAATAGACACCTTATTAAGAGATCTTGATCCTTGATCCTAATTAGTAGATCTTTTCTCCTAATTACGAGTTAAAATAAAGTCTGGTCTGAAAGAAATCAGTGCGTTCTCGCGAGCCTAACCTGCGCTTTGGTATTCACGTCACTGCTTACGTAGGTCTTTCATTGTCGCTCCTTTGACGCAAACAGATGTACAGTATGTACATGAGCAGCAGCACACCTGCTGATCCATGTGTCAGCACCATTGTCTCTGGTGTGGAACAAGTTCATGTGTGTGAAGGGAGGCTTCGTACAACAGCCCAAGATGAATTATACTGCTTCACTGATTTTTATTGTTATTTTATTGATAAATTTGACATTTATTTGAGCCCTTATTCTATGTGTGTGTGTGTGTGTGTGTGTGTGTGTGTGTGTGTGTGTGTGAGAGAGAGAGAGAGATACACAGGTGGTGAATCAGGATCGCATATAGCCAACAATCCTAACGACTTGAGGTGCCTGCGCAGTGTTGACATACTAATATTAATACCATCCTCATTTTTAAGAAACATCAGTATTTCCCAGCGTCTCAAACCCAGAAGGTAGTATCGGCAAATTAACTGTGACAGCGCCATCATTGCCACTCAGGAGCCGACATTTTACTGTCTTGCTGCTCTCTCACTCTTGTTACGTTGCGATGCAACGTCCCCGCGCGTGGCGGAGCTTTGACGAAAGACCTACGTAAACGGGGACGTGAATACCAAAGCGCGCAGGTTAGGCACGCAAGAACACGCTGATGTCTTTCAGACTGCACTTCATTTTATCAAGAGATCCTTTCTGGTAATTACGAGATAAAATGTCAAATTTGTTTTTGTCCAGTGAACGCAATGCACTTCCGTTTATGAATATGTGTTTATGGTCTTTGAATTGCTGTATATGGAAACAGGAGGAAGCCAGAGATGGTGCGATCTCCTATGGTACCCTTGCCGATGCCGCGACGACTACACTTCAACATCACGCCGGAGATAAGGAGGAACATTGAGGAGGCAAAACAGAGCATGAACATGTGAGGGCAGCTTTCATGTCTGCATTTATGGCTTTTATTTATATTTTTTTATATATATATATATATATATATATATATATATATATATATATATATATATATATATATATATATATATACATACATACATATACACACACACACACACGATGGGTAAGTATATAATCCCCACCGTCTTCCCCCCAAGACTAGCTGAAGACCTGGATATGAGGGTCATGGTGTTTACACACTTTGGAAAAAATGTCCCGAAAGCCTACAAGATGAGTCCTGATGCCTTCATCCAAATGGCACTGCAGCTGGCGTACTACAGGTGAGCAGTGGAAAATCCATGCAAAGATCTTCTCTTTCTCTAACAGACCATGTGGGCAGGTATTTGGGGGAACAAGACCCAGCTCTTGCGGGGGGTTAATGGCGAGAGGCCATAACGGCACTTTGATTGTTCAACAGGACATAAAAACCGTTTTCAATGTGATGGACAGAAATGCTCAAAATGTTTTGTGACTTTGCTGGAACTCATCTTTGGTCAGCCTCTTCATACATTATTTTACAGTCTTTCATTTGGCACATTATAGAGCCACTGACTTAAAATGTGGGCTGTGCAGTCGCATTGATACAGAACTGTGTGGCTTCTTTTCACAAGAGTCTAACCCGAGACCAGCCGCTTACTGAGGCACCCAAAGGGAAATTTGGTTTGATTTTAGCATCGATGGAATTCCTGAGATGCTTGATTCAACGTAGGACAGAAATACATTTTTCCCTCTTCCTTGTGGTTCTTTGTGTTCATATTTAAAAAGAGAAGTGTTCTCAACCCCTCCTGACATTTATGTTTGGATTCATGACGGGGGTCATGTTTGGTTCTATACAACTATTTATTTAATTCATGTCAAAATGGAAATGACATTTTATTTTAGTTGGTATTTTTATTGTTGTTTTGACTGCAGAGGAATTTTGTTTTTAGCACGACAGTGTTATCACAACTGGCCTGGACGACTTCAATGAATGGACCTCTGACTGATTGAAACATTTCGTTTTGGCCCTTTAAGATTTGTATTGGAGTACCACTGCCCTAGAAAGTTCTAGTACATTTTGTCCTGTATCATAATATATTGTGATGAAATACCATTGTATCATGATACATATACTATCATTGGATCCTTGCCAACACCCAGCCCAGTCCCCACATCATCAAAAGGGCCAGACTCTCCCCCACCCTCTTCCAGGTGTTTTCTCATACTTTGTCCTCTCTGCAGAACGTATCAGCAGTGCTGCTCCACGTATGAGAGTGCCTCGCTGCGGATGTTCCGGTTGGGTCGCACAGACACAATCCGATCAGCTTCAAAGGCCTCAGCTGCCTTCGTCAAGGCCTTTGATGATGCCAACAAACAGGTGTGACAAAAGGCAAAATCTTTTTATTTATTTGGAATTCACACAATTTACAATCGACAATCTCTGGCCCGCCTTTTACCTTTGCATTTACGATGCATTTTGGAGATGTGATTGAGCTCTTCCCCACGCAACAAATCTTCACATTCAGTTACGCCGATCAGTGACTGATTTAATGCAGACAGACCTGACGTCAGGCCATCGCACCGCTATAAATTAAATATATATTTATAAATAAGTATAATATTAATTATTATATTAATAATATAAATATTTATAACCTCATACTCCCATGCGCGCACACAGTTGTTTTTTCTAGAAGCCAAAACCAAAGAAACTCCCTTAAATCGTTTACAGAATTTTACCTGTGCAGTCTTCATTGGGAATAAATGTCTGAAGGCAGAGGTTTTGCAGCTTCCAGTCACTAGAAAAGTAACAGGAAATCATGCTGGCATCCCTGTGGGTCATCAGCTTGACCACATGTCCGTGGGTGAGGCAGAAAAAGACCCCACAAGCTTGGAAGTGGGTCACGGAGTCAATCATTCACTGCAGGCAACTTTTCAAAAGCCATTTCTACCTATTTTTGATCTTCATTGTATCCTTAACTAAAGAATTTGGAACTGCATTTGTGATTTCCATCTACTTTTAGAAATTTTTGGTGGATAAATTGTAAGTTGTGAGTTCTCCAGTTGTCTTCTACTGCTTTGATTCTTGAGCCGTGCATCAGCACCAGCTGCTATCTCCTCCTTCCTCCTCCTCAGAGGCACACTTGTATTGTTTAGGTTTCTGTGTTTCCACCTTGGGCGATCAAAGTTCTCTTGTGAAATTTGCGTATGATTGTGTTTTGTTGGAGTCTGACCTCTTGTAACAGCGTCAGCAGGAATGAAATGGCTCCCAGCGCTTGTTGTTGTGAGACAGCACATTGTGGGCTCCATGTCAGCAAGCCATGTCACTGCTGTATCATTTAAATCACGATCAGGAACTTATCACACAAAAATGTGTCCTGGGATAATTGTGAACAGTGTGATATGATTTCATACCCTGATGGGAGCCAAATGACGGGGTGTCAAATCTACACATGCAGCATTTAACCTACGCTTTGCAAACATTGCTGCAGCAGCTACGACACCCCACCTCGAGTGGCATCGCCTCAAGTCGTTTGCCCAATATTTTGGCCCCCAGAGTTGTTGTATGCAGGTTGGAGGCACTTTTGTATTTCCACTTTGTTCAGTGGTTTGGCAGAATGGATCTCAGTCCATCCTCGTGCCTCGGTTTCATGTAAAACTGGTGTTTGTTGTGATCCAGCACGATCCAGGTGCAGTCCAATCACCAAAAAAAATCGGTTTTAAGAACAGATGTGAAAGGTCTCTGACATGCGTGTGCTGGGCTCTGCTTCAAGTAAGTGCCTCAGTGGTACAGCTGCTCCCTCCTATGACACGCCTTAGCAGCAGTTTCAAGTATCACTGGAAACAGCAGCCAATTAATCCACACTCTAAGTGATCATCTATGACTCTTTAATTATTAATTCAGTATTATTAAAGACTTTTAGTCATCTGCATGCAGTTGTAGCCAACGGGTCAAATGGATGCACTAAACAGACCTCTTTATCAACCCAGCATCAGCACAGCCAAAGTCAGAAGAAAGACTTTGGGGGAAAATGACAAAACTGTTGAAAGCAGAACTGCAATCTAAAGATAAAGACAATAAGTACTGCGAAGGAGCAGTATTTGCAACATTTACATAAAAAACAACAGTAGTAATACAGATCAAAATATATAACATGTTAGATATAACAGGTATGCAAAAATAAAATTGGCAATGATAAAATTGTATGATGCATGCGTGATAACAATTAACGTGTTCAAATTTGAGTGTGTACTTGAGCCGTGTTTGACAACAGGTTGTGTTGACACACAATGAAACCAAAGTCTTCTGTTTTGTTCAGAACACAGAGAAGGTGGATCTGATGGAGAAGGCTGTGACAGCACAGCGGTCCTACACAAACATGGTGAGTAGCCTCAGCACCGCCTGGCTCAGTGGAAGTCTCTCTCCCACAGTGAGAGGGTGTCCTGCAGCAGGGTGTCCATAAGAGTCTTGAAGGGGACACTGAGAGGGGAGGAATTGATGGCTGGGGAAACTTTCAGAATGTCCTTTGAGATGTCTTTCTTGAAGCAGCAGGTTTTTACCCACCTCACACGATGTGAGCTATTTAGTTTTTCCAGTATCACTGAGCTTTTTTTCATTCGCCATGCTCATCCCCTCGTGGTGTGGTTGCATCGGTTGTGGTGTTTGTCCACGGTGGTCCTCATTGTGTATCACACGATGAATTGTAGTCGCACTGTCGTCACTCGCCATTATCAGGTTAGATTCATGAATGAATTCTCTTGACCCTCTCAGGCCATCAGTGGTCAGGCCATCGACCGACACCTGCTGGGTCTGAAGATGCAGGCGGCCGAGGACAAAGTCTCCATGCCTCCTGTCTTTACAGACACATCCTACGCTAAAGCCTTGCACTACAAGCTATCGACCAGCCAGGTATGGGCCAAGGGCCAAGACACCCCCGCGTGATGTCAAGGAACCTGTTTCCATAGCGCTGTACTTTGGTGGAGTTGTTCAGTTTGTTTGTCTGTTGATTTGAACTTTTCAGGAAGTAAAACTAAGATAATGTAGATCAATATTAAACTAAGATCATTTACGATCAATATTAAAACTAAGATCATTCACGATCAATATTAAACTAAGATCATTTACGATCAATATTAAAACTAAGATCATTTACGATCAATATTAAACTAAGATCATTTACGATCAATATTAAACTAAGATCATTTACGATCAATATTAAAACTAAGATCATTTCCGATCAATATTAAACTAAGATCATTTACGATCAATATTAAAACTAAGATCATTTACGATCAATATTAAAACTAAGATCATTTACGATCAATATTAAACTAAGATCATTTACGATCAATATTAAAACTAAGATCATTTACGATCAATATTAAACTAAGATCATTTACGATCAATATTAAAACTAAGATCATTTACGATCAATATTAAAGTAAGATCATTTACGATCAATATTAAAACTAAGATCATTTACGATCAATATTAAAACTAAGATAATGTAGATCAATATTAAACTAAGATCATTTACGATCAATATTAAAACTAAGATCATTTACAATCAATATTAAACTAAGATCATTTACGATCAATATTAAAACTAAGATCATTTACGATCAATATTAAAACTAAGATCATTTACGATCAATATTAAAACTAAGATCATTTACGATCAATATTAAAACTAAGATCATTTACGATCAATATTAAACTAAGATCATTTACGATCAATATTAAAACTAAGATAATGTAGATCAATATTAAACTAAGATCATTTACGATCAATATTAAACTAAGATCATTTACGATCAATATTAAAACTAAGATCATTTACGATCAATATTAAAGTAAGATCATTTACGATCAATATTAAAACTAAGATCATTTACGATCAATATTAAAACTAAGATAATGTAGATCAATATTAAAACTAAGATCATTTACGATCAATATTAAAACTAAGATAATGTAGATCAATATTAAACTAACATCTTTTACGATCAATATTAAACTAAGATCATTTACGATCAATATTAAAACTAAGATCATTTATGATCAATATTAAACTAAGATCATTTACGATCAATATTAAACTAAGATCATTTACGATCAATATTAAAACTAAGATCATTTACGATCAATATTAAACTAAGATCATTTACGATCAATATTAAACTAAGATCATTTACGATCAATATTAAAACTAAGATCATTTACGATCAATATTAAAACTAAGATCATTTACGATCAATATTAAACTAAGATCATTTACGATCAATATTAAAACTAAGATCATTTACGATCAATATTAAACTAAGATCATTTACGATCAATATTAAAACTAAGATCATTTACAATCAATATTAAACTAAGATCATTTACGATCAATATTAAAACTAATATTCACTCAGGCAAATTGTAAGGCAGCTACCTTGTAGCCTTGCTATGTGTGCAGATGGAGGTTTGCCTTGATTGCTTGACCTTGTAAGCAGCAGACACCTGTCTTGTTCTCCAGGTACCATCAAAGACAGACTGCATCATGTGTTTTGGCCCTGTTGTACCCAATGGATATGGAGTCTGCTACAACCCCATGAACGATCACATCAACTTTGCGGTGTCAGCCTTCAACACCTGTAAAGAAACAAGTGCCGCACATCTGGCCCGCGCTGTGGAGGGAGCACTGCTGGACATGAAGACGCTGCTGGATCAAACGCCCAGAGCCAAACTGTGAAAGGCTTCCAGCCCAAACTGACTTTGTGTTCGATAAAAGATTCGTCTCAGATTGATTTCCTGACTCTGACTTGATCAGCAGATCGTGCTGACTGATCATGTGACATTTGGAAGACTGCCCCACTTTGCACTTGGCTGCTGTACCTGCTGTCCATTCATCTTGTTTACTGTATGTCCTTGCAGGTATTGGTTTGCCACTGGGTGATTATTTCAGTCTGCGCTCTCTGCCCCTGTTGACAGCATGGAACAGGGAGGAGTTCGGCAGCATGCAGCAATCTACAGAATGAAAACGCCAAGTTTAGATGATGATTTGGACCACGCGGATCTGTCCAGATCTTTGTACAACAAATCTGAATATACAAAGGAATTGTGATGTACCCCTGATGTTATTTTGCAAGGTCACCATCAGTACACCCTGGGCTGAGCGCCACCCACTACAGATATTATTGGCTTACAGAAATGCAAACAAGCCTGAGTGCTTTGTTCTACTTTAGCAGATCCATAACTGGTTGAGCAAGAGTTTGTCCTGTGTCCCACCGTGGAGGGACGTCTGGCTACGGCAGATAAGCTTTGCTTTGATTGAGAGGTGCCATTCCTTTGGTAGCACAAATATTTAAATGATGAATGCTACATGTTGACATCCCTGTTTTCTCTCAGCATTCAAAGGGGACTTATGACCAGAAGCCCAAGCGGCAGAACTTCCAGCCCTTTTCAGAGAATTATTTTTTAATCACGTGAAAACTATAAAACTTAGTTAGAAACACTTAGAAATGTAACCTGAAGACTAAACTGTTGTATACAGATGAGTGACAGATCGAAGGACCAACCAACAGCCAGTGTGTGAGCACCGTGTTGGGCCTCCCTTCGTCTCCAGAACCTCCTCAGATTCAGTGACTGAGACAGCCGCAGCATGTGACCGACAGCACTGTCGTACTGCCAAAACCTCTGTGACCCCTCATGTCCTATGGATGGGGCGTCGTCATGTGTGGGGAGACCCCTCCCACAAAGAAAGAAACGTTTTCTCAGAGGAGGAGGCGATCACTCAGACTAATAATGTGCTGATTGGCACGCTCGTCCGTCCAGGGACGGTGGATGTAACCTGTGCCCGCTGCGAAACACCAGCAGGGCCCCCTCACTGTGGGCTCGTCCACCACAGAGCAATGATGGAATGTTATTTGCTTGTAATTCAAGTATCAATATTTTATTTTAGTTATGAAAGTAGATATTGATGTGCTTATACAAATATCTATTTGATTATATCTCTCTGTTATTGAAATAGTGCTCATGAACCAGTGGTCTGGTTTAGTTTCCCTGTCATTCAGATGAAATGAAAATTAGGGTTGCATACACTGCCACAAATTAGAAACCTTATCAAATTGCATCCTGCTACCTGGAAACATCGCCAGTCAGCCTGAGCCTGGCGCGTCGTGGTCGTACTGACGTGACACCACGACGGAACACACGAGGCCAGAGGCGCCACCAAAGTCCGGAGAAACCCTGAGCTCAGAAGCTCCACAAACGTCCGTTACTTTGATATTTGCCGCTCCAGTTGTGTACAGTAAAACGTCTCCGGTTAAAAGAACTCTAGCGTGACTGGAGGCCACTGTCTGGTTCAAACTAGGCAGTGTCACTGTGATTCATGTAAAAGGTCTGACTGCTCGGATGCCCTCTTCCATTGTGCTTCTCCTCACGTTGTGCTGACAGCAGCGCCTCGCACACGTCTTTATATGGTCGTGCGCTCAGTGCAGGAATGCTGGTTCTCTGCAGGCTCAGGTGACTCATCAGAGGACGAAGTGAGGGGCTTGGTCAAGGGTCAGTCTGAGACCAGGGTTTTTTTTAGATGATGTAAGTCTGAATCATGTAAAACCACTCTCTTGCAGTCCAAAACAATGATCAGGATGTTTTCCAAGAGACTATCTTGTTGGTGGATGTCAGTGGCATTATTTTAACATTGAATGGTCAAAAAACATGAAGTTGACCTTGAAATGAATTTGATCCTGTTGACCAGGAAGTTCAGTGTAGCCACATTCTGGCTAGCACTGGTGTGTTAGTGAGCGCCACTGTTGCCTAAATATGAACCAGCTGAGCCGCACCTTGTCAGGCTTGTGTACAATAGATAGCATGTCCTGAACGGGACAGCAACATTGACTGCATGGTGTGTTTTGCAGCATTTTTCCGCTGGTGAAGTGAGCAGTGTTGAGGAGGTAGGAAACATGGTGAAACCACATTGTGGTTTCCTCTGCAGGGTTGTGTGATTGACTGTGATGGTTTCAGCGCGGAAGCTGCTTCTCAATACCTCTGCTCATTGGCTCGATGAGCCAGGTTCAACTCTGTCTGGCTTCCTCTGGGCTGCGTGGCCTTGCTTCGTCTGACTTGGTGTTACTACAGCCGAATGTGCTTTAAGGCCAGGGTTCCCAAACTGGGGGTCAAGACCCTCATGGAGTTTGCAGGATGAGAAATCACAAAGGATTTACAGTTTCCTTGAAAAGAAATTGATTGTTTCCCAACTTAAACACGGCACCATCACTTCTGTAAAAACAGAAGTTTAATTCTGAATTAGTTCAAATTGGCTTTGTTCGTTCAAGCTAATCAGCGTGTCTGCAATGGTTGTTTGTGTCAACCTCCTCCAGGGTCATGGGGGTTGCACGTCTCACCCCCTTAACTGTGAGGGTCCTGAACTGAAAGCTTTGGGAACCCCTGCTCCAGGACGATGTGAGTCACTAAGGATGTTGTCACTCAGTCCACTTCCTGTGAAAAAGAACAAGTTCATATCGCCAAGAACCACAACTGGACCCATGAGTGGAGAGCTTTGATAAGAATGGAGACACTTCCTCGTTAAACCTGTCACTTTGACCCGTGGGTGTAACATTTCTTTGTTGAAGAGTGAAATGCTGATGTGTTTTTTCTCAATCATTATTTTGACAGTAACTCTGCCATTTGCTGTCATTTACAGTGACGGTTTCCCTTCTGCCTTCTTTGCAACTTGCAGTGGCAGAGGTCTGATTGTAATCCAGGGTTTGATGTCTTCAAACTGGCTGAAATAATACGAAGTTCTGTGAAAGGTGATGACTGATATTCTTATCTTAATAACATTAAAAAAACACCACTCACTGACTGCGGAAGTGCTGAACCTTCTGTTGTTGCTGATGTCAGGTTTGACTGCTTCATTTTTGTTGGCTCGTTGGCGTTTTGATGTCACGCAAGATGGCCGACAAAGTGTGTTAACTGGAAGAGATGCGACAAGAAGGCATTGATGATGTCTCAGATATCAGATTGTTCCATCTTCACTCTCCATTAAAGGTGGATTTCTTCAAGCTCTTGTCAGTTGTTTCTTTCATTTTGGCCACAGTCGTGTTTTCATTGAGTGAGATACCACAACTGAACAAAAACATACAAATGCCCAAGAATTCACACAGCAAGAAACGCAACATGATAAAAGAATCACTGTACTGCTGGCCTCAGGTGGAGAGGTCTTCTCACTCTTATGCACCGTGGCCACAGACACGCTGCCTGGGCGGAGGAGAAGTCCTTCCGAGACTCCTGTTTTGAAGCTGGTCTCAACGAGCCAGCACCCGCTCCCGACCACCCCACCCCCGTGTGAAAGCTGTCTCGCCACTGTGACTCATGGTTGACAGAAAGTTGATGACCCATTTCCCGCACTGAAGTCCAAATGGATTTCTCAAGAACGGAATTAGTTGAAGAGGGAAATGTCTTTCTCTTTTTTTAGTTTTATTTTGTATTGGCTCCAGTGTCTGATGATATCGCTGCCCTGGGCGGCAGTCGACACTCCCTCCCGTCTGAGTCGCTGCTCTGCTGTGTCCACTGACAGCTCCCACCGCTACCTTCTCATGTGAGTATTTACATCTTGTCTCATTAAATGTTGCAGCATGTTGCCCTTGAGTTCAGTGCATTCTTTATTTCGCTGATGCTGACGAAACTGTTATTGATAACCCCGGGTAGCAGCCCAGATAGCAGCTTGGAAGGTCCTGAATCTTGAAGACTAGAGACAAAGGAAGCAGAAATCTGAAGATCTGGTCACACAGCCACCGAAGGATTGCAATGATCCCATGGCTGATGCTGGTGTTGCTGTTCTCCAAGACCACGCAGAACAAACATGGTAGTGAAAAAGGTGAGCACGTCAAGTTCGAATGTGCAACCAACTACAATTGTAAAGCTTACATTTCCTTGCACTGCCATTTCTCAATCTAAGTGAACCCACAATGCAGACAGCGCTGGACACAAGAGTCTAGTTCAGCATTCATTCACACTCATTGTGGAGGGTTGGCGCTAAAAGCACGAGGTGTGACGAAGGTATTAAAGGTCCCCTAGAATGAAAATCGTGGTTTTCGTGTTTGTGGTGTTTCTTCAACGTCCCCCAGTTGTGGGGAGACACACCAAGTGTGAGACAGTGTCATCACCTCTGTTTGAAGTATCTCCCCTTTTTTGAATCGCTGCGGGAAAATGGACCAATGCGTTTTTGGCTGAAGTGTTACGTCACAGTTCAGTCAGTGCCCCCCACTCAGACCCACTGAACCCACCCCTTTCACACACGCTCCTTCTACATATTTTGGGAGGGGGCGATTATGCGAGCGAGCCGAGTGAGTGCAGCTCTCTCGCGAGACACAAACCGGAGCCTGCAGCACTGACTGAGCAGACTGATTGAAGGAACAGCCTCGATAGAATTGATACCTTTGTTTTATCTGCACTATCTGTCGCTAGCTGGCCTGGCCTGGCTTGAGGGGGAAGGAATCTCGCCAGCCAGGCAGGCTACCAAGGGGCCAGGCCACCGGGAAAACTCCCGGTTGTCCCGACGGCCACCCCGCCACTGCGTATACGGCTGGATACGCAAATAGGCCATGGCTACTTGGTATCTTATCTTATGAATGTTGTTGTATGATATGGAATGTTGTCAATTGACAGGAGCAGTCACACTTAGCACCGGCAACAGTTAGCCGAGAAAGTGGGAGTGCTTTCTTTTCAGTGACAGTGAGGACAGCCATTCACCAAGTAGTAGTTAAATGAGGTTACCAGATAAACAACGGCAACCGATCGCCGTCAACTCATGCACTTGCATAAATAATGAGGTTGCCAGATGAGGCCAGAAACGACCCCAGTAGGGACAAACGACGCATTCTAAACCCAACATGGTAACATAGCAGTTTCAGAGAGCCTTTTAGGAAGGTTGTGAGCCATGACAGACCCAACCATTTTTAGTGGGGTTACATATCACACCACAGAACAAGAATGAATACCCCCTTCAACCACTCTATGGCACCTTGAAGTTATCATTTTCATTTACACGATCCAGCAGAGAGAGACAGTCATTGACCAACTCCACCGACACTCCACACAGATCCTGGCTGGAGGCAGAAACTAATCTCAGTGTTTTAATGAGGTGGGCAGAAAGGCGTGTACTTCCTTCATGTGTTTGGTTGTCTCTGTCCTGGAAGTACTTCAGATCCATGATTCGATCCAGTTCAGAGAGTTAACTGACCCCTCGGTGTACAAACTAGAGATATCATTCCCAGTTTTTCCATGTGCTTGTGGCTTTGACAGAAAGTTTGTCTGTTTGGTTTGGTTTTTTAACTAAAAAAGTTTTATTGAACTGTATGGAATGTTCATCCACCCTCCTTTAACTGTGTGACACCAAACAATTAGAAACAATCTCTCCTACCAAATTTCTTAATTTCCTCATTTTGGCAGAAAATCTGAATTAAGAGAAAGTAGTGAAAAAAAACTTTATTTCTCATTTGAAATGTATTAAAACATTTCTGATTATTACATTTTTGCTGCTCTGTCAAAGACCCTTCAGACTTCTTTTCACTAAAATAAAACATAAAACAAATGAAAAACTGAAAGAACAAACACTTTTTTACTGAGTAATACACACAGGTCACCAGTCCATGGCAGGGCCAACACATAGAGACAGACAACCATTGGCTCTCCCAGCCACGCCTACGGTCAATTTAGAGTCTGGATTAACCTGGTCCCTCTTGATGTCTTTGGACTGTGGAGGAAGCTGGAGTACCAGAGAGAACCCATGCAGGAACAGGGAGAACATGGAGACTCACCCAGAAAGACCCCGTGCTGCAGCCGGGGCTCCACCCACAAGCTTCTTGCTGGGGGGTCACAGTGAGGACCACTGCTCCACTTGGAGTCAGTAGTACAGATGCAGGTGAAAAGCCCCACTCCACTCACATGTTAGGGATGTTTGATAATTCAAACATACACTGCCTGGCCAAAATAAAGTCGCCACCAAAAACTACACTCTCCAATGTTTCGTTGGGCCGCCTGTAGCTTCGACTACGGCAGGCGTTCGCTGTGGCATTGTTTCCGTGAGCTTCTGCAATGTCACAAGATTTATTTCCATCCAGTGTTGCATTAATTTCTCACCAGGATCTTGGATTGATGATGGTAGAGTCTGACCTTCGCCAGCACGTCCCAAAGATTCTCAGCGGGCTTCAGGTCTGGACTCTGTGGGGGCCCATCCCTGTGTGACAATGATGCCTCGTGCTCCCTGAACCACTCTTTCACAGTTTGAGCCCGATGAACCCTGGCATTGTCACCTTGGAATACACCCATGCCATCAGGGAAGAACAAATCCATTGATGGAATCACCTGCTCACTCAGAATCTCAGGTAGTCAGCTGACCTCATTCTTTGAGTCATGCTGTTGCTGAACCTGGACCTGACCAGCTGCAGCAGCCCCAGACCGTGGCACTGCCCCCACAGGCTTGTCCAGTAGGCACTAGGCACGATGGGTGCATCGCTTCATCTGCCTCTCTTCCTACCCTGATGCCCCCATGACTCTGGAACAGGGTAAATCTGGACTCATCAGACCCCATGACCTTCCATTGCTCCAGAGTCCAATCTTTATGCTCTCTAGCAAACTGAAGCATTTTTTTCCGGTTAGCGTCACTGATTAGTGGTTTTCTCGAGGCTACACGGCTGTTCAGTCCCAGTCCCTTGAGTTCCCTTCCCATTGTGGAAATCCTCTTACTTTCACTATCAAACAGAGCCCTGAGTTCTCCTGGTGTTTGTCTTCGATTTGATTTGACCAAACGTTTAAGTGATCGCCGATCACGATCAATCAGGATTTTTTTCCGGCCCCATTTCTCCCTGGAAGACGATGGCTCCTCACGATCCTCCCGGTCTGTAATCATGCGTTGGACAGTTCTTAACCATGTTTTAGTTTCTGCTGCCTCCTGAGATGTTGCCTCTGCTTGATGCTGCCAATGATTTGACCCTCCTCAAACAGACTAGCGTCTTCTCCACGACCACAGGATGTGTCCTTCAACATGGTTGGAAGCAACTCATTGCACCAGTTGGGGTTCAATAACTTGTTGCCAGCTGAAAGATAATCGTCCATGGAGTAATTATCCAATGGGAGGCTTGCACCTGTTTGCTTGGTTAAATCCAGGTGGTGACTTTGTTTTTGGCCAGGCAGTGTAGCTTTGGCTTTAATTGTGCCCATTCCCTTTCCCACGAGTTGCCTCCGCCCAACAGTCCACAGCCCTACAGCCACCAGCCTGCCACAAACACACAGATTTGCCCCTCTTTGATTTGTTCTTGGTGACGCTGAGGAAATTCTCATGGAAATGTCAGACACCTTGTCCCTGCAATAGATGTGCAGGCCACATGAGCGCTCCTGCTGTTTTACTCCAGGTAGTGTTCGTAGTGTCAAGGTATTACATTTTGAAACGGATTGGAGGAAAGCTTTGCCTCGCTAATGCACAGGTAACCGCTAATGTCACATCGTTTATAGAGATTCATTTTGAGGGAGAAGCATGAGAAACTCTAAGACTGCTGCACCAGAGGTGTCATCTGACGCCTCAGCGATTCCTCAGCTGAAAAGGAGACGAGGGGCCATTTTGCAATGGGGTGGCACCAGCTGCTAAACATTTGACATTTGGTCCCCTCAGTATCAACGCTTTGAGCCAGGGATGAAAGTTACAAACCAAATAAAGCTGCACTTTCATATTTCCAGCTATTTGGAACAGTGAGTATGTTGTTCAGTTCAGACACCAGTATTTATACTTCTGTCGATTTGAATTTTTTGATGAGTAGATTACTTATTAATTAATATGTGAAGTCCTCCTGCTGAGGTATTCTAATGTATATACACAGTATTTCCATGTAAATGTATATACGTGGTGTTGTCACGGGATCTGTGAAGCTACAGGCATCCTCATTATTACCTGACAGTTTTCTTTGAACTATGTATGGACATTTTCCTCAGGTGCGTTTCACTGTGGACCTCAGAATCTGACACTGACCACCGATGACCAGACGATCCTGACGTCTTGGGAAGATGACCCTTCTTGCTCGGCAGTAAATGATGTGCTGGTGTATGAACTGGTGGTTCTCATAGCAGATATGGAAGTACATGATGTAAGAGCGGTTTTGTGTTTTAACGTGGCCGACTTGCTTCATGATAGCCTGACCACTTCCATGGCAAAACAAACTGCACCTCTCTTCTGCTTTAATCCACCGTTTTAGGATGAAGTTCCTGTGACACCGGATCAGATAGGATCCACTCATTCTTGGAAATGGACATCCCATTTGGCACTGGAGTGCGCTTCCCATTCAGTCAAGCTACGATCCAGATTCCAAACTCACACGAGCCCATGGAAACTACAACAGACTCTTACTGGTTGTTACTAGTTAACTATACTTCAACAACAACCACAGTGTCATTTCTACACATTTGACAGTCACCAGATATTATATTTTCATTATTATCTCCTATTCTACATTTATAGGGACTGACAACTTTGGAGAGCCGGAAGTTTTTCCAAAGGACAAACTTTTTAAGGTTGGCAGTCGAGCGACCTTCTGCTGTGTTGTGCCAACAGGAGAAGTTTTTGACAAAATGTATCTGAATGGATATCATAGCACTAAAAACGACACCACTCAATCAATCAGCAATCAGACGTACGCCCTGACTGTCTATCTGAACCGAGCATCCACACACAGTTGCACCGATGTGATGTGTCGAACAACGACATCTGATAATGGGGCCTGTGCTCACATTGGGTGTAAGTATGACTTTGCTTACATTTTCTAAGCATCCTAACATTTGATATATTTTGAATTTCTTCTTGTTCAACATGAATAAATGTCAGTTTCTTCATGGTACTGGACTCAGACCCACCTGGTGATACCAATCTTTTCTGTGAAACTCGGGACTTGCAATCAGTTGAATGTCAGTGGACAGTAGGAAGAAATACAGCTGTGGCAATCAAGAGTCCAACAGTTTATCATCTTCTTGGAAGGTAGGTGGAGACGACTCAAACCCATGGAGCCTCAAACTGGAGCATGGATGTTTTGATTGAGAAGCTGAATACCTAATTATGGGATTTAGTCATGACTCAATCGCCAATGTTGAAATGTCAACATAGAATTATTGAATTTGTGGGGGATCTGAAAAAGCTCGTGCCTCACTTTTCACACTCCAAACCAACAGGGGGCAGCATATGACCAGCAACTTGGGCAACCACTCATATGCAAGAATGGCAAATTTGATTCTGATATCAACCAGCCACTGATTATTAATATTGTTCTGGACACCCTTGATCTGGTCTTCATTGATGGCCAGATGAGTCAATTAAAGATGGAAACTTCATTTCAATTATTGATTTTAATGATGAAATGTAAATATGTTTTTGAAATCAGTTCCAAAATGATCAAATTATGCTATTAAATTCTGGTATTTTAATGCAATTTAATGTCACATTTAGATCACTTGACATTCATTACTCTATAAATCAGAGTAAATGGTTTCACTCATTAAGTCACTCACTAAGTTGTGCAATTTCCTATTTATTATTCTTTTACAAACTACAATTTATTTTGGCCTTACTTTGCTTCCATACCAGAGATGTAGCCCTGTCAGACTTGTATTGATCGTATGGGAGTCAAGTTGAGTGTAATCAATTGTGTGTATCAGACTAAGATGTATTTTCTCTTGGGCTTTGTGTTTCAGTCCATGTCCACATGGATCAAAGGGGAAATGTTCTCATAAAATACAAGTAAGTGCCGGAGAGCGGAACTGGACTTTAAGAGCCCAAAATCAGCTTGGGATGGTGGAGCTCACATACGTGGCAGATTTGATGAAAAGAGGTGCAGCTTTGTCAACATTTGGATTGTTTGTGACAAAATATGTGTTTTCATCTGTTAAGTAAAATTCAGTTGATAATTGTTTGTCTTTCTTTCCAGTCCACTTGTTTGCTCCAAAGGGAGTGACAGCTTCAGGTCTGAGTGCCAGAAATGTCAGCCTGGAGTGGTGGTGGACAGTGGAGAAGTACAAGGGTCTCAATATAACATGCCAAGTAAACGTTAGTGATGGTGAAACAAATACCATTGTGAGTTTATGAAGCAATGAATCAGCTTTTAAAAACTTCTTTTAAATGTAAAGTCTTTTTGTCACTCGTTCCATCCTTGTCTATATTATCTCTGCAGCGAGAAACATTGGGGGTCGGCCTAAACTTTGCAGTTCTAAATGAACTGATACCAAATTGGACGTACACAGTGACGGTACGATGTGGGACTGTGCAACATGGGAGAAAGTGGAGTGAATGGAGCTCAAGTGTCAAATTCCACACAAAGGGTGATGGTAAATGAAACCAACACACACACATACACACACACACACACACACACACACACACGACCTAAAACTTCACTTTGATTGATGATATATTTCCCACTGATCGGTTGGCTTTTTGCCCCCCAGTTCCAGATGCTCTTGATGTGTGGATGTGGATGAAGGACAAGCTCATCCTCATTGTCTGGAAGGTGAGTACTGCTGACTTACATGACTACTGCAGTGTGTAAAGAGAACTTCTTCAAGACAGGATGATCATTCATGTGCTATGCCTGGTAATCCAAATCACAGCCGTAACTCTTGGCAGGTACCACTGGCCAACCAAAGCCATGGAGACATCATAGATTATGAAATCACATGGGCACCGACCGCCACCCCAGAAAAACTAAATGGAACCAAAGTGTCCCACTCTATGCACAGTCTTGCACTCATGCTGGACGCCACAGAAGAGTATATCATCAGCGTTGCAGCCAGGAATATTCATGGAAGCTCCTCCCCTTTGCTCATCACCATCCCTAGCCGGAACACAGGTGTGAAACTCAGAGAAGTGGCAGTCAAGTCTGTTTCATTTGTACGGTGCCAAATCACAATAAAAGTTCTCTCATGACACTTTACAAGTAGAGCAGGTCCAGTACCTCCCACCACTCAAGCACATCCTGCAACAATGGCGATGAAAACCTTCCTTTTCACAGGCATCTTTCTCTCTCTCTCTCTCTCTCGCTCTCTCTCTCTCTCTCTCTCTCTCTCTCTATCTGTCTATCAGTCAGTCAGTCATCTCCTAAGTCATTTTTTAAAGTTTTTCAGAAAACACAAAAAAACTGGAGAAAAACATCATAAGGAGTTGATTCAGGGGGCAGCACAGTGGAGCAGTGGTCCTCACTGTGACCCCCCAGTATAGCCGGGGGGGCTATACTGGGGGGTCCGCGACCCTGAACAGGATAAGCAGTAGAAAAACCCTATGACCCTTCAGTATCAGAACAGAAAATAGGAGGAGCATGCATTATGGTAAACTATGACCAGGAAAACGATTTCGCCCTTTTGCCTTTTAAAGACAAAATTATGCAAGGCCAACATCTGGCATTCCAGGCACAGCGTTGACCTCCATGAGTCCCTTCCTGAGAGTCAACTGCCATCTTCCTTAAACTTCCCCTCTACCTTCCTGTAGGTCCTTCCTACCTGCCCAAGATGGCCCACCCATCTCACCCTGCTGTGTCCATTAAGAGACCTTAATGCTTTACCCTGGTCATACACCAAGAGATTCACTAGCAGCGGCAGGCCATGTGGTCACTGGCGAGCAGGTTGTTGACACAGCGTCACAGGGATCAAAGCTTTAGATTGCATCCATCTACACAGTAGCTTTAACAAGCCACTCTGCATTGTGCATTTATATGTTCATGGAACTAACTTTGAACACATCTATCTTTTAAGAGCGAGCCAGCGTGCAGTCTTCCAGGATAGTTGGCAGTAATAATGGCTTCAACCTGTCATGGGCTGCCAGTCCGACTGCCAGCTGTGGCTACATCGTGGACTGGTGTCCCACATTAGGGAAATGCCAAGTGGACTGGCTGAAAGTGCCCTCTGGAGAAACTAACGCCAGAATATTTTCAAGTATGTTTTATTTGCTAATCAAAAACCACAAGTGTACTCACTCTGTCCCAGAGTACTTCCCTTTTGTTTTATCTCCACCCCAGAAAACTTCACAGATGGCCTCAGATACTCGTTGTCTGTATATTCCTGCACCCGGCGAGCTCCATTGCTACTAGACAGAAGAGAGGGCTATGTCAAAGAGAAAAGTAAGATTCTAATTGATTTATCTACTCTTTTGATTAATAGGGGTCCGAAAATGGTTCTTTCTTTGACAGTGTCATGTTTTGCCAGGGATACAAGATGGCCTGTTTAAAAGATTGACATGGAAACAGAGGGGTTCAGACGTCGAGGTGTCCTGGGACCCTGTATCACTTCCACACCAGACTGCATTCATCCAAGGCTACATCATGTATTGTTTGGACAACAGCAACGTTTTCATCAATGTCAGCACAGGTAGTGTGACACCTGTTTGTCCTTTCTTTTCTTTTCTTTTTTTTTTAAAAGATAGACGCAAATATTTGAGCAAGATACTGAACCCCTAACTGCTCCTGTTGGCCCCGCCATGGACTGGCAACCCGTCCAGTGTGAACCCTGCCTCTCACCCAATGTCAGCTGGGATAGGCTCCACCCCCCCACAACCCTTAACAGATAAGCGGTATAGAAAATGGATGGATGGATGGACTCAAATCATGCTTTGACGCTCATTCTGTCCCCCTGCACCTGTTACAACATGAGGACCTACCATCCATCACCATTCCAACAAACAGCAAAAGCTGTTCTCGTTTAGCCCAGAGGGTCAAGCATGACCAGCTTCATGCTCTTACTGGGTGTTTTCAGTTCTTCCCATCACGCACCGACTTTCTGCTCAGGCTCAGATTGTGCTTTCAGTTAAATACTAGCCATTAAATAAAATGTAGTAGCATATTACAAATGCAAATGTCCACACCCAGGAGGCACAGTACCACTCCAGAATTCATTTGGAGTCTCATACCTGACGACTTGAAGACCAGTGTTCATTGTCTTTTTTGGTTAGTTTTTGTCCCCCACAAAAGCTGAGAAAGTGTTTGAAACACACCATTGTTTTTGGGAAATAAGACCCCTGTCCATCTTTGTTAGAGCCAGGGAAGCAGACTGATACCTACAAAGCTCCGAACCCCAACAGAAGCATGGCTGCTAATTACTCTTAGCTGCAGGGAACGCAAGCAGTGGGGCAGTAGACAAAGCTGTCCTGTCATTTTCAGTTTTTCACAGCAAATGTTAGTCGTTCTCTTTGGCCCAGTGGTTAAGTAAATTGATGCAGATGCGTAGTCTGATTCATTCCTGCAGAGCCACTCATTTGTTTATGTCTGAAAGGGGAAGCAATTATTCAGCGTCACAGGACTGAAATCAAAGATCGACCATCACTTCAAATACATTAAATTCCTTTAGATGTGTGTGATATTGGGGCGGCCCGGTGGAGCAGAGGTCCTCACTGCGGCCCCCCAGCAAGAAGGTTGTGGGTGGAGCCCCGGCTCCAGCACAGGGTCTTTCTGTGTGAGTCTCCATGTTCTCCCTGTTCCTGCTGGGTTCTCTCTGGTACTCCAGCTTCCTCCACAGTCCAAAGACATCAAGAGGGACCAGGTTAATCCAGACTCTAAATTGACCGTAGGCGTGGCTGGGAGAGCCAATGGTTGTCTGTCTCTATGTGTTGGCCCTGCCATGGACTGGTGACCTGTCCAGGGGGAAGGCTGCTGGGATAGGCTCCACCCCCACCACCCTGAACAGGAGAAGAGGGAGAACATGGAGGGATGGATGATGGAGGGATGGATGATGAAATTAAATGAATTCTAATAAGACTGCTGCACACTTTTTCCACCACTTGGTGACGGATAATTCAAGTGCATGGTGGTGGTGACAATGATGATGATTTGAGCAGATTTAGTTAAAGTGGTCCCCCTGGACTGGTGACCCGTCCAGGGGGAAGGCTGCTAATACTAGGAGTGATAGGTTTATCAAATAAAATGATGTCCACAGTCTTCTAAGGGCACATACTGCTCAAAATGTACCCAAAATATCTATGAAATTGGATGGATGTGTGTGTACTACCCACATGTTGCCTGTAATAAATACAACATGTCAAAGACCAAAAAAACAAAAAAAATCAAAAAACCCAAAAGGCCAAATCCAGGGTTCAAAAGAAATGAATCTCTGGTGATGTGCCAGTGTTGTTATGTTTCAGGTGATTCATCCTGGTAATGAAGTAAAAGATAGGAAATAGTTCCTAAAAACACCGTGGTTCTGCTTTAGCAAAGGTCTGTCCAGGATTCCTCTGTGCCTTTCAGGGTTCCTTGAATGTTTGTTTCAGTGTCAGACTCTGTCTTTTGGTTTAGACAATCCTGAGGCCACCAGCCTGATGGTGAGAAACCTTAAAACCACTTCCTACACTTTCACCGTGAAGGCACTGACAGCACTTGGAGAATGTGGCTCTTCATCCTTCACTGCCACCTTGAATTCACTCAGTAGGTTATTTTGCTTCTTCTTATTTTGAGACAAATGCACGGGTGTATAAATTCAATTTCTTCATTCGAAAGAATTCAATGAAATGTTTGTAAATGAAGTGAGCACACCTGACGTCATTTGCTGCTGGTCCTCACCTGGACTGTTTTTTTTGTAATTGTCCAGCTGATAACTTCACCAAGGTCATCTTCATGTCCTTGATCACCGTTTTTGGTCTTCTTAATGTCATCGCCATCCTTTGTTACAGACACTGGACATGGTAATTCAACAACCTGTTGATTTCCCAAATCACTTGCTGAGTTTTAGTGTCTGTTAGCTGTTGTTTGCTTCCCTGGTCAAGAGACATATTTTCATGCATTCTTTTATTTAACAGCATCAAAAAGAGAGTCTGTCCTACAGTCCCAAAGCCCGTGTTGAGGGACAAGTGGCTGACATTGCTGGTAAGTTCTCACAGTGATTTAAAGAGTAACCTCATAGCTTTCTTCATTATGAGTAAGATAAGTTCCAATGTCTGTCGTGTGGCGTTGTCGACACTGAGTGGAAACAAGTCATTCCCAAGTTTAAGAATTCTGAAGCCAAAGTTACAAATCTGAAGATCATCCACCTCCCACCGAAATCTTGAATTAAATCTGTTATCAGCTTCTGATGTCAAGATAAGATATTTCTCTAATAGTCTTCCTGTTTTAAATAAGAGAACAATTGCAGTATATTTGAATGTGTGCCTATGCAGTGCTGTGCACTGAACATAGATGTTGCAATTTGTCAGGCGCTAGTTGTGACAAATTGAGTGCCAATGGTGCCTGTAACCCTTGCTCACTCTCACAAGGTCTTGTGAACTCCTGAGAGTCTGTATTGATTCATAAGCCCTTGTCAAATCAGCCATTTTGAAAGGTACCAGCTGGGTAAGAGAAGGCATAACTGACCAAGTGGCACCAGCAGGTAGAGTTTCCCAGCAGATCTGCTTCGTTAGTCTCAGCCTTTATTTCCTCTGCTTCCTAAATGGTCAGTTTGACCTCACGACTCCATTTTCTCTGCCCATTCTGCAGCTCGTCGTTTTCTTTGAGTTTGCTCGGTAGCAATATTTCTCCAATAAACTTCAATTAGAAATTTCAATGTTTACAATTTCGTGCTCTGAAATCAAACTAGAACACACGAGCATGAAAAAGTAAATCTGGTTGCCAAATTGTTTTTAGCTCAAAACAAAGAGCGTGTACATTATTGAGAAATGGCTGGATAAAGAAAATACTGATGTGCTGTACAGATGTTTGAGCTAGTTTTGTGTTTCCATCATTAGCTTGAAGCTAAAGATATGCAGCTTGTATTTTCTAAATTGCAGCGTCAGCAAGTATGAAGCAAGGGGTCGGATATCTTGGTGCGTCATTAACAACTTACGCATGGCAGGGTGCCACTCCCCAAACTTCCCCCGACACCCCCACACTGTTTGACAAAGGATAATAAAATACACTGACACATTCAAAAGTACCATGTTCCTCTCCAATATAAGCACACATTATTGAATTACAACTATTTTATTAATCTTAATTTCTAAGATATAAAAACCGTGCACTAAAGTATTTATTGGAACTGCCCACTCCAGGGCTGCTGCCCGTCCTGTGGGAGTCATCATTCATTGACATACCAGGAAAACCAATCAATTGTATTTTTTTCCCAGGATGAACAAAGTTGCTATCCTGTTTATGAGGATTCCCATCACGACAATCAAGCAGAAATCATGGATGTCCCAGAGCTGCATTGTATGTCAGGAGCAGGTGCGACTGGTCGTGCCAACCAGGAGAAAGCGTCCTATGACTTTTTAAAAACTACGGAGGGTTACATCAACCCATCTCTAAAAAAAGGTCCCCCACAAGCCCTCAGCTTACTCACCTCAGCTCCTCCATGTCTGTCGAGCTCACCATCTCTTCCTCACAGAGGGGTAAATGCTAACCCATTCGATAACCTGACCACAAGGACAGGGGAGCAGCATTCCATCTCAGGACCTGGGTTTCAGGAGCCTGCATCTTTGGAGGGAAGCTCAGGGGAGGATCAGGTCCTGAGTCCCACACACCAATTAGAAGAGAATCCAGAGAGTTTTATCTTCTGTGACCCAACTTACATTTTGTTACCGCATTCTGAATAGTTGCTGTATACACACACCTTACTGTCATTGAATGTCTTCAGTACTTAAGTAAATATGATAATGCTGAGAAAACACTTTGCATGACACGAGGTGCATCGTAGCCTTTTAGAAGTTGTCTGCATTTGCAGTTTCCACTGTTGAAAGTTTATCAAGGCCACCTGTTCTGTCCACTTTGGAAAGAGCGCGGAAAAGAAGGGACGGAAAATCACATGGTCTCAGGAGCAAAAGTCGGTTGTCCTCGTAGCCCGTGCAGCTTTAAACATATATTTTTATTTCCTGAAAGTATGTTTTAATATGCCAGTCCGTTTGAAACTGTTAACGGCTGCATAGAAATTTTTTAAAATGAGAAGTTTGCAATTACACAGATTTTAAAGTTCCAGAGTGTGAGAGTGGAGTGGATCTTTTGACAGAAGTAGAATGTTCCCCCTCCTGATAAAGATGTTGACAACAGAATGGTGGAACAGCTTTTGAGTCTGTTTCTGACTGATATGAGACCCAGAGATGGAGGTCATCCCTGCGCCGTCCTGGTGCAGCGGCAAGTCTTTGTGTTGAAGGCAGAAAAAGATCTTTACAGGTGTGCCTTCCTTTGTTCATTCAGTTTTTAGATGTTTTTTTATTTGCAAGCATTTAACAAGACATGTATAGGAGTAAAGTGCACCATGAATAATACAATCAAGAAATAACAAGAAATTAATAAAAACAATGAAGACAATAACAAGAGACAAAAGCAACAGTAAGAACAACAAAATAGTGGTAAGAGTACAACAGCAAAAAAGGCAAGCAGAACAAGACAAAACCACAGGTGAGCCAGGAGCAGCAGGAGCAGGGAGTATCAGTCCCAGCTGTTCACAATGTATGGGAAGGATGAGTACAATGAATGTGGTTTAGGGGCAAAACCTTATAAAGAAAAAATGATGAAGAAAAACTGTCAAGCAATTCAAAAAGAAAGACAATAAGATATAATAAAAAAAGTAATGATAATAACAAATGTGAATGTTTTTAAGACACCGCTTGTTGGGTTGGTGGCGTGGCTCACAGGCAGTAAATGTAGGGCTCTGAGAGGAAGAGGGGACCAGTTTGGTGTTGGAGAGCCTCTTCATGGATATGAACTCTGCAAGGATGCTGGACCAGTGTGATGAGCTGGGTTTGTGTCTCCTTTTCCAGGTCCTGAGTGTGGGCTTGTTGGCTGAAAGTAGTGGTCTGGTCTTATTGGGTGCTGGGTTGAATATTGTGAGGTCTCTAAGTAAACACAATGAGGGGGATCATGGAGTTAACTCAATAATTTTGTTGTTCATGTGATGTCAACATTAAATCCTGCATGACAGTCTTCATGAATTCCTCCTACATTTCTCTTCCAGATGTCATCTAATCCTGATCTGATTTTTGATTCTGCACGAGGCCCTGGAGAACTTCTTATGGGAGGAACAGAAAATCATTTTTGTAACATGATAAACTCTGTTGTTGCTGATGTCTATAATGAACACTAGAGGGAGCAACTGTCCTATTACTATCAAAAAAAACTCAGCATTGTGAGAGAGCAGCTTCACACATCATGATGTATCTGTCTCTTATACATGTTCCATCTTCACAGCTGGACAGTAGACAACTCCTTGACGAACATAAAACACCACGGAGACGCCACAAACAATGAATTCCTAGTGACTTGAGCCGTTTGAGTTTCATGTCCTTCTCTTGACTGACCCCAGCCTTGAGCAGAACCACGAGCCATCCTGAATGACTGAAGTGCAAGGCTATGACCCAAAATATGTGGCGACTACTTTGTTTTTCTCTCTCTCTCTCTCTTTCAGGCCTCTGGGAGAGGACATATATATATATATATATATATATATATATATATATATATATATATATATATGTATATATATATGTATATATGTATATATGTATATATATGTATATATGTATATATGTGTATATATGTATATATATGTGTATATATGTATTTATATGTGTATATATGTGTATATATGTATATATATGTGTATATATGTATATATATGTATATATATGTATGTATATATGTGTATATATATGTATATATGTATATATATGTATATATATATGTGTGTGTGTGTGTGTGTGTGTGTGTATATATAATAGAAATGATAAATTAAATAAAAACTGTTGACGGCCCTGTGCTGGTCTGGCAACCTGTCCAGGTTATACTCAGTCAGCTGGGATAGGCTCCGCCCCGACCCTTAACAGCTAGGCGGTTTAGAAAATGGACGGATGGATCTCATTATGCTTGGCGGCCCGGTGGAGCAGTGGTCAGCACTGCCGCCTTACAGCAAGAGGGTTGTGGGTGGAGCCCCGGCTGGAGCACGGGGTCTTTCTGTGTGGAGTCTGCATGTTCTCCCTGTATGTGTGTATCCTATTCCCACGGGCTCCACACATGGATGGATATAAAATGTAACCCTGCATTTGGTTATACCGTTATACAGTCCCTCAACTTCTGAAAGAGAAAAATGCAACTGAAAAGTCACTGAGAAAAGTCACTGGTAAGCCAAACCTACCCTACAGCTGCACACAAAATTTGCACAGAATTTGTTTTTATAAAAGTTCTTCTTTGTTGTTTGACATTACATGTACTAAAACAACATAGCAGTTGATATGTCTTTGCAAACTTGTCCCATCTCTTTTTGACCTGTACTACAAACATCAGTCTGCTGCAGGCACTCCCAAGAAGATGCAAACACAATTTGATCAGAAAAATCAAGTTAAAAAAACACGATAGGGCCGGAGCCCCGGAGTACCTCCGGGCTCAGGCCCTAACAAGCAGCGTTGTGAGGGCCTGAGCCCCTGGCCTGAATCCAAGGGTGTCTTGGTCAAATCCCTGGGCCTTGTAGTTTAGGAGTTAGAAGCCTGAGTCTGATCAGAGAGTGAGAGCAGAGCTGAGAGCTGGCCCTTTAAGAACCCCTCCCCCACTGCTCTGTCTCTGATCCGTGCTAGAGTGAGAGCAGAGCTGAGAGCTGGCCCTTTAAGAACCCCTCCCCCACTGCTCTGTCTTTGATCTGTGCTAGAGTGAGAGCAGAGCTGAGAGCTGTCCCTTTAAGAACCCCTCCCCCACTGCTCTGTCTTTGATCTGTGCTAGAGTGAGAGCAGAGCTGAGAGCTGGCCCTTTAAGAACCCCTCCCCCACTGCTCTGTCTTTGATCTGTGCTAGAGTGAGAGCAGAGCTGAGAGCTGGCCCTTTAAGAACCCCTCCCCACTGCTCTGTCTCTGATCTGTGCTAGAGTGAGAGCAGAGCTGAGAGCTGGCCCTTTAAGAACCCCTCCCCCACTGCTCTGTCTTTGATCTGTGCTAGAGTGAGAGCAGAGCTGAGAGCTGGCCCTTTAAGAACCCCTCCCCTACTGCTCTGTCTTTGATCTGTGCTAGAGTGAGAGCAGAGCTGAGAGCTGGCCCTTTAAGAACCCCTCCCCACTGCTCTGTCTTTGATCTGTGCTAGAGTGAGAGCAGAGCTGAGAGCTGGCCCTTTAAGAACCCCTCCCCACTGCTCTGTCTTTGATCTGTGCTAGAGTGAGAGCAGAGCTGAGAGCTGGCCCTTTAAGAACCCCTCCCCCACTGCTCTGTCTTTGATCTGTGCTAGAGTGAGAGCAGAGCTGAGAGCTGGCCCTTTAAGAACCCCTCCCCCACTGCTCTGTCTCTGATCTGTGCTAGAGTGGAGAGCAGAGCTGAGAGCTGGCCCTTTAAGAACCCCTCCCCACTGCTCTGTCTTTGATCTGTGCTAGAGTGAGAGCAGAGCTGAGAGCTGGCCCTTTAAGAACCCCTCCCCACTGCTCTGTCTCTGATCTGTGCTAGAGTGGAGAGAGAGGAGGAGCACCAGGATTGGAGTGTGGAAAAGCTGAATAAGTCGGCATACGTTGGTCAAGAGGGACACAGAATACCACATTTTTGTAGGGATTTTTGTCAGGAATGCAGTGGTGTGTTTTTTAAAGCTGTGGGATGTATGGTGTAGACGTGAGAAGCGTTTGTTTGACAGTATATACCCTGAGAGGACACAGTGTCCCCATAGACTTCCATTTTAAGGTGAAACGTGTCTCCCCCACTTTGACGGCTTGTAAAATGGACATCGAGGGACTTATTACAAAGTTTTGAGTAACTTTTAATCAGCACAGTTGGGAGAGTAATGTGTGAAAGTTTGGAAGCGATAGCATTAATGACCTAGGAGGAGATAGATTTTGTTCAGGGAGTAAAAAAAGTCCTCATCTTGACAATTTTGTCCAAATTGTGGACATTCTGTTGTAGATAGGTGAGGGGTCAGGTGTAGGAATTGTTGGTCTTGATGAGACGAGTCCAACGGTGTTGGTCCCATGTTTGTGGGACATTCATGGGAAGAGTTATAGTGCTGCAAATTTAAAAAAAAAAAATTTGTTGTGTGGCTCCTGAGGTGGCGCTATTGAGTTTTGTGGTGTTTTTGTTTTTTTTAAGATTAGTGAATGTTTAGCCAGACCGGACAAGTGTGCCGAATGTCAGCGAATTTCATCCATGTTCAGGGGGTGAAATTAGATTACGCGCATTATGCGCATAATGCTCATATTGCACACGCTCATTGACAGCAAGAACAGTCTAGTACCAGGTTTTGAATGGTGTGGATGTGAAAACCGGCTCTGGGTTGGGGCGAAGACCCTATTATGTTTGCTCGTTATCTTCCTCTGACTTGCCTCAAATGCAAGGATAGCACTGCCATCAGTTCCCTTTACCAAAAGTTTATATGCAGGCTTTTTCAATTAATGGAGGAAATCATCTGTATGACAAACAAACATTTAGATTTACATGTTTTGTTCAACAAGATAATCTTCACAAATTCATACCACATAAGATTTTCATGCAATTGTTAAAAGTATGAAAATAAAAAAAATATAAACCAACTGAACTGCAGACACATGACGTGTCACCACAATTAGTTCTGTGCTTCTTTTGATTTTGGCAATGTGTCATGTCTGCGACATGCATGCAGAGCTTGGAGGATGGCTATCCAGGGTACTGCTGGAGGACGCTACAGACCTCAAGAGGCTCCAGCTGCCACCCGTAGCTCCACCTGCTCACATCCCCGTCTGTCCATCAGTCTCTCCTCCTTTCTCTCTCTCTTTATGTCTTTCCCTCTCTTCCTTCTGCATCTCTGTCTTCCTCCATCATCTGTCACTGTCTCTGCCCGGCTCTCCTGCTCACTTTCCCCCCAACCGGCCACAGCAAAAGGCCGTTCCCATTGATCCTGGATCTGCTCCACCTTCCTGCCTGGTAAAGGAAGGTTTTGGTGGCTGCTGTTGCAGGATGTGCTTGCTGATGGAGAATTGTTGGGTGGAGGTTCATTGAAGGAGGGAAGTGCTGGACCTGCTCTTCTTGGAAAGAGTCAGGAGAGAACTTTGGTTGTGATTTGGCACCAAACAAATAAACCTGACTTGACTTGACTATTTGAGATGTTCACATGTTTCATGTTCCTCCTGGCGTCACCTTATTGTGGTGGAGGAGTTTGAGTGCCCTAGTGACCCTAGGAGCTATGCTGTCGGGGGCATTTCATCCCTGGTAGGGTCACCCAAGGCAGACTGGTCCTAGACAAAGGGCCAGACAAAGAATGGTTCAATAGACCCTTGATGGAAGGAACAGCGAGGAGTTTGGTTACCCAGCCCGGATGGGCACCGGGGCCCTGCCCTGGAACCAGGCCTTGGGTACGTGCTCGATGGCGAGCGCCTGGTGGCCAGGCCTTGATTCATGGGGCCCGGCCGGGCCTAGCCTGAAGGGGAGACATGAACTCATTCTCCCATGGACCCACCACCCCTGGGAGGAACCAGAAGGGTCCGGTGCTTTGTGGTTTTGGCGGCAGTTCAAGGTTGGCTTGGCTGTTGGATCCCCAGGCATGGAAGCTGGCTTTTGGGACATGGAATGTTACCTTTCTGGTGGGGAAGCCGGAGCTGGTGGAAGAGGTTGAGCGTTACCGGCTAGATATAGTCGGCCTCACCTCGACACATAGTTCTGGGTCTGGAACCCAAGTCCTTGAGAGGGGTCGGACTCTCTCTTTCACTGGAGTTGTTCCGGGTGAGAGGCAGAGGGCCGGGGTGGTATTTTTGATCGCCCCCAGGCTTTCTGCCTGTATATTGGGGTTTACCCCGGTGGACGAAAGGGTTGCTTCCCTGCGCCTCCGGGTTGGGGAACGGGTCCTGATTGTGATCTGTGCTTATGCGCCAAACACCAATTCAGAGTACCCACCCTTTTTGGAGTCCTTGGGAAGGGTACTGGATGTTGTCCCCACTGGGGACTCCATTGTCCTACTGGGAGACTTCAACGCTCATGTGAGTGATGACAGCGTGAACTGGAAGGGCGTGATTGGGAGGAACGGCAGGCCCGACCTTAACCAGAGTGGTGTGCAGTTATTGGACTTATGTGCAAGTCGCAGTTTGTCCATAACTAACACCATGTTTGAACATAAGGATGCCCACCGGTGCACGTGGCACCAGGACATCCTAGGTCGTAGGTCTATGATCGATTTTATAGTTGTATCATCTGACCTGCGACCGCATGTTATGGACACTCGGATGAAGAGAGGAGCCAAGCTGTCAACTGATCACCATCTGGTGGTGAGTTGGATCAGGTGGCAGGGGAAGACGCCGCACAGACCTGGCAGGCCCAAGCAAGTAGTGAGGGTTTGTTGAGAACGCCTGGTGGAAGAACCTGTCAGGATGATCTTTAACTCCCACCTCCGGCAGAGCTTTGACCACATCCCGGGGGCGGCGGGGGACATTGAGTCAGAATGGGCCATGTTCCGCTCTGCCATTGTCAAGGCTGCTCTTGTGAGCTGTGGCCGTAAGGCTGCTGGGGGTGGTTGCGGCGGTAATCCTCGAACCCGCTGGTGGACACCAGAGGTGAGGGGAGCTGTCAAGCTGAAGAAGCAGGCTTACAGGGTGTGCCTAGCCTGTGGATCTCCAGTCGCAGCCGACCGGTACCAGCAGGCCAAGTGGTATGCAGCCATGGCAGTCACCAAGGCAAAGACTCGGGCGTGGGAGGAGTTTGGTGAGACCATGGAGAATGACGATCAGTTGGCTCCGAAAAGGTTCTGGCAAACCGTCCGTTGCCTAAGGGGGCGAAGGCGGCAACTTGCCCACACTATTAACGGAGGGGACGGGAGGCTGCTGTGGCCCAATCTTTAAGGAAGGGGACAAGAGGGTGTGTTCCAACTATCGGGATCACACTCCTCAGCCTCCCTGAAAAGGTCCATGCCAGGTTACTGGAGAGGAGGGTCAGGCTGATAGTCAAACCTCAGATTGAGGAGGAGCAGTGTGTTTTTCATCCCGGCCGTGGAACCGTGGATCAGTTCTTCACCCTCGCTAGGGTGCTGGAAGAGGCATGGGAGTTTGCCCAACCAGTCCACATGTGTTTTGTGGATCTGGAGAAGGCTTTTGACTGTGTTCCCAGGAGCACCCTGTGGGGGGTACTCCGGGAGTATGGGGTGGATGGCCCCTTACTAAGGGCTGTTCAGTCTTTCTACCAGAGGAGTGAGAGTCTGGTCCGTGTTGCCAGCAGTGAGTCAGACTTGTTCCCAGTGAGGGTTGGACTCCGCCAAGGCTGCCATTTGTCACCGGTTCTGTTCATAACCTTTATGGACAGAATTTCTAGGTGCAGCTGGGTGGTGGAGGGGGTCGAGTTTGGTGGCAAGAGGATTTCGTCTCTGCTTTTTGCGGATGACATGGTCCTCTTAGGTCCATCAGGCCACGACCTTCTGCTCTTGCTGGGATAGTTTGCAGCCGAATGTGAAGCGGCTGGGATGAGAATCAGCAACTCCAAATCTGAAGCCATGGTCCTCAACTGGAAAAGGATGGTTTGCCCACTTCAGGTCAGGGGGGAGGTCCTGCCTCATGTGGAGGAGTTTAAGTATCTTGGAGTATTGTTCACATGTGAGGGTAGGATGGAACGGGAGATTGACATGCAGATTGGGGCAGGCGTCCGCAGTGTTGCAGGCGCTAAATCAGGTCATTGTGGTGAAGAAGGAGCTTAGCCAAAAGGCGAGGCTCTCGATTTACAGGTCGATCTACGTTCCAACCCTCACCTGTGGTTATGAGCTTTGGGTATAAAAATGAGTCGAAATGAGTTTCCTCCGCAGGGAGGCTGGGCTCTCCCTTAGAGACAGGGTAAGAAGCTCAGTCATTCAGGAGGGATTCAGAGTAGAGCTGCTGCTCCTCCATGTAGAGAGGAGTCAGTTGAGGTGGTTCAGGCATCTGGTGAGGATGCCTCCTGGACGCCTCCCTAGGGAGGTGTTCCAGGCATGCCCAACCGGGAGGAGGCCTCGGGGCTGACCCAGGACATGCTGGAGAAATTATATCTCTCGGCTGGCCAGGGAACGCCTCGGGATTCCCCCGGAAGAGCTGGTGGAAGTGGCTGGGGAGAGGACAGTCTGGGCTTCCTTGCTGAGCCTGCTGCCCCCGCGACCCGGACCCACCAGATGAAGCGGAGGAGGACGACGACATGTTTCATGAAGGGTGTCACAGTAAAACCAAAAGGCTTTACCTCACGTTCAACTGTCAACAAATGTCAGTTTCTTTTACCCTGAACTGGGCAAAAACTTGGTTAATGCAATTTTATAGTCAGGTATTATTGTGACTATTTTGTACTGCTATTCAGATTTAAAAAAAAGTGAGTTCAATATTTCAGGAGCTTTTCCAACAGCCTCGTTACTGATGCTATCCCTCGAAAAGACTCTCCCATTTTTCTGTCTCCCTCTGACACAGTACAATGTCATCACGCCTGTTTGTTCAGATGATGTCATGGCAGCTGATAACTTTCAGATGTGTGAGAGGGAAATGTTTCCATTACATCCAGTGGACTCACACTGTGAACAGCCAAAAAATGTCAGAGTGAAGCCAATCTGCATAAACAGTATCTTCAGAATGAGACAGCCCACAAATAGTGGAGCCTAAAAAAAAGGTGTATTTCACTGTGCTTTCTTGTCTCTCTCCCACCAGCCCCTCCCACCCCCTATAATTTCATAACCTTATAAACTATAATATGTTAATCAGCATTTACCCCCAATTACAATCGGGTGGATTTGGTTATCCATGGACAAAGGCAGGGCAGCAATTTCTCTGCATGTCTCCATTCTTTATATTATGGACTTGTAATTTGTTGACTAATTCACATCCATTCAATTTCATTTACAGAAAAGAAAAAAGCAAAATAAAACAGTGTTTTATGTTTTTCCCACTTGTGATCTACAAAGATCCGTTCCTACTCTTCCTCTGATTGGCTCTGAACTTGATCCATCTTATGCAATACACCTAAATGCACCAGATGCTAAACAATCAGAGGAAGAGTGGTGATGTAGGTGGGTTCTCTGGGGATTCACACCCAGTAGACCTATGTTCATTTCCTCTTGGATCAGAAAAACAAGGTCCTTTAGCCTTAAATGTTGCCTCACTTACTCACTAAATTATGGACTCATCATTGTAACAACCTCACCTCACAGTGGGAGCAGTTGGAGCTTCAGTGGATGTGCTTACGTAGGCCTGACGACTGATGAGAAGAGGGGGCACAAAACAGCAGGTTGAAAGTTCCAGGGATACAGGAAAGTTTGGGAATCCCTGATATACACCACCTGGCAATAGTGGTGAGAAAATATTCAAGTGTTTCTCATAAAATCAAGAAGGTTGGAATAGGAATGATATGGAGGGATACATTTATACAAATAGTGCTGAATGTGCATAGACCCACTGTAGGGGTTGGGACCTGCTGGAATGGCACAAGACACAAGTGAAAGTTGCAGAATTTAAAATGGACTCATGGACTCAATTTTATATAGCGCTTTTCTACCTTAGCATCACTCAAAGCGCTTTACAGTGTCATCTCATTCACCCATTCACACACACACTCACACACTGATGGTGGAGGCTGCCATGCAAGGCGCCAACCTACTCATCAGGAGCAATTATGGGTTCAGTATCTTGCTCAAGGACACTTGGACATGGTCACCGGGGTCGAGGATCGAACCAGCGACCCTTCGGTTGCTAGACGGCCACTCTACCCCTGAGCCATGCCGCCAAAAAAAAAATTAAATTACATCTTAATATTTTTAAAGAAAAAAAATGTACTGTAACCTCAAAAAATGATAGTTTAATCCAATTGAGGTCAGATTTAAGTGTGTGCATGCGTGCACGTGTATATGTGTGTGTGCGTGCTTGCACATGTGCAGTGTTTGTATATTTCAACCATGACAAACACTGTCAAGTGGTGTGAATCCCAGATGATAAGCCTTTCAAGTCCTGGATAGAAAACCAGTGGTAGCCACCAGTGACAGTCTGCGAGGTCCTGGATCTGGGGCCAGGTGTGACTGTCAGGTACAGTTTTCTGAGTCAACAGACTGTAAATAACTGATCTCAGGGGCTATAGGTCAAGCTTGGTTAATGAGTTGTACAGACCTTCTCCCATAGCATTATGATGGCATTAAATCATCCAACCATCCATCCATTTTCTTCCGCTTATCCTGTTAAGGGTTGTGGGGGGGGGGGCTATTCCAGTGGATTTCAGCGAGAGGTGGGGTTCACCCTGGACAGGTCAGGTTTATCAGAAGGCTGCAGGAGTGGTGTGTCTGAAGACTGGACCTCTCTGATCACAGTACAAAAACACAACTTTATTTAGTGGGTAGAGTGGCCCTCTAGCAACTGAAGGGTCGCTGGTTCGACCCTCACTTCCCCCAGTGACCATGTCCCAGAGTCCTTGAGCAAGATTCTGAACCCATAATTGCTCCTGATGAGCAGGTTGACGTCTGGCTTGGCAGCCTTCACCATCAGTGTGTGCGTGTGTGTGAGCAGGTGAATGAGAGGACACTGGAAAGCACTTTGAGTGGTGCTAAGGTAGAAAAGCACTATATGATTTGAGTCCATTTACCATCATTTAACTACAAACTGGATCAAACTTTATGGAAACGATATTTCCCTATGATGTCCTTATGCTGCTCTGCCTCAACTCTACAGGATGTGCATTCTTTCATGAGAGCTTCAGGCCCAATTGTAGCTAAAGCTAGCCGGCTAGCTGTGAAGTATCCCACTGAACACGGGTGGACTGAACATATACTCTGAGTCCTACTGAGGCCAGTTTGACGACAGCCTGTGGTGTGGTTTCCAGAGATGGTCGGAAGGATTTGCTTGTTCTAGTTAATTGTTAAATGGCTGTGCTGGTGAACCACCCTGGTATTGTCACATTACTTGTAGTCAAACTGGACCCTGTCAGGTGTACGGATTGGATACTCTGTCTGGTCCAGTTCTGACCACATACGGTTCCGGGATCTGGAGAGTTTCCAGAGTACCAGCCACATATTGCAAGCGCTTTCAGAATTTCAAGAACAGTCAGGATGACCGACCAATGAAGCAACACTCACAGCTTCCTTTTGCCAGAGTTATGGGAAATAATCTCACCAAGGGATGCCAGCTGGTGAGCAGCCATCTAGTGGTCCCTTATCTCTCTGAAAAGTTTTCAAATTGGCTTTAACTATACTTAAAAGCACAGCAAATTTGAGTTTCAAGCTACATTCTTGCCTGAAGTTAAAATCAGTGGTAGTATAGCAGAGGTAGTATTTATGTGCAAGCAGTCGAGAGGGACTATTTTTTTTAATGGAAACCATTTCATAAGAGCAATATATCACCTGGCTGTAACTGGTGAATACATCACATGTACATGCCCCTTAACTGTGACCCCCCAGAACTATATAACTGGAGTAAAAGGTATAAGTGGCTACAGTCACACAATTCAAGGTACAAACTAATAATAGACCTGACACTCAACTACAGCAAAACAAGCACTTACTCGGTTATTTTATGCAAAGTGTTTTCACTCCACTGGACGACTCAACTCCTCAACAGTGAACACAACAGCTGTGCATCCAAAACATGCAGTTGTGTGTGTGTGTGTGTGTGTGTGTGTGTGTGTGTGTGTGTGTGTGTGTGTGTGTTGACTGCTCCAACTTTCCATCCATCCATCCATCCATTGTCTTCCGCTTATTCCTTACTAGTAAGGGTCGCGGGCGAGAGGCGGGTTCACCCTGGACAGGTCGCCAGTCCATCACAGGGCCAACACACAGAGACAAACAACCATTCACACTCACATTCACACCTACTGTAATAAAGATGTTTCTGTGGCAGTTCCCAAAGAGGTAGAAAATGATCCAACACTGTATTTAGTTCATCAATGTACTTCTTTAATGTTAGTAACGGTACCGGGATCTCCTGCTCATGCATCCCAAGCAGAATCAATGACTTAGCTGCAAGTCACCTTATTTGAACTCTTGAACATCTGGAAGTAGTTAAAGGGGTTTTACAGAGGGGGTCTCACAAATCTACTGAGCACCAGGACTAGTTGGTGCCATTCCGACAACAGGAAGGGACTGGGAATAGTGGAGATAACACAGACACACATTCCAAGAACATTTGTCTTTTAGATCTACGTAAGCTTATATCATGTATATGCTTGACTTGTAAGTATACGTGAGTACAAAGTATTATTAAAAGATAATATATAAGACAACAGAAAAACACTTAATATCACCTACAGTCAATTTAGAGTGTCCAATCAGCCTAGTCCCCAAATTGCATGTCTTTGGACTGTAGGAGGAAGCCGGAGTACCAGAGAGAACCCACGCAGGAACAGGGAGAACATGCAAACTCCACACAGAAAGATCCCGTGCCCCAGCCGGGGCTCAAACCCAGAACCTTCTTGCTGTGAGGCGACAGTGCTCACCACTGCACCACCGTGCAGCCCTGCTCCAACTTTGACAATTGCAATTACTTGCCAGCCAGAGTAAACACACCAATCTATTTTTAAACACACTATTTATATATATATATATATATATATATTTGTGTGTGTGTGTGTATATATATATATATATATATATATATATATATATATTTGTGTGTGTATACACACACACACATTCATCCATTCATTTTCTTTTAGTGGTGGTAGGGAGCCCGCTTATCCTGTTCAGGATGGTGGGGGTGGAGCCTATCCCAGCAGCCTTCCCCCTGGACAGGTCACCAGTCCATGGCAGGGCCAACACATAGAGACAGACAACCATTGGCTCTCCCAGCCACGCCTACGGTCAATTTAGAGTCTGGATTAACCTGGTCCCTCTTGATGTCTTTGGACTGTGGAGGAAGCTGGAGTACCAGAGAGAACCCAGCAGGAACAGGGAGAACATGGAGACTCACCCAGAAAGACACCGTGCTGCAGCCGGGGCTCCACCAAGAACCTTCTTGCTGGGGGGCCACAGTGAGGACCACTGCTCCACCGTGCTGCTCTGTTTTGAACACATTTTTTTTCAATTTATCTTTTCTTTTAGGATTTTACACACACACACACACACACACATATATATGCCTCCATTTGGACAACAGACTGTTCAAATTTAGCGTGCATACACAATCAAATGTATATGTGCTTTGTAGAATTTGGATGTGTGCCTTTATTACGGTCACCCAGTGTTAAATGTGATTATTTGTGATAGCTGTATCACACAATTGAGTGTGTGATTGGAATTTCCCACAAGCGATTAAAAAGTATTCTGAATCTGAATATGGGGGGGAGGGGGTCACCACCCTGAGTGCTCCTATGACCACTGGGACCAGGTCAGCCTTGACCTTCCACATCTGTTCCAGCTGTTCTTTTAACCCCTGGTATTTCTCAACCTTCTTCCTGATTCTTCCACATCCATCACCACTGCTCTCTTCTGCTGTTTGTCCACCACTCCTGAGTCCAGTTGGTTCACCAGTAGCTGTTTGTCAGTCTGGAAGCTGAGGTCCCACAGCACCTTAGCCCTGTTGTTCTCCATCACTTTTGCTGGTGTGTCCCATTGGGATTTTGGTACTTGTAGTCCATACTGGGTACAGATGTTTCTGCACAGTATCCCGCCACTTGGTTGCTCCTCTCCATGTACGCTTTTGCGGCTCGCATCTTCCACCCTGCTACTATGTGTTGGACTGTCTCAGGAGCATCCTTACATAGCCTGCACCTTGGGTCTGATCTGATGTGGTAGACCTTGGCCTCTATGGCTCTTGTGCGTAGGGCCTGCTCTTGTGCTGCCATGATGAGTGCCTCTGTGCTGCCTCTCAGTCCAGCGTGTTCCAGCCATTGGTAGGTCTTCTTGATTCCAGCCACTTCCTCATTCTGGTGGTTGTATATGCAGTTTAGGGGCTTTCATGTCCACATCTGTTCCCCTTCCTCCTCACTCTCTCTGAGCAGCTCGTCCTGAGGGGCCATCTTCTTGATGTAATCTTGGATATTTGATGTTTTATCCTGGACAGTGGCTCTGATGCACACGAGTCCTTGTCCTCCCTAATTGAGGAACACAAGAACAACCCCAGGTTTCTCTCCAGTACTCTAGCCAGACTCTCAGGAGAGCCACAGCTCTACTGAGCCAAATATTCCTGTTTCCCTGAGTAACAATGATTTCATGGACTTCTTTAATGACAAAATTCTATTTATTAAAGAAAAAATTGTTCTCCTCCTGTCATCAGATGACAACACGGCATCTATAACCTCAGAAACCTTAGCACTTCTCTCTTAGATATGATCAATGTGGCGCTGGTATCTGGTTCCATCCCACAGTCCTTTAAAGTGGCAGGAATTAAACCCTCCTCAAAAAACAAGCCTGGATCCAGAAGTTCTACCAACTACAGACCAACATCACATCTTCCTTTTCTCTCCAAGGTTCTGGAGAAAGCAGCTGCTAAACAGCTGTGTGACTTCTCCACAGCAACAGCTGATTGGAGGATTCAGTCAGGTTCCAGGTTCATCCTAGCACAGACACAGAACCAGTCAAAGGTACCAGTGACCTCCTACTGGTACCAGATGAGGGACTGGTCTCTGTGCTGGTCTGATTAGATCTCAGTGCAGCTTTGATACCATTGACCACCATATCCTTCAACAGAGACTGGAACCTGTCACTGGTATTAAAGGAACCACACTAAACTGGTTCAGGTCATATTTACTAGGTCCATCTCAGTTGGTACCAGTTAATGATGGTTCCTCTGAGACCACTACAGTCAGTTCTGGTGTTCCACAAGGGTCTGAACTCATCAATGATCCACATGGAACAAACCAGCTGACTAAACTGGAGGCCTGTCTGAAGGACAGAAAACATGGAGGACCCATCATTTCCTTTTATTAAACTCTGATAAACTGAAGTTCTTGTGCTGGGCCCAAACACCTGAGGACCATCTGATCTGATGAGACAGGTACCCTGGATTGCACCACCCTGGCCCCCAGCACGATGTAAGGATCCGTAAGCTTAGTGTACAGCCTCAGGGTGCTGGACTCAGGGTGAAACCCTCTGTGCATGGTGAGGAGCTGTCTGGTCTTGATGTCTGTGGCTTTTACCTCTTCCTTTGGCCAGCTTATGATCCCAGCAGGTATCTGATGACCGGCAGTGCAGACATGTTGATGGCTGGACCTTGTTCCTCCCGTTCAGCTGACTCTTCAGTACTTGTTTTACTCTCTGGAGGTATTTCACAGTGGTTGACTTCCTTGCTGCCTCCTTGTGGTTTCCATCAGCCTGTGGGATCCCAAGGTACTTGTAGCTGCTCTGGATGTCACCTAAATTCCCCTCTGGTAGGTCGACCCCTTCAGTTCTGATCATCTTGCCACTGCTTGATACCATCCGGCCACATTAGTCCAATCCAAATGACCTCCCTACATCGTTGCTGTAGATCCTGGTGGTGTGGATCAGTGAGTCAATTTCTCGCTCATTCCTGGCGTAGAGCTTGATGTCATCCATGTAGAGCAGGTGGCTGACTGTTGCCCCGCTTCAGAATCGGTATCTGTTACCACTGAGGGGTTCAGACCTACTCAGAACAGGAGTGGTGACAGTGCATCTCCTTGGTTTATGCCACACTTGATGTTAACTTGGGCTGCTGGCTTTGACTTGGCCTCTAGGGTTGTCTTCCACACCCTTATCAAGTTTCTGACGAACGCCAACAATGCCTGCACCTTATTCACTGTTGTCGACAGACTGACAAACCCTTCGGCATTGATTCCTGCTGAACTGCTGTCCAACAAGTCATGCATTGACTTTGCAGCCTTTTTTACAGATAAAATTCAGAAGATAAGACAAACAGTATGTGGCTCCTCCAAAAGCAACTTAGTTATGTCACCAGTTCCTCCTCAGTTTCTCAGAAATCTAGAAACATTTCAACCCATAGACCATGCAACTCTGACAGAAACGGTTCAGAATTTAAACTCCACGACCTGCTGCCTTGACATGATGCCTACAAGCTTGCTGAAAAGTGTTTTTCATTGTGTTTCATCAGATGTATTGAAGATAGTAAATGCTTCTCTTCAATCAGGTCAATTTCCCAGGGCACTGAAAACTGCAGTAATGAAACCTCTCTTAAAAAAGCCTAATCTAGATGCTTCAGTACTAAGTAACTACAAACCCATATCTAACCTTGCGTTTTTGTCAAAGTTCATTGAGAGAGTTGTCTATCAACAAATTCATTCTTTCTTGACCCAAAACAATCTCTTCAATGCTTTCCAGTCAGGTTTTCGACCACACCACAGCACTGAAACTGCACTTATTAAGGTGTTAAATGACATACGCCTTAATACCGATGCATCTAAAATATCAGTATTGGTACTACTAGACCTTAGTGCCGCATACGACACAGTCGATCACAACCTGTTGCTCGACAGACTGGAGAGGTGGGTTGGACTTTCTGGTGCGGTGCTAAATTGGCTCAGATCTTACCTAGAAGATCGTGACTTCTTTGTCTCGCTTGGGAACTGTGAATCTGAGCAAACAAAGATGACGTGGGGTCCCGCAAGGCTCTATTCTTGGGCCACTTTTGTTCAACATCTATATGCTCCCACTGGCCCAGGTCATAGAGCACCATAACATCTCCTACCACTCATATGCTGATGACACACAACTTTATATTACAGTGTCACCATGCAATTACAGTCCACTGCATCCACTGAGTGACTGTATCCTACAGGTCAATCAGTGGATGGGCCAGAATTTTCTCCAGCTCAATGCAGAAAAGACAGAAGTCATTGTGTTTGGTCCCAAAAACGCAAGGCTTGAGGTCAGCAGCCAACTTGACTCAATGACACAACAAACCACCGACCAAGCTAGAAACCTTAGCGTTGTTATGGACTCAGACCTGAATTTGAAGAGCCACATAAAAACTGTCACTAAGTCAGCCTATTATCATCTCAAAAACATTGCACGAATCAAAGGATTTCTCTCTCAACAAGACATGGAAAAACTCGTCCATGCATTTATTCTTAGTAGGCTAGATTATTGTAAAGGTGTCTTTACAGGTCTCAGTAAAAAATCAATCAAGCACCTGCAGCTCATCCAGAATGCTGCTGCCAGAGTCCTGACCAACACTAAGAAAATGGACCACATGACACCTGTCCTTAAACCACTGCACTGGCTCCCTGTGTGTCAAAGGATGGAGTTCAAAATCCTGTTACTGGTCTATAAGTCACTGAATGGGCTTGGGCCTAAATACATGTCAGAGCTGCTGACTGGGTATGAAGCATCCAGACCCCTCAGGTCATCAGGGACAGGTCTACTCAGCATCCCCAGGGTCAGAATCAAGCAGGGTGAAGCTGCTTTCAGCTTCTGTGGTCCACACCTGTGGAACAAACTCCCTGAACCTCTGAGGGGGGCACAAACTCTCAGCTCATTTAAATCAGGGCTGAAAACACTGCTGTTTACTGCAGCCTTCTGATAGTATTGATTTGGGATTGATCTGGGTGATTTGGTACTGATGGATTGATTTAATATTGATTTGTCTGCTGTCGAATTGATTTTAAATGATTTTTGAATGTTTTAATTCACGTATTCGATTTTTAACTGTTTTTGACTTTCAATGTCTCATTCCCTCTGTAAAGCCCTATGAATTGCCCTGTGTATGAATGGTGCTATACAAATAAATTTGCCTTGCCTTGCCCTGTGTGGCACTGAGTCGTAGGCTTTCTGTAATCAATCCAGGCGCTGCACAGGTTGGTTGGTCTGCTCTTACTGTCTGGGGCGACTGCTCTGTCAACCAGTAGCTGGTGCTTGGTTCTTTGGGTGTTAGTGCCAATTCCTTTCTGAGCCCCATTGTTGGATTGACCATGTGCTTACTTATCTTAGCCCCTACTGAGGTTTTTGGTTCACGATCTTCATTCTTAGGTCAGCAGCTCTTGTATTGAGGCTGTTTGTATCTATTGGGGCTTGGTACCCAATCTCAGTTGGTGGGGGTGATGATGACATCCCCCTGCTGACCTGTCATCCTTACTCCCCCTTGCCATAGTATTGTTGTTGTATCTTATTAATTTCACAATGAGGGACATGAATGCTTGTGTAGTATGTGTGTGTATATATATATATATATATATATATATATATATATATATGTGTGTGTGTGTGTGTATATATATATATGTATATATGTATATATATACATATACACACACCGTATATATACACACACACACTGTATATATAATGTATATATGTATATATATATGTATATATGTGTGTGTATGTATATGTATAAATACACATATATACAAAAATATAAATACACTCACAAACACACACACAATTGGGGTCCCCTGGTTTGATTCTTACTTCCGCTGATGATCATGTCAAAATATCCTTGAGCAAGATACTGAACCCCTAATAGCTACTGATGGCCCTGTGATGGACTGGCAACCTGTCCAGGTTATTCTCTGCCTCTTGACCATCGTCAGTTGGGACAGGCTCCGCCCCCAACCCTTAACAGCTAAGCAATATAGAAAATGGATGGATGGATCTCATTATCTCAGGCACGGGGTCTTTCTGGGTGAGTCTCCATGTTCTCCCTGTTCCTGCTGGGTTCTCTCTGGTACTCCAGCTTCCTCCACAGTCCAAAGACATCAAGAGGGACCAGGTTAATCCAGACTCTAAATTGACCGTAGGCGTGGCTGGGAGAGACAATGGTTGTCTGTCTCTATGTGTTGGCCCTGCCATGGACTGGTGACCTGTCCAGGGTGAAGGCTGCTGGGATAGGCTCCACCCTCACCACCCTGAACAGGAGAAGAGGGAGAACATGGATGGATGGATGATGGATGGATGGATGGATGATGGATGGATGATGGATGATGAAATTAAATGAATTCTAATAAGACTGCTGCACACTTTTTCCACCACTTGGTGACGGATAATTCAAGTGCGTGGTGGTGGTGACGATGATGATGATTTGAGCAGATTTAGTTGAAGTGGTAAATGACTACCGAAGGTTATCTGAATTATTATAGCCTCCTTGAGTTAATAAAAGCAAATTGTAGGCTGCAATAAACCACATTAACGAGGCTTGTTCGTTTAAAATGTGTTAAGTAGCGAATGAACACAAAACTCGCGTGAGTCAGATGGGAGAGAGAGAGAGAGAGAGAGAGAGAGAGAGAGAGAGAGAGAGAGAGAGAGAGAGCATGCTGACTGTCTCTGAGTCACTCTGTCTGCTCTCGGATGCTTCAGCAGCGCTCCGCCGTCTTCTCTGTGAGTATTAACCATTATCACACATTGTTCATCTCCATGCTGTTCACCACCGTTCTCTTCTCTGATGATGTCCGAGACCAACGAACTCGTTCATCCATCCGAACGAGACATCAGACTGGGACAGGTCGGCACTTTCCTTGAGTTACGGTTGTGCCGGGAACTTAGACGTATAGAGCGGGATGAAGAGGCGATGTGGTCCTGTAGAAATGACAAACTGCATCCATACTGAACAATTTATCTTTAATCACCCGCTTTTATGTCAAATGTGAATCTGCAAAGGAACACTAGCTGTTTAAGTGCCGGAGAGTGAAAGTGTGCATCCAGGTACTTCATTTTTGTGGATTGGGAAGTAGAAATTGATGGAACTCAGATAAATGACTCAGAACTTATTGGAAAATCAGTCAAGATTGTTACTTGGCCGTGGTGAGGTATTGCATGTAGGTTTATTTCCTCATATGAAGCAAAACATATCAGCTGAAATGCCGAAGATGGAGTGGAGGTCTTTTAGAAATACTGTACTAAACGTTGGGTAATTAGCCTTCAAATAATCTCATCATATTAAAATATTCTGTATGTTTGCAACACGTATGTGCATAAATGTGTTTGTGTTGTGTCACCTGCAGCTTTCACAGCATGTTTTGATGGAGCAGAGCTGCTCATTGATGCAAACAGACCTGCAGCAGCAACTGTAACACAGCCTCCGTGCCATTATTCAATTTCACAGCAGAAAAGAAAACATGTTGAAGGGTTGTAGGCTCAGAAATAAAGAAGCTGGTATAGACAGGTCAGTGAAAGGTTCAGGGACATCATATTTCTTTGACATAGTTATGTTGAAACTAACATTAAGCTAAATAAAGATTTTCCTTTTGTCCTGTGCTTGTGAGACCGTTGGCGAGCCTCAGACGCACTCTCCCGTCTTCTTCCTGATTATTTCTACAACTTTACAAAACCTACAATCAAAGAGGTGTGAAAGGAGCCCTGATTTGGTCTTCTACTTATTGAAAAGATAGACACAAGAAAAATAAAAGGAAAACAGGAATAAACAACACACTGCTGAATTTTTTTTTTTTTTTATCAAGTAACACCACATGGTACAACAATCATTTGCCTTTGATTTGGACATAATTGGCCATGGTTCATCATCAAATCAAAGCTGAGAAAGAAGCAAATAAGATATGCAAGAAAAGTAATGCATTATTATTTATATGTAACCCATATAATTGAGATGTTGGGAAATGTGCAGTTGTGCCTCTGTGTTTTTAGCAAGACACTGGAACATTTAGTTGTTTATATCTCAACTCAAACCATGATTTTTCCCTTAACCCAAAAAAGTCGTTTTGTACCATAACCTCATCAGACCCTAGCCACAGCATTGTCAGAACGATCTTAGAATATTTCATTTTCCACTGAGACAAAAAAGAATGTCTGGCATATCGCTCAAGGTTCTCATCGAAGGGGCTGTGTACACGCACGGTCCGACCAGGACTCAAACACATGACCACAACACGGCACACGGACAAGGAGGCTGAAGCCCGTGGGGACTGGCGTCTGTCGCCAGCTCTTCTTTGGATGTGTCCATGTGTGAGGCTTCCTCTGCACAGCACTGGACTCACGGGCGACTGTTGGATAGGCGCACTGATCACTAGTATTGCTTTACTTGCAAGATTATGGTTGAATAATTGTGCACTTTCATAAGATAAACAAAGGTTTCATGAGAATACAGAACTGCCAGTACGAGTAAGAAGTTGCAACACCTTCGTTTTCATGAGGTGCAAGGAAATTTGTTTTTGAAAGGGAAATGTGTTGTACGTGCTATGATGAAAGCCAGTCAACTGACCAATCCCATTTGGGAGCACAACCATGAGTGGAGCTTATTAATGCTGACACAAGCTGATGGCACACGTGAAGGCCAACCGTGCTGCAGGCCGGCCAGCTGCAGGGAGGCTGCTTCATTCAGCTGCACGTGTTCCATTTCTGTTGAACTCTCTCTTATATGAATCGATGCAGGTATCAAACAGCCACAATTGACAAAAAGCTGCATTGACATAAAAACATTCTGGTTCGTTGGCCCTTCTTTATCGCATTGAATCTACAAATACAGCATTGCAGTTGGACGCCGCCAAAAAGTGTCGCCTTCAGTCTTCACCACCAAAGTCTTTTCAAGTTACCCTTGAGTCCCAGCGACTTGGGTTCTAGGGAAATTTGTAGACATCCCTGACTTATCACTTTAATGAAAAACAAGACAAAAATCTCCCCGTGCGACCTGCTGAACACACCGGTGGTGTCCTCACCGACAGCACTGGTGCTCGCTTCTGTTCCCGCTAACAACCTCATCGCAATACCCTGCCTTTTTCGTGGGTCTGTGCCAGCAACAACCGTGGGCTGGAGGCTTTTTCTTTATGAGTGCCATTGCATTTTTTTAATGCAATATGCCAAGAATATCTTGGGGTAATTTTTTTCAACTTTGGCACAAATTTGCAGTTGGAACTGAAAATATTCCGATGGTCAAAGGTCCAGATCACGGTGGCAAACCCAGGTAACAGATGATTGCACCTGCAAAGCAGCATTCTTGTTAATTTCATGAGAGATTTAGGTCAGAGTAGTGAGAGTTCTAATCAAAGAAAGGACACATGGTTTTTATTTACTCTCACTCAAGGGGCTAAAAGCGAGAGACCCTGCCTTTCATTAATTTTCCACTTCCCCTCAGCCACCTGCCCTCGGCCCTTGGCGTGACGTCACCGCGTACATACATGGAGGCCACCTGGAGGGCAGAGGGAAAGTGGCAGGGAAAGAGTGCCGGATTTAAATGGAAAATGATTTTTCTAGTTTTTGTCAGTTACATCTGAAAGTTGTTTGCGCAAATGTGTCTTCCAATTGATCCAAAATATTTGGTCCATTCATAAACTCGACTTTACAGAGACTGCTGTTAATCAGTTCCTCCATGAGGTAGAAATGATGAGGAACTGGAGGAACCATGGTAGACTTGGTGCTTGGAGCCTCTGAGGGCCAATCTCACAAGCTTCACCCGGGTTGCCAGAGAAATGGCACCAAAGCTGTCATGCTGAGAAAGGGTGTATTGAACCAATAATGACGCGCAGCTGGAGAGAGAGAGAACTAGTCAGACACTGATGTTGTTTTGATTGACACAAAATAATCTCAGTTTACAAGAGGGGTCTGAGGACTTCCACTGAGAAAAGCAATTGTTAAAATACATGTATGAAGCCAAACAGGCTCCTGGTTTTAACACAACAGTTCAAAATAAAAGTGACAAATTGATGGATGTTGTCCACAGCGACGCCAATGGGCTGGCGCTTGTAATTTGAAAATGATACAGAAATGTGAAGTTAACTGAAGTGTGTGTACATCCAGCGGATATGCAGACGCTGGTCAGAAGGAAATAAAGCCTGCTCCATGCCTCTTAAGGAACTTCAAACTTTCGGCTAAAACGACAGCAACCACAGTTGTAACCATAATCAAAATGTGTTTTTCACCGATCCACCGTGGGACCCAGACCTGCTAGGCTCTAGTCTCAACGCTGTGCGATTCAAGGCTGTAGTCGCATTCAAAAACCAAATGTTTGAGCTGCTGATGGCGGCTCATTTCTGGTCCTTGCATCTGGTCAGCACCACATGCTGATACATCCTCTGGCTTCATGCGCAGGACACATTTGTTCCTGCTGCCACTGTAATTCCTCGTCATGACAAATCCATCAACAGTACAAATTATGGTTCATCTCTGATGTATAGACTGTCAATGTACAAGGCAGTGTTATTTTGACTTTTGACTTGATGGTCATGATTTGATTTGATTTTTCAAGTCAAGCCCGTCTTTACAGCACTTCTTCTGATCAGAAGAAGATTGTTTTATGCCCTGACAACAGTCTATTACATTTAAATTATTTAAAGACAAATTTCTTAAAAAGCCAACTTGATATCCAACATGATAACTAATAACAATAATAACTCACACACTTTAATTAACAAGTGAAATCAAACTTGAGCAGAAAAATGATGAAATGAAAACTTGAAGGAAGCCATCGTTGAGCAGAGAGACTGCTCCAGAGAGGAGCCTCGTACGTCAGGCTGCAGAAACTGTTTCCATCATGTTGGTCCGACCTCGCCTGTAGGGCCTCATCCACTTATTATTGACTGTTAAATATTGAAAGACGAAGTTTCCAGAAACCGAGATTGTTTTAAGTCACATTATTCTTAGAATTTGTGAAGTAACCAGTAAATGGGTGGAATTTTACTGATAAGCAATTAAATCTATTGATAAAAACATGCAATACTAATTAATTTTTTTTTCTGAGGGACTCCATATTTCAGGCCTATGTGTACAGGTCACTACATGATGACCCACAGGCAATGAGGGAAATCCTAAAGGGTTATTGAGGGTTATTTTGAGAAAATTTGAAGAATCTCCAAGTCATTATCTTGAATCATATATGTGTGCGCGTGTGTGTGTGTGTGTGTGTGTGTGTGTGTGTGTGTGTGTGTAAGTATGATGGTTTTCATATCTCTAATCTTCTGTTGTCTTCATCCTGCTCTTCCTGTCACAGGTTTTTCTGCAGGGACTAGATTCTCTTCGTCTCTTTGTCTTTTCTCCTTCTCTTCATCCTGCCTTCATCCTCCAGACGCTGACGTCAGTGGAACGTTGATATTCAGGTTAATCTGATTATGAAGATTTCCTCAGTGACACCTCCTCATCAATGACGACCAAGATGGAGACTCCTTTCTACCATGATGACTCTCCTGCTGTCGCCAGCTTCAGTCAGTTTGGTGAATATGAGCGTTACCCAGGAAACAAGATGCTGATGAGTAAAAAGGCCATGTCAGTGGTGGGTAGCCATCATTTCCCTGGTGGTGGCAGCAGTGTAGCAGGAGGGAGGGGCACAAACCCCAACAGCTTAGGACTTGTCAGCAACAGCTCCCTTATGAGTGCCATGGCATCCACTGTAACATCCTCAGCTGAGATGAACCTGCTGAAGCTGGCGTCCCCTGACCTTGAGCACCTGATCATCCAGTCTAACCAGGGCCTGGTCACCACCAGCCCAGTATCCAACCCTAGCAACCCTTTCATGTATCGTAACCAGGCCACCAACGAGCAAGAGGGATTTGCTGATGGTTTTGTCAAGGCGCTCGCTGACCTTCATAAGCAGAACCAGCTGGTAGGAGGCCCCATGTCCCCATCCTCCTCCTCCAGCGTCTCCCTGCAGGCTTCGTATCAGAGGAACTTGATGTCCACCAGTGACATGCCCATCTACACCAACCTCAGCAGCTACAACCCGGGCCAGATGGCATATTCAGGGGGGCCGATGACATACGGTGGCAGCTCAAATCACAGCGGTGGTGGAGCCCCTCAGTCACACGCCCGCGGCCTGGATGCCCCTCAGACTGTCCCAGAGGTTCCTCATCCACCAGGAGACCCCACATCCCCGCCCTCCCTCTCCCCGATTGACCTGGAAACACAAGAGCGAATCAAAGCTGAGCGCAAGAAGCTCCGCAACCGCATAGCTGCGTCCAAATGCCGCAAGCGGAAACTGGAGCGGATCTCACGGTTGGAGGAGAAGGTAAAAATCCTCAAAAGTCAGAACTTGGACCTGGCCTCCACTGCCGCCATGTTGCGGGAGCAGGTCGCTCAGCTCAAACAGAAAGTCATGAGTCATGTCACCAACGGCTGCCAGATGGCTGTTGGCTCGGGATCCAAGTCTGGAGGAGGTGGCGGAGGCACTGGCAGTGAGGACTCCAGCTGCTGAGGAGCCACAGCTTCAGGAGAACAAGTGTGTGAAACAATCAGAGGTGTACTTTATGATTCTGAGATGTCACCTCAGCTCTCCATGAGCAGAGAGCACACGGTCCATCATCACAACACCTCGGTGAAACAGACGGATGCTTAACGAGACGTGTTCGTTAACTGCTGTCACTAATCCAGCAAGAGGGGGCAGAGCTTAGACAGGAAACGGGAAGAATGGATCCCTGGCCTGCAGACTTAAAAACTGATTTTGGACATGAACAGATGGGGAGGGATTTCACCTGAAGAGGTGTTCTGAAGCCGCTTCTCCAGCCTTCATTTAGGAACGTTTAGGACATTGAACACATAAACTTTACTGAATTTCTTTTTCCTGATGATGCAGTGATTCACCAACACGACAAAAAACATTTCTGTTTCAAATTTTGAATACATGACGAGTTAAGAGGAACTTTTTATAGTGGGAGCTATTTTTCTAATTCAAACTAGATTTGGGAAAGTAACCAGAACATTTCAGTAAATTCACTGATGTCACTCATGAAGTGGCGTTACGAACTGTGATGCAAATTTACAACAAGCAGTGTTTGCATTCAGAGCAGAAATGCTGCTGTGTGGCTGTGCAATCTGATGACGGGAACCTCTTTAAGTGTTCATCTCTAATTTTGAAATTTGTTTTCCTCCTTTGTTGTTGCTGGACGTTCAAAACCTTAAGAATCTACATTTGAACACTTTCAGTCGTTTGGCTGGTGGAAAATTTGCTGCCTCCCTGGATCGCCTCTGAAACGTCAGAAAGAAATGTTCTGTCTGTCCACCTGCTAAAAGGACATAAGAATCTAGTCGGAGGAAATGTGTCAGATGTTCTTTGTCATCCCTGACCTTAAATTTCAAAAAGTATTATCATCAGTTTTTCTTTTAATTTTTTGAAAAATACAATCCTGACGTGGGTGAATATTTGCCCCTCTTTACAGCAGACTGTTTTTTGTATTTGTTTGACTGATTTTGTTGTAATAATCTGCAGCAAGACAACGAATATGAAACATAAAGACAAAAGAAATTATTATTCAGATGACGTATTTAAAAACTCCTAAATTTAGTACATTGTGCAAATAATACATGGTTGTTGAATGATTTTGATGATCTTCATGTGGAGCCATTCTTACTACTGTTTCTCCTCCAGAAAGCTGAATTCATCTGCGCTTTTTGGAGGTTTGAATGGAAAATTCCCAGTGCTGCCTGGTAAATAGAGAAAGATCCAGAGTCAAAAATTGTACTTTTTATGGCAGACATTTTAAGATGTCATTTGGAATATAAAAGTTACTTGTGTGAATACAACTCTGATGCAGATGGTGTGATATTAAAAACTGGGCTTATAATAACTGAGTGCAGAGGTTTATTTTAAAAAAGGAATAGGCCTATGTATGTTGTTTCATGCATCTATATTCATATTTTCCCACATTTGATACATGAATTTAATACTTTTCCTTTTCCAGACTGTTTTCCAGTGACCTTACGGCCCAGTCAGCACATTCCCATTCTCTTCAGATGCGGCTGCTGGGTCACTGCGATGCTGTCGGAACATTTTCAGTTTGAGAAGTATGTTGCATAAAAATGCATCCTGTAATCAAAAGGATGCTGGATGGCACATTGAATGGATGTGTGATAAAATATACAACATGTAAAATCCCAACCCTTTTCTTTGTAAAAAAACAGCTTCAGAATCATTGGAAGCTTTGTGCCAGGAACTTTGCTGTTGCATGGACAAGGTGAGAGTGAGAACGGCTCTCCAGTCCTCACCTGCCTGTCAATTTCAACATTTCTACGTTTGCAGCTGTCAGACAAAACAAAAACTTTCAAACAGAAGCCTGTTTTTTTGTGAGCTTCAAAAAATAAAGTAAAGCTGCTCCACATTGAAAACATGAACCTTGTTATAGGTGACCATTCATACTTGAGGATGAGATGTTGCAGTTACGTGATTTGTGTGTTTGACAATGAGAGACTTCTAATTTCGGCAAGTGTCTAATGAGTATTTATTTTCTTTTATTTGAGGGTTTGATGTCTCTAATGATTCTATTTTTGTACAAATGTAAAAAAAAGTTGTTAACACTGAACTGATAGGTGTCTGTATACAAGCTGTTTGGTTTGTGTCGCTGTTTATCATGAATATATTTTGTTACAAAGGCCGATGTTCACTTGTTTCTCACTGTTCTGCTGTGTTGGGTTGTTTGTGTCAATACATCAGTGATGAAATATTCGCCAGCCAGTGGTTTGATTTCTGTCAGTTGAAGTTACAAGGTTTCCACCTGACAACACAAATCTTAAGGAACAAACTATTGGAACTACAATTCCAGTCATATACTGCACTGCCTCTCGAAGTGACAAAAAAGGGGCCTGGTTGGGAAGTTTCTGGGCTTTGGTTTTATTGTTAAATAAGGCAGTTGAAAGAATCAGTAAAGTGAAAGTTACGTCATCGCAAAAAATTCACATCTGTGTCAGGGAGCCATTTTGATCCGTGTGGCCTGGTCTCCCAGCTTGCTTTGTACAGCAAAATAGTCCCTCCCATTCACAAAGAATGGAGCTAAATTGTGTTGCCAATCACTTTGCTGGTGTATTCGTGTGAGAAGCAGAGACAAATATACTTCTATGGAGGATAAATGTGATGGAGAGTCAAAATGACAGATGCTGACTGGATCCAAACTCATCTAAAAGAACCGTTGTACTCGTCACAAGTTGTCCTTGTGATAGAGGAATTTCATTTTGATCTTTATACTGCAATTAAATCACTGTAAAATCTACAATGGATACAGTTGTCATCCAGGTGGAGACACAAAGAGGTGGCTGTGAAATTCACAGAGCTGTGCACACCCCTGGTGATGGTGTTATGGATCCAGCGTTTGGTCCTCAACATATCTTGGACCTCCACGGGTTTAAGGCAGCATCGTGGTTGTTTCAGCCATAGCTAATGAGTGCAAATAAAATAAAGTTGGGCTTTAAAACTCCAGACCATCATGTTTGACATGGAACATTCTGAGCTTGAACGCGCTGTCTTCTACCAAGGTACATGTATTTCTTGAGAAACCAATGAAAATGTACAGAGTCATTGCATGTTCATAGGTAACATGTTAATACTTTAATAAAATCCACAAATACTTTGATTGGAGCTAAAAATAAGCCAATTACAACTCTTGACAACCATGTATGAGTAAGGAAGCTCATTGCGGTACTTATTCATAAATGTTTTTTGTCGTGATTGTCAGAAGGGAACCGTCAGTATAAATGAGTCAAAATAAACGAGTAAGATTCCTGACATTGATTTTTTTGGCATGGAATACAGTTGAATCACCAGGTCAAAGCTGGGACTGCTGATGTTGAGGATTGACCAAAGACACACACACACACACACACACACACACACACACACACACACACACACACACAGCTTTCTTTCTATAATTTGCATTTCTTGCATAATATTTAACAATCACAACTTGAACTTGTCTAATTGCAGTTAGCTAAACGAATCTTTGTCAGTTCCAATCAACAAATTTTGTCCTTACCTGTGCAGGTGGGGGCCTGTCTCTGTGTCTCTGTATCATCGGTCATGTGGATTACATTCAGACTCTCACAGATTGTACATCTCACACAGCTGCAGCTGAATGAGTGACATCAGTGTTGATGGTCTCATAAAATTTGCCATTTTCTACACCATTCCCTCATTTCATGTCAGTGTCAATCAAATCTATCACTCAGGTCACATCTACTCGTGCCTCATTGATGCACAGTGACATTAAAAGTCTGTTCATCTACAGATTCTCACAGTCGCTGCAGCTCTCCTTACCGCTCTGTGTACCTCCAGCCTGTTCTATGGATTCTGTTCGTCATATTTATGAGGTGTTGGTCATCTAGTGCTGGATCTGCCCTTTGATGTGAACGCACACACACACAGATGTGTTGATGTAGTGAGTTGATCACCGTCAATGTACCGCTGATCCCTGACTGCATTTGTCTGGCTTTCCCACACCATGCAAACTAAAGATAAAGAGAGCAGATCCTCCTTTGTAGCTCGAGCCCCAGGGCGGCAGTGGTATGCCTGAAGCTTGTTATGTCTTGTGGTCATGTCGTGGTTTATGTTGGGCAGGTGGATCCAAAGGCAAACATTCAGCAGGCAGGACTCAGAGAGCTGAAAGTATTTATTACGAAAACCAACAAAAATCCAAACAATGCTGCGAAAAAGGTGACAACTGACAAATGCAAACAAAGGAACTGACAAAGAGGACTTCTTGAATTTTATGGTGGGTGGCAGCCAGAGTTTTCCACCACCTAATATGCTTGAGTGTGGGAAGGAACAATGAAGGAAGGAGGGAAAACTATCACCAGCAGCAGCGGTAACAATAATATGAGCACTAGGACCTCTTCATTATGCCAGTTCCTTTTAAGAAAACAAAATATGGTTTACAGACAAAGATGAAAAAAATCAAACGGAACTAAAGTACAAACCAAATTAATCACTGGACCAGACACACTGGGGGGAACGTGAGGAACACGAAGGAAGTGCAGGAGATGAGTGGACACAAGGAACAGGGCAGGGCAGACAGAGAGTGGGTGAAAAGGAAGACCCAGGTGGGCACGCGAAAGATGCAAAAACAAAGACGTGGAGTAAAATCAAGAAAGCATGAGACGGAAGTGATATTCAAAATAAGATCAGGATGCAGGAAAGTAAGGAGCACTAAGGAGTACGGCCAATGGCACACGAGAACGAAACAAGACTCTATACAAAGAAAAATGCAGTTCAGGTCCATTTGATAAGATAAGATCAACTTTATTCAACTACACTCTGGCAATTCTGTCATGACAGCAGCATGAGGGGACAAAGACACCGACAATCGTGCAAGGACTTGAATAAAAGAACAGACAAGTTAAGAATTCTATATGAAGTAAAAAAGAAAAAGGATAGGGAAGTATACACAACTGCTAGTTTCATATTGCACGCATGATAACAGTATGGATGAAGTATTGCAAAACCAAAGCTCCGAGCTAAGATAAAAAGCCTAATATAGTCAAGACATAATTTACAGTGAACAGTGGAGTAAAGACTAACAGAGGAGGCGTTGACCTTCAGACATTTTTCTGTTGAAAAGCCTGACAGCTGATAGGAGGAAGGATCTGCTGAAGCGCTCCTTCTTGCACTGAGGGTGCAGTGGTCTGCCACTGAAGGAGCCACTGAAGGACTCCACGGTCTCATAAAGGGGGTGGGAGGTGTTGTCCATGATGGACATCTGCTTGGCCAGCATCCTCCTCTCCCTTACTTCCTCTATGGAGTCCAGTGGACAGTCCAGAACAGAGCTGGCCTTCCTGACATTCAGCCTGTTCCTGTCCCTCTCGGTGCTCCCGCATCCCCAGCAGTCCACTGCATAGAACACTGCAGAACCACTACAGCATCATCAAAGTTCCTCAGCAGAGTCGTGCACACTCCAAAGGATCATAATCTCCTCGGCAGGTGGAGGCAACTCTGAACTCTTTTATACAGGATTCTGGATTTGTGGACCAGTCCAGTTTGTTGTTGAGGTGAACACCCAGGTACTTAGAAGTCTCTGCCATTTCAATGTCTGTACCCCGGATGTTTATCTGTGTGGTCTGTGGGGGCTTCCTCCAGAAATCGATCACCATTTCCTTTGTCTTGCTGGCATTGATGGTGGAAGTGGTTTCACACTCGGCAGTCAACAAAGGCAGTGATGACTTCGCTGTACTCCAGATCATTTCCATCCGTCTCCTGTCCAACAATGGCGGTGTCGTCAGAGAATTTCTGGAGGTGACAGCTGTCCATGTTGTGTCTGAAGTCTGAGGTATACAGGGTGAAGAGGAATGGGGAGAGCACCGTACCAGTGGGGCCCCCATGCTGCAGACTACCACATCAGACACACGGTCCCCAAGTCTCACATATTGCGGCATGTTGGTGAGGTAAATCCATGGATGGTCCATGCAGCCAGGTGGTGCTCGACTCCACCCTCTTCCACTTTCCCCACAGCAGTGCAGGCTGAATGGTGTTGAAAGCACTGGAGAAGTCAAAGAGCATGACTCTCAGTGCTTCTGGTGATCTCTAGCTGTGAAAGACGCCTGTGTACCAGATAGATTGTTGCATCTTCCACACCAGTGCCTAGATGATAGGTGAAATGCAGGGGGTCCTGCTCTGCAGTCACCAGGGGGCGAAGGTTGTTGAGGAAGATCTTCTCCATTGTCTTGATCAGGTGAGAGGTTAGAGCTACCGGTGTGACGTGGTTGGGCTCTCTGGGGTTCACAGTCTTTGGAAGTGGAACCACACAGGAAGTTTTCCACAAGATAAGGACCTTCTGAAGACTGAGACTCAAATTGAAGATATGCAGAAACTCTCTTCCAAGTCATTCTGTCAGTAGTCTGGAGCTGAGGCCATCAGGACAGGTAGCCTTCCTGACTTTGATCCCCAGACTTAGAAGCCGTCTTCTTGTCATTTAGGAAGATCCGGGGTCTCCTAAGGCTTGTTATTAGAGAAACACCTACCTTCTTCAAAGGTACGATGTTCTCTGCACAGAAGATTATCTGTGATGCAGTGGGTCAAGCTGGCCATGCCTCCCCATGTGAACTGCACAGCACCTCCCAGTCAGGGGTCTCTAAACATGCCCCAGGACCGTGCTGTTCTCCTCAGTCCATCTTTTCAGAACCCTTGAGGTTGTTTTTTGTTGTTGTTCACCACAGGAATAAAAAAGCAGTAAGACAGCCATTTGAGCGGCATCAATATGACATACATCATCAAAACGATGCCAACTGGGAATCATCAGGTCCCCCAGATGGGAGCGTAACAAAGGTTGTGGTTCAGTCTAAACAGATATTTAGCACCAACAATTTGAAGCAAATATTACAAGTGATCCAAGCAGTTTTAGTTCAAGTTTCACAGGCTTTACTTTGAAATAACTTCAGACTGACAAAATCAGGCAAGGTTTTTATGTTAAACTGTTTGGTTCAAAATGTGTTGCTGTTTTTCCATATTCTGCTCCAGATGGAGTGACCCACTTACTGACAGAGAGAGAGAGAGAGAGAGAGAGAGAGAGAGAGAGAGAGAGAGAGAGAGAGAGGCTCTGTGCCATTTCTGGTGACTAATACCCCCTCCACCCACACCTCAACACACACACACACACACGCACACACACACTCAAACAAGTATTGGTCTGTTCACTGTCTTGTTGTTTCTTTGGGTTTCTGCTCTTTGATGATTCTGTTTGTTAAAAATAAAGATGTTTGTGAATAAATGAATGTTGACAGTGAACGTCGGCGTGTGTTCCCAGAGTTTAACATGTCTAAAGCTGACAAACCCTCAGTTCAACACACTGCTGCTTAGCGGCACCATGTACAGAGACTCTTTACATCAAATAAACCTTGTTATGAATAAATTCACTTCATTTATTACAGTTTATCTTACATACACATACATACATAATACATACATGCACACATACATACACAGAAATAGGAGTCAGCTGTAGTTTGTGCAGTGAATGCAAATACAAGTCAACTATTTCTCAACATGCTATGATTAGATAGGTGTGTTTAGTTGTTTATTACAGGGCTTTCTACAATCCAGCCTCTTGCATCATATGATGTCATACATTAATTTTAGTTTTGTAGCGACAGTCAGGAAATGATGCCATCGGCATGGATAGCATCGGGATGTAATAATGGTTTGGAAAAAGCTCCTGATTGTGTCACCCTGTTGTGTGACCATTTACAGCTCTGAACTGTCTGAGGTGAATCGAAATGAAGATGAGGATTTGAACAGAAAATATGTAAATAGTATTTATTCCAGCCTTCTGCTCGGATGCTGACCTCAGGTCCACCACCAGCTCTGAGCCCCGCCCCACACCTGGGGGGAAATTGTCATGGAGTCCAGTCAGGCGTCTCCCTTCATTCCATCTTACTGCCTCATTAAATATTCATGAGACACCTGAGGCATCACTGAGGCCACTGACAGCCTCGAGCGGTGATGTCTCACCGAGGTGATGGTGGTTTTCTTGACATGAGTGGGTCTCTAGGCAAAAATGATACAACATGGTGGATGTCAGTGAGGATCCAATAGAGGAGATCTGAGCATTTGACAGCAGCTGACTGACAGCAGTCACATCCATCTCCTCCATCAACTAAAATCAGAGATAATCTGACCGCCTGTTGGCTCCAGTACCTGCAGTCTGCTGAGGAACATTGAGACTCATCCAAGCTGAGCTCAGCCTGACCCCCCATCCTAATGCAGTGTGAACCTGCAAATCTAAGATAGAAATCTCCTTAAAACCAAAGTTTCTGAAAGCGTTTATTAACACTTTCCCTGCCATTGATGAGATTTTTCAGCAATCAGTGTTATCACTGTCATACAGTAGAGGGCGCTCCTGCACACCCGGAAAAATACTGCACATTATGTTCAAAAACGGTGGTGCAGTGGTCAGCACTGTGGCCTCACAGCAAGAAGGTTCTGGGTTTGAGTCCCGGCTGCAGCACGGGGTCTTTCTGGGTGAGTCTCCATGTTCTCCCTGTTCCTGCTGGGTTCTCTCTGGTACTCCAGCTTCCTCCACAGTCCAAAGACATCAAGAGGGACCAGGTTAATCCAGACTCTAAATTGACCGTAGGCGTGGCTGGGAGAGCCAATGGTTGTCTGTCTCTATGTGTTGGCCCTGCCATGGACTGGTGACCTGTCCAGGGGGAAGGCTGCTAGGATAGGCTCCACCCCCACCACCCTCAACAGGAGAAGAGGGGGAACATGGAGGGATGGATGGATGGAGGGATGAATGAAATGTAAAATAAATGACGGGTGTGCTTGGTAGCTCAGCAGCACTATGGCTGAGGGTGTGGAAGAGCATTCGGTATTGAATTGAGAACCTGAGGGAGGGCTCTGACTCTCAAGGTGCACGTCAGTTCTGGCACTAAGAAGACGGCTTTTTTATCTACAAATTCTGTTTCACACCAATCAGACTTGGCACCTACAGTACTGCTACAGACCTTCATCACCTTTATTTACTATGTTTTCCTCTTTTGTGTTTCTGTTTTAGATTAACTGGGCGGCATGGCTCAGGGGTAGAGTGGCCGTCTAGCAACCAAAGGGTCGCTGGTTCGATCCTCGACCCCGGTGACCATGTCGAAGTGTCCTTGAGCAAGATACTGTGTGTGAATGAGAAGTAAAGTTACCACTAACACAAAATCCTCACGTCAGCCAACATCTTCAATTCAAGTTAGTCCACCAATAACAGATACAACCAATAATTCACAGCATTATTTTCATCAAACATCCCACAAACAACTCTGCCAGTAATAACAGGGGAATGAATGTGTCCCATCGCTGCCATCAGGTCTGACCTGAAGAGGCATCAGTGTCAGCGGTGGAGGGGAGTCAGGCGTCCTCAGCAGGCGCGATCCGACCGTGAAGCCCTGATTGGTCTGTTCGTCTTAAGTCTCCCTCAGCCTTTTTTCCTCCCTGTTGATGTTGTTGGCTGACTACAAGAGTTACTGCCTGTTACATAACACACACACACAAACAGTGAAAGTTTTCAGCTGTGTTTGTTTTTGTTTCTTGTCGGCATCACCATAGCAACATCAAACCAAAACACCAGAGGTAGAAAATAAAAAGACAACGTGAAAGGAAACTGTAAAACACATCTGTTAATGTTCATAACATGGAGCAATTATTTATTCGACCAATCACACAACAGGTTTGTTTTGTTGTCGTTCATGAGACTGACCCCCTTTTAAATGCTTCCCACCTCAGTGCAGAAAATTTGTTTTTTCTTCTTTTGTAACAAATGATAATGACTACAATGACACATATTTGTCATTCAAGCACTTGAAGGCATGATGTGAATGAATTAATGTCTGAGGATGAGAGAGAAGTTGACTGTGTGACTGTAAACTGTGTTGCAGTTACGACGACTACCTTCAGTCCTGGTGAGACCAACATGGACTGAATATTATATAAACTCATTCTGATAGTCGGTGAGCTTCTGAACCTGATGGAAGGATGATGGAGGTGTGCACGGATGAAGGGATGCAGGGAGGGATGTATTATTGGCTCTGTAGTTGTTTGAGAGTGACTCAGATGCTCCGCCCACAGACACAGTGAGTCACCATGAACCGCCAAGTACTCAATGTGTGTGTGTGTGTGTGTGTGTGTGTGTGTGTACCTGATTTAAATGTCAGAAAAGTGAGAATCTGACACTCTCACAGCTTTTTTCTTCTTCTAATTGGATGATTGGAACTCTTGAGAGTTTATACACCAATGATTTGAAAATACAATCAAGCAAAGACGTATTTACAGTCATGTTTACGAGCATTTCGCCTCTTACATAACTCAAAATGATTGGTATAAACTGATTTTATGTCACTCTTGCCCATGTCTGATCTCTGATTTCAAATTTCAGCAGCAGCTTCGGCCCAACTACAACTGCTGTCGTACCCAAAGAAATGTACCAGTAACCCTGTAAATGTGGGTCACAAGTAAGGATGCATGCTCTAGATTTTTTTCAGCCAATACCAAGATACAACATCTTGTGGGCAACCCTAATAACTCAAAATGACATTGATAACCAGCAGTTTGTGCACACTTCAGGGTAAAACAGGCTAGCATGTTGGAAGCGTGCTGAATGTGAATAAATATTCCAGAACTCTGATGGAACCTAATCGTACTGACATCTGTAACGACAAAACCAAGAGTGGTTCTTCCTGCTAAAATGTGGTGCTTTTATGGCATTTGTTTCAAAATGACCAGCCCATCGAATTAAATCCTTTGACTGTCAAATCAGGGTTAAGTGCATCACTCAAAAACAAAAAGTCTTTCTTGTTCGTAGAATTTTAATTTCCTCCCACTTGATACCTCCAGTAATGTGACTGTTGGTGAAGGTTGTCAGTCAAACAAGCGTTGCTTTGCAGACAACTAGACTGCTTCAATTTGGCCTCTGAGTCCAAATGCTTCTTTAATTCTGAGCTGAGCTTGAATGCTGCATGTCGTGTGCTGTTGAATCCGTCTGTAACGACCCGTCTGCCCATAACAAGCCTATCTTTAGAATGATCCCTACAAATAAAGCTTACATAAAAATTACAAGGAAAAATATTAATATGTTTTGAGAGTGATGACAAAAAGGCAAATAGTGGGCTGAGATGCTGGATAAAAAAAATACAAGAGTTGGGGGGCAGCATAACCTGAAGTTATAAGTTCGCATAAGACAACCGAGTGTGTGTGGCAAGGCAGGAACGGATCCATCTATAGAGCAGCAGCAGCTTGGGACCGTCTCCTGCAAACTCTTTGCAGTTTATTGAATTGTCACTTCCACACTTGCCTTTTGTTGTTGGGTGTTGATCGCAGCTAACGGCCGAGCACTGACTGCTTCATATACCTTCCAAACTCCATCGTAGAGATGACAAGTTTTCAGTTTGCTGACTCCCATCTTCAAATGCAAATTTTAGTCATCTTCCTCAGAAAATGTGCACCCCGTTGGCAAAAGGTTTCACTTTCTCTCCCTTCACTGGGCAGTTCTACAGGCTTGCAGGCAATGCACCAACAACAGCCAAGTCAAATGAAAATAATTTTGCCTTCATATTATTGGGTTTATTTATCGCCTAAAATTCCATAATCTGAATGAAAAAAACTCCTATAATGTATTGACCAGTGTGTTTTGCATCCCAAGTCCACGGAGGATTTCTCGTCCTCACAGACTTCACTCAGCGCAGCAGGAACCATTTCATCTGAAGTGGCAGCTCAGTTTAACGTGCAAGTTTACAATTCCCACAGGACGAATATCACAAGAACTGTACATAGCTAGAGAGGCTTTCAGCTGAGTGCAGTTCGCCCTTCTTCTGCATGTGTTTGCAGCCACGTAGCAAAGTGTACACCGTAGATTTGGGCAATAACCACAGTCACAATATCAAGCAACAAGTCCTAAAATAAAAGAGAACAACAGAATCTATTTGGAACTTAATACCTCCATCTGCAAGTGCTGTCAGGGTCTTCAAAAACACATCAGAGGGGGAAAAGGGGGAAGTCAGTATAAGAAATTAATACCCTACAGTAAATTACTCTGGCAGTGGTATGGTCATAATCTGATATTACAACAGCCCTGATGAGCATTGTGACATAATTCATGTTGGTTAGCGGGAAATTATAGGAATGATTTAAACTGTGCACTCAATATGCTCACAATTGCCTACAACAATAAGAGGCTGCTGTCCCAATCACCAAAAGGAAATTAGGCTTGAGGTTACATCACATTCACGTCGACTTGGACAAGGATCCTTTCCTCCTCAGTTACTTTGATATCATCTTCAGCACTGTAGAAATGCGCCATGAGCTACGATATTTTTAAATACAGTACATGGCAGGAAGATCGGTCCCATCACTGCTCATACACTTCACTTAATGAAAGACCCCAGCGCTGCTTGTGTGTTTAATCATGTATTTGTTTAGTTTGTTAGTTTTACTTTCTGTATTTTAATAATGAAGATAAACACAAAGTTATTAATTTTTTGCTGGTCTTGTCTACAGTAGAGTCTACCTGCAAAGTATCTCTTATATTCTTGCCCCTCTTCTCCAAGCGTGATGTCCTTCTTTGAGGGCACTCGCTGGCCAGTTACTGTGGGGCTCCTTATGTTCATGCAGGAGAAAGCAAGGTCATCTTTGCTCTCGGTGCTGGTGGCACTGGAACTATGGTCCCAGTTCCCCAGTTATCAGCCATCCCTGCCGTTGGCCTCAAGCGGAGTTTCCTACATACAGTAATGGGACCTTGATATCCTACATGAGCACTGACCCTCAGTAGTCTCTTTTTGCTCACCATTAATTCTTGTTTCTAGGGACTAAAAACTTGCAGAAACCCTTCCCATTACCAGTCCCAAAGACATAATTAACACAAACCTCTCATCACAGGAGACAAGAACCAACAAGCTCAAACGGATTTTTTACAACATCACGTTAGAAGGCATTTCCTTGCACTGAAAAGGAAAATACAACCTCAATTCTTCCAGCTTTACACTGAGACGAGGTCATGAGGCCACCGCAGACCATTGGTGACCTAACTCCTCTTCTTCCTCCTCGCTCTTGTCACATGCCGGAGGGTGGGGTGTGGGGGTGGCTTCTCTAAATAACAACAGCTCATTCTTCAATCTGAGAAGCAGATTTGGCTGCAGGGCCGTCAGCCTGGATTAAACTGTGCAGTGTTCTGATCTTGTTTTAGCTCTGACCTCCAGCACAAATGAGACATTCTGCTTCAAAAACAGTCAAAGTTGTAGCAAGAGTCCAGTTAACCAAGGCACCTTCACCTTCAGGCAAACACAACTGCCTGAGTCCCTGAGGGTCCTGTAAAAATACAAACAAGATACATAGTGACTTCTTATTTAAAAGTTTGAACTAAAGTAGACAGTATAAGGTTTCCCTCTGATTATCTTGTGTCTGACAAAACAGTAAATAAATAAAATAGATGACTTCAATCATACAGTTAATACTGCATTTTCCAGCATTGGAGTTTTGCATTAGAATAAGCAAAATAGACAAAATACAGTCTCATCAAAACTGCAGTCGGTCCTGAAAATTTTAGGATTATCTAAAGTTGCGGTAATATCACACTCAAAGAGAAGTTTCATCTTGGTTCACTCACTTAAGCTTGGCTGTGCTCAGTCACCCTTAAGAACTGCTCTTTCTGTAAAAGGGGAGTGGAATACTACTCGTACTGTGTATAGATAATTTAAGCATCTTTTCGGTGAGAATAGAGGCTGTTAAACCTAAAGTCTGTTGTTGTTTTATCTAGATAGCCTGCCAATGCTAAGACTGACCAGTTACGGCTGCTTGAGAGTGCCAAGGCATGCTAAGGTAGCTTTTACTGCTTGCAGGACCTCACGTTAGAGACATCTGCACCAGCATCAAACAGTCACTTGATTTGCTCATGAAAGGCTATTCTCTGTAGCAAAGCCTAGCTAGTGAGGCAACTGTTGATTTATTCTTACTGCACCCACAGTTTCTTATTGAAAGATGCCCCTATCACCAGTTCAGAAGTCTCTGTAAGGGTTAAACCCACGATGGCTGCACGCAGCTCTTTTACAGCTGGTTGTGTCTTTACGTCCCACCTACAAAAACATCAGTGTCTAATAGCCTCTGTCGCACTTCTGCTGCATCGTAGTCCTGCTGTAATAATTTATTTGGTTTCCACCAGAAACCCTTTATCAGGCATGTCCTGGCAGTGGCTTGGTGCGCGCACCACTGAGAATATGCTGAGAGAACCTGGTAGACAATTGTCTTATCTCTTGTTGTTGATCTTTGGCTGCTCTTGATTGGACATTACTGTCAAGAAAACTGTAGATGACGAATGAGTAGCATATGATTGGTCGACAGAAAGGAAAACTGAACTTGAACTTGAAATAATTTAGGAGACTTGATGATTGTTTTACTGAAACTATTGGAACACTGTGATTCCCTAATAACATAGCACTATTATCTTTATTATCAAATGCATATATTTTCAGGTAGCAAAGTTTTTTGTTTTTTTTTACTGTGCTACAAAAAACAAATAAAAAATGCAAAGTAGTTCCTGACTATGGACAGGTTGAGTACTGGTTTCCATGGTGGTTGGCAAAGCAGTTTATAGGTTCATTACTGCCACCACCTAGACTGGACTGTTTAAAGACCAGTGTAAATTTCCCTGACAATAATGATGACGAAATATGTTCATCAACGAAGCTTTTTTGCATGACGTAGACAAGACGACGATGAGCTAAAAATAACTCCTTGATGACGAATATGTGACGAGAATAATGTATATTTTCACCATGGCGAGACGAGACAAAAGTGCTACTGGTTGGCTCATGAACATAATGAATCACACTACTTCTTTTTTTTTTTTACTGAATTAATATTCAGTCTGTTGCGTAAAAGCTCCTGTGTGCAGCAGCCACGCCCGCAGCCCATGCAGGGTAACTGTGCAAGACAACACGGTCACACACGGTGGGACATGGTCCTGTGTCAATGCCGTGGACAATGGCAGCCTCACTTGGTCACAAGAGAAGAGAGGACGTGTGAAAATACTTTGTATACGATGCAGCTGAGAAGAAAAGACAGTGTGTAATAGAGAAGGAAGACGGGGTTATTGTGGTGTTAAAATAGGTGGCAAGAACACCACAAACTTGAACAGGCACCTCAGCGGGTTCGGTACGGGTGGCAGCTGGAGCCTCTTCAGGTCTGGAGCCTCCTCCAGCAGCACCAGGATCTGGGATGAGGGGAGAAGAAGAGGAGTTAGTAACACGTATGAGGACAGGAGGAGGAGAGAGAAGCCCAGTGCATCATGGGAGATCAGTATGAGAATGAGAATCAGAAATCCTTAATTAATCCCTTGCGGGAAATTATTGGATTGCCGTGCTTCATTTCACAGTAAGAAACAATATATAATAAAGAATAAAATAGAAATCAAGAATATAAGGAGATCTCTTCTGTAACATATTTACATTTTTACACTGAACGGGATGTTTATATTGCACGATTTAGCCGACAAAAACAACTCTATAGGATGGGCTGCATCTTAGAGGGAGGAGTTTAACAGTTTGATAGCCACCGGTAGGAATAATATCATGTGGCGCTCAGTGGTGCAATGTGGGAGCAGTCTAAGTTTGTAGCAGAACTCTAGGAACCAGCAGGAACCCTGCATCCTGGGACTGAAGGGTTCTAGCTGGATAACAGGGGACTATGAGCTTTGTCAGGGATGAAGGAGCCTGATAGCTGAGGACTTTGATGGGAGAAGAAGAACCCTTCACTCCCAGGATGCAGGGTTCCTGCTGGTTCCTAGAGTTCTAACAGTAGAATGGAGCCAGAACCTTCAGCTATCAGGGCCCCTCCTGTGGAACCGTCTCCCAGTTTCAGTCCAGGACCCAGACCCCCTCTCGACCTTTAAGAGCAGACTTAAGACCTTCCTTTTTGATCAGGCTTATAGTCAGGACTGCTTAGGCTGGCCCTTAGACCTGCTGCTACAGGCTCAGACTGCTGGGGGATCTCCCATGATGCACTGGGCTTCTCTCTCCTCCTCCTGTCCTCATACGTGTTACTAACTCCTCTTCTTCTCCCCTCATCCCAGATCCTGGTGCTGCTGGAGGAGGCTCCAGACCTGAAGAGGCTCCAGCTGCCACCCGTAGCTCCACCTGCTCACGTCCTCATCTGTCCATCAGTCTCTCCTCCTTTCTCTCCCTCTTTATCTCTGTCCCTCTCTTTCCATCTGTATATCTGTCTTCCTCCATTATTTATCCCTCTCTCTGCCCTGCTCTCCTGCTTTCCTGATCATGTGACCTAGAGGAAGCAGGTACAGGGTGAAGAGGACTGGTCCAAGCACAGACCCTTGTGGAACACCAGAACTGACTGTAGTGGTCTCAGAGGAACCATCATTAACAAGTACCAACTGAGATGGACCTAGTAAATATGACCTGAACCAGTTTAGTTTGGTTCCTTTAATACCAGTGACAGGTTCCAGTCTCTGTAGAAGGATATGGTGGTCAATGGTATCAAAGCTGCACTGAGATCTAATCAGACCAGCACAGAGACCAGTCCCTCATCTGGTACCAGTAGGAGGTCACTGGTACCTTTGAGTAGTTCTGTTTCTGTGCTAGGATGAACCTGGAACCTGACTGAATCCTCCAATTAGCTGTTGCTGTGGAGAAGTCACAGAGCTGTTTAGCAGCTGCTTTCTCCAGAACCTTGGAGAGAAAAGGAAGATGTGATGTTGGTCTGTAGTTGGTAGAACTTCTGGATCCAGGCTTGTTTTTTGAGGAGGGTTTAATTCCTGCTACTTTAAAGGACTGAGGGACGGAACCAGATACCAGCGCCACATTAATCATATCTCAGAGGGAGGGGCTACGAGGGTAGAGTGTCTTTGATCAGTTTAGTTGGGATGGGGTCTCGGAGACAGGTGGAGGTTTAGAGGAGGAAATTGGTAAGCAAAGGGAAGCTGATTTCTGTCAACGAATCATATGTTGCCAACACAAATCCGTATTGTCAGTGACAACTGGCCCATAACAAAATTGTCTGTAGTTTTGTGCAGAGAAGCAGATTCAATTGCACAGATGAATTGTGGTTGGTGTAGTTAGTGAGCTAACGTTAAACTCATGTTAGGCAATGCTAGCTTTAGGCTAATGCTGGCATTTCATCTTCATTGATGAATCACAAGCCTAAATTTGAAATTGGCATGTATATTGATTTAGAGGAGATTAAGACAAACAAAAATGAATTATATATGACTAAAACTAGACTAAAATACTTCTCATTTTTGTCGACTAAAATGTGACTAAAACTAATGTGCATTTCCATCAAAAGACTAAGACTAAAACTGAAATTAACATGGCTGTCAAAATTAACACTGAAAAGACAATGTCTTCAGGCTTCAGTCACACTGAAGACTCCACTGAAATGGAGAACATCTTGTACATGTATAGGCTATTAGCTTACCATTATGAGAAGTGTGCGCAAGAACTGATCTCAACACAATTAATTAGTGAATGTGATTTCACATTCAGTTAAAAATAGAGTTTAAAGGCAAGGCAAGGCAAATTTCTTTGTATAGCACCATTCATACACAGGGCAATTCATAGTGCTTTACAGAGGGAATGAGACATTGAAAGTTAAAAACAGTTTAAAAACAAATACGTGAATTAAAACATTCAAAAGTCATTTAAAATCATTAAAAGAGTTTAAAATCAGTCAGACATTACACACATAATTCGTGCAATGTTTTTGAGATGATAATAGGCTGATTTAGTGACAGTTTTTATGTGGCTCTTCAAATTCAGGTCTGAGTCCATAACAACGCTAAGGTTTCTAGCTTGGTCGGTGGTTTGTTGTGTCATTGAGTCAAGTTGGCTGCTGACCTCAAGCCTTGCGTTTTTGGGACCAAACACAATGACTTCTGTCTTTTCTGCATTGAGCTGGAGAAAATTCTGGCCCATCCACTGATTGACCTGTAGGATACAGTCACTAAGTGGATGCAGTGGACTGTGATCCTATGGTGACACTGTAATATAAAGTTGTGTGTCATCAGCATATGAGTGGTAGGAGATGTTATGGTGCTCTATGACCTGGGCCAGTGGGAGCATATAGATGTTGAACAAAAGTGGCCCAAGAATAGAGCCTTGCGGGACCCCACATGTCATCTTTGTTCGCTTGGATTCACAGTTCCCAAGCATTTAGTGTAAATATGCTATTTTCTATGGACTGAAATGAGGAAGATAAAATTAGATAAACACACACACACACACACACACACAAACACACTAAAAACAACAATACTTCCACCTTCTTTGTTGTGTCAGCTGGGCTGGTCTAAGAATTAGGCGTGGGCAACTGGACTTCTTTTTGGACTTCTTCCTGTTGCCTACACCTTACTCTTAGACTACCTTGACCTGGGTGACTGAGAACCTTCACCAGCGTACAATCACAGGGTTGTCCAGGACAGTAAGGGACACCTTACCCGAATGCAGATCCAAGCCAAGTTCCAACCTCCCCAAAGTGTTATAAACAGGAATGAAACAGTGCTCTCACATTATCATGGCAGCCTCATCCACAACTCAGTGTTTCACAACAAACTTGTATATTAAAGACATCAGGAGTAAAATATTAGGACAAATAAAAAAAGATAACACCAAGGATACCAGGGGGCAAAAAAATACAATAAAAGTTCAACCATGAAATTGAGTCAGTGGTCTTGCTGTATTCTTCTCCCCAAGTATATGATACAATGAAGGTCTACAATATAATTATGCTTAACATAACACAAATGAAGTTTAACCCCAGCAGATTTAAAATTTTATGAGTGTTTATAATAAGATGGTAATAAAGTACAGTTTTGCAGATAATGTGTCAGTTGGAATGAAACCATAGCGCACATTTTCCACTTCAGCATCATATGTCTCATTTCTTTCCTACCCTCCTTTAACACAGTACCCATTATATCCAACACTATGACCTGTGGTTAATTCCCTTGGGCAATGTCTGGACAAAATGCTGTCTTACAATAATGGCTCAAAAAGTCGGTGGGAGAGCCCTCATGCACTTAATGAATTGTCATTGGGATGGCACTCAAACCCTTGCAAACATCACCAGGGGCCCATCTAAATCTGTCAGACTGTGAAGGTGCAGATCTGGATTGGCGCACAGTATGAACTGGAATGCAGACAGACACATCTGCCATCCTATGTCATAACTATTTACTCTAAAATATCTTTCGACATTCACCCATGGGGTCTTGGCCCGGCCCAAAAAGGTTGCATGAACTTGTCCCCTTGTGGTCCCACAACCCAAAGGGTCCAGTGCAATGTGGATTGGGCAGGAGACCAAGGCAGGGGCCTTGGCGGTCTTTAAGGGAGCCCCCGTCTTTAAGGGAGAGCCCAGCCTCCCTGCAAGTCAAGTCAAGTCAATTTTATTTCTATAGCGCCGAATCACAACAAAAGTTATCTCATGACACACCCAACAATTCTCCACTGCAGAGGAAACTCATTTCAGCTTTCATATTTCTCCATCCATTAATAGACATCATTCAAAATTATTTTCATTAAGAAAATGAAATAAAACTAAAATAGAAAGGTGCAATAAGTCGTGTCTGTCCTCCAGGCACTGCAGCAATACCTTTGTTGAGCGCAAGGTCTAGTGCCAGGGCCACGGAGCCTACAAACTTGACCACTTTATGTGAAGCAAAAATTTTTGCTTTATTTTAGTTTTGGTTTCAGTAAGGGAGAATAAATCCATAATAATTGGATATTAACAAGGTTTGAGTTCCTCAAACAATGTAGTGTGCATTTTCCTGCAAACAAGAGGCCACTCCCATTGGGGATACTGCTTCCATGAATGGCTGTACAGCACTTGGTCTGCAACAGTGTTAATCTTTTTTATTTTTAATTCACACACCATTTGATTTAACCTACACAACTTTGAGCATGTCAAGTCATCACTGTAAAGGCATACCACCACAATGTTATTGTATGCCATGATCTTCTGGCCAACTGAATATTGCTTTACTAACTGGTCACTCACCATGCGTCTCCGTTCAAACCAATAGAATCTTTATATTAAAAAGCTCTGAAGATGTTCACAAAACAAAACCCTTGTCCTTCCTTGATTTTCACATTTTCAAGAATCACAACCTACTGACCTTGAATGATTTTAAGAACTTTGGGTGTGCATGCTCTGTCTTCGATACACTTCATGCACATGCAGCAATTATTATAAACTAAAGACAAACTGTGGTGGCTCTGAGGGGCAAAACACAATGACATTTCACAAAACACAACAGCATTTCACAAAACACAACGACATTTCAGATTGCGTAAAGGGTAGGGACAACATTCTTGTTTGTGATTGGACGAACCCAAGTTTGGCGACAGGTCCATTATGTCATTTCCTGTTCCTTATGCGTACTACTCTCAGCAACATCTTTGTGTGAATTTTAAACTAAGTTTGAAAGGATGGAAGAGGATATTGAAATCATAAGGGACTATTTTAAAACCATTGATAACTAACGAGGGTGGCTAATGGCCAATCGTGGCTACTGTCCTGCTCTCTGTTCCACAGTCGGTGCGCAGTCTCATGGGAATAACGCCGACACTTCTAATACAGTTGATGAAGTTGTTTTTATTACTTCAGGGTTGTTGTTTGTAGGTCCACATTTGGGCCACATGATTCTGAGGGAGAACTCGTCTATGCCCTAACCCTTACTCATGCCAAGTGGTTTTAATTTGTCAAACCCATCTACATGCCACAAGTAATTTGGATCCATAGAACAGTACGTGCGTCTAATGGTCCTACGACGTGTCCACAACAAGGTCCCGCATGGGTTCAGTTCTCGAAGCATCTGCATTACTGTGTCCCTTTTAACACAGAGGCCATATTTCTGCTTTAAAGTCAACAACATTGTCCTGTATCCAAACATCTGTCCAGGTCCGTGCAGCTGTGATAAAATAGCCCTTCTGATGTGACTCGCTGAAGAGTAGCCGCCCCGTCTAAATCCTAAATCTTTCAAACTAATTTCAGAGTTCCACGGGACATCTTAATGTCATGATACGTTGAAAGCATATCGACAATTACGTCGTATGAATGTCCTTTCTTAAAACAGTCCCTTATGATTTCAATATCCTCTTCCATCCTTTCAAACTCAGTTTAAAATTCGCGCAAGGATGCTGCTGAGAGCTGTAAGCAAAAGGAACAGGAAATGACATAATTGAACTGTCGGCAAACTTGGGTTCGTCCAATCACACACAAAAATGTTTCCCTACCCTTTCCATAATCTGAAATGTTGTTGTGTTTTGCCCTGCAGGGCCACCGTAACAAACAGTGACAAATCCACCACCACAAAGGACCAATCTTCATTTTCTGCCTAATATGTCCCCTCCACTGCAAATTGCAGGAATATGCAATCTTTATTAAAGGCTCATTGTGTGTCAGAATGCAATTTAAGATGAAGTATTTTGCTGCTGCAGAGATGCTCTGCATACGCATAATGTTCTGAAGATATAAGAATAATAGGTTTATCAATGACAAAGAGAACATGGTTGTAAATATTAACAGTCCCTCCAATATTGCAAATCATATTACCATTGAAACTGCAGCCAAAATGATCGCACTTGTTCTTTCTCTAAATTGTGGAGCCCTGCTGAGATAATCATTCACTTTGTCTGTCTCTGGGTTTCAGAGTCGTTGAGGTCACGTGAGGGTTGTTGGCCCAGCCGGTGTTCATGGAGGCCACTTCCCCTTCCTTCATCACTACCTGTCACCCCCCTCAAATTAGGGTCTTCAGTACCTCCCCGTGGAAACTCAATACCCATTTTCAAACTGAAAACACCTCTTGATGAACCGCTGGTTCTTCTGTTTTACAAGATGGCTAATTCAAGTATTTCAATGAAGTCCACATCAAGTGATCTGTTTTGACAGAGACATAGGAAAGAAGGCCAGATTGACCCTGTCAATCACACAGAGCCCTTTACCGTTCTAGCTGTGTTCTATGTTTTCAATGCATTCACGCTGACTTCTAATGCCACGTGTTTTTCTGCCTCTCAATGGGTATAAAACTAATGACTTCTGTCAACTGCAACAGCCAAAGCATGCACTATACAGTATATATATTTTCTGCAAGGAGAGACCTCTGTAATTCTTCCCTGCAGTGTGAGCTGCCTGACACTGGACCATGGTAAGGAGGCGCAGAGTCAGGCGTTTAACCTGCATGCTACTCCATCTGGGTTGTGTGCCACTGCATGACAACTGGGTTCCGAGTTTTCTGAGGTGATTTCATTTTTAATATGCCTGGAGGATAATGTCTCACACAGAAGAAAAAAAACTAGTTGCTTTAAAAATAGTGGTCTGAACACGGCTGCTGTGGCTCGTGCTCAGCAGCAGCATCCCTCTCACCCCATGTGTTTCAAGTGTCAGAAGTCCAAAAACATTTCCCTGCTGAAGTACAGCATCAAGCTTGATGTTCTTTTCCAAATGATTTATACTATGAAATAGCAGTATTTTTAGACTGTACTTTTTAGGATGCAAAATTGAGACTTGAGACTACTGCTTCATGTTTTACTTCTTCTCTACCCCGTGTTTCCTGTCTATCACCAATCCATTCTCTAATTCTGTTTTATTTTTTATTGTGTTGATGGAAGAGCAGTATCAGCCAACCCAAAAGTAAGCAAAATTACAACCTTTGCCCTTTCTATTTTCTGTCATGACCAGGCTTGAACACAGGAAACAGGTGCAGGTGCAGGGTTCAGGTTTCCAGACAACTCCAGGTTCAAGGATCAGAATAAAGGCTATGAACCTAGCCTATAGGATCACCCCTCAGAGGGGTGGAATAAATAAAAACCACTCCACTAAAAGGAGGAAAAGCAGAATAGGCTATCGAAGGTTAATTGATAAATGAAAATCACTCCAGCTACGGAGGAGGATGGAGGCACTACAGGAGGCACTAAGTTATGAAAAGGTAAGGAAACAAAAGGTGACTTCTTGTAGAGGAAACAGTTATGAAACGTTAACTAAAGACTGGTCTAAGATAGAAAAACTTACAACAAAAAAGTCTCTCACTTGGAGGAAGAAAAACAGCCAACAAGGCTGTGGTCAAAGGGCTGGGGTGAGCACATGGGGACGAAACAAAGGGAGACACAGGCGATATATAGACAGGGCAATGGGGAACAGGTGCAAACCCTTAGCAGTCAGACAAGACACATGGGGACGGGCAAGTGACCTGAAATGAGAGGAGAGTTACTTTCAAAATAAAACAGGAAACGACAAGACAAAACATGGAAAGGACCAAAACCCAACTTGACTTCACTGCGGTGTGAAATTTTTGAGGTCTGTTGGATCTTTTTATGCACATAAATGTTTCAGTTTTGAGAACAGTAAATGTAAATAAATGTTGTTGTCGACTGCAGTGAATATGTAAAACGATTAATTCTTATCAAAAGATTGGAAATTGAAAAACTTTTTTCCTAGGTTTTGGGAGGCTGCTGCCATGTTAATAAGAGCAGGACAAAGGTGTCTGTAAAGTTTCACATAGTAATAAAATGTAAAGTTAGTGTTTCGCTGTTGGTGAAGGTCAGTTAGATCAAATCAAACCACAGAGAAAACTGGTGTGATTCTCCTGTGTGGGGATGTGATGTTTGTGTCTGTCTGTCATCAGCATTCGCGTCGGTCTGAACGCAGCACATTAGCTACAGGTTTTACTGCGCTATAATTAATCCTTGTCACACTCATCTCTAATGCATGGAGGTGTTTTTTTCTTGGCTTTGGAAGAGAGCGATGAGCTTATTTAAATTTTACACATGAAAATGATGGTGGATAGCGGGGGTCGGAGGGTTCTCTGTAATTAACCAATCTTTGAATGTTTAATTTGGCTTTTTTAAATTAATAACCCCCCCCCACACACACACACACACACACACACACACACACACACACACTTATCTGGCCTGACTTCGGAAACCTTAACCCTTCAAAGATGAAAAACTGGTAAATTAGAAACCAAAACGAACAAGAACAGAATGAGGCTCATCATGATGAGATTCTGATCACTTGATCTCAGTTGCAAAATCCTTTACTTTCAGTCCTTTTCATTTTGTCTTCATACAGATTGAACACTTTACAGTTTTTGGTGCTTTAAATTAAAACCACCCTTTGTTTCATGTAAATCTGATGACTGCAAAAAAGAATTCATCTGTGTCGGAAATCTTGTTGGCTCTGCATTTTCAGAGAATTAATTCTGCGTCATATAAAATGATTCATTTATGAAAATGCAATTCAACATTTTTGATGCAGGCTAACATTTCCTGCCTCCCATCCTTTAGCCAAACTAGGCTGAGCACAAGATTTCCTATCTGTTTAAAATGCCAGGGAACCTCAAACTCATATTATTCATTCATCTGAGTCCTGAAATAATCAGTTTTGTACACGTATATAATGAGGAATTTAGAAAGTCCCTCACTTTCTTTTGGTTGAATTTGTCATAAATTCAACTCGACATGTAGCCTGTGGAAAGAGCCTTCCAGTGATTACCGTATGTCCTCAACTGCAGGAAGCACACAGTACATGGAGGAGTTGAGAGAGCATGTCCACCAGAACAATGACTGCACCAAACACAGGACACGCTTTCACGCTGCTGGAGTGCGCCTGTGATTTGTGATCCTGATGTGACCATTCGCTTATAAATCTGAGCGAGCTGAGCATCCAAAGGAAAACAATAATCAGCTGGTAATGCTCCACACTCACCTGTGGCTTGATTCTTCTCCCTGGACTCCCTGGTTGTTGAAAGCCAGTACCAGCCTTTGTTATCCTAAGTATTGAAATGAATATGAAAATAAAAAATTGGAACACAGTTCCTGTTTTCTTTTCACACAACAACTAACCAAAGTAGACTGAAGTTCATTTACCTGAAGACTGTGAATAGTTGCTAAATGAATATTTCTAATTTCGTCTCTGAAAATGGGAACCCTGAAAGTTCCAGAGGCTGAGATGGCAACTGTCTCACACATGGAGAAACTCACCGTTCCAAAGTAAATGGGGAATTCAAATACATGGTTATTTTGGATGGTAAATAATCTGATGATAATTGATATATATATATATATATATATATATATATATATATATATATATATATATATATATATATACATACACACTCACACACACACACATATACATATATATGTGTATGTAACACATTAGGGTTAGTTGTTATGGTTATTTTTAGGTTGCAAATAGAATTTCAATGGTAAAATTGGTCCTTTGTTGTTTTTTCTTTTTATTATTTATTGTTTATTTTAATGTTTGAAAACATAAACTCATTCATCCACTCATTAATTCATTCATAATATACAGCAACCCCAAGACAGGAGTCTAACATGATACAGGCCCAATAACTTGTGATCATGACACAAAGGCCTTATATCTTTGAATCACAAGACAATATTTTATGCTCTTGACATGGATCGAATTTCTTGTACAATCTTGTCTAATCTTTCCAAATAAGATAAAAATAAAATATAATATTTTGGAACTTAGGGGGTTTCTGAAGTTGCTCTTTACATACATATCACAACAGGAAGAACAAACAAGCACAAAGTGTTTTGTAATAATCAAATTTTGACTCATGCTGTAACAATAACTTTTTCCTAAATAATTATTTTATAAACATATGATACTTGATTTTCATCCTGAAGGCGATTGGAGCAGATCAGAGTCTAATCAACATGGATGTTTAAAAGAATCACTCTCAAAAATGCTCCAACATACTGCTGTTCGGCATTACAGAGCCGTGAGTCACTCCACTGAAGGAAACCAGCGAGGGATGAAAGTGGTATTAGTGCCGGTTAATTCGTCCTGACAGTTGGAAATGTTAAATCCTGCAGGGGGCTCAGCTTAGCGCGCTCACTCTCAGCCTAAGTAGGTTAAATACAAACCAGTGTGATCAATCTGCAGACACTAAATAAATCCACAGAGCCGAGCCAAAACACTGGCTGAAAACTCTTGTGTGGAGGAAACAGAAGTAAAAAGAGCAAAACCAAGATTACTACAGAGGCACCCTGGAGCAAGGCACTGAACCAGTAGCTGCTCACAACCAGCCAGTAGTAACAAAGAACCCTGACCACCCAGAAACAAGGAAGAACTGAGTGTACTTACAACCAATGCTATGGAAGAATAGAAGAAACTCTTAAGTTATTATAATTATTATTATTATTGTCATCCTCTGTTTATCCGGTTGGTCTGGGTCGTGGGGGCAGCAGCCTCACCAAGGAAGCCCAGACTGCCCTCTCCCCAGCCACTTCCACCAGCTCTTCTGGGGGAATCCAGCCGAGAGATATGATCCCTCCAGCGTGTCCTGGGTCGGCCTCAAGTCTCCCTCCCGGTTGGGCATGCCTGGAACACTTCCCTTGGGAGATGTCACCAGGTGCCCGAACCACCTCCACTGACTCCTCCACATGGAGGAGCAGCAGCTCTACTCTGAGTCCCTCCTGAAGGACTGAGCTTCTCACCCTGTCTCTAAGGGAGAGCCCAGGCTCCCTGAGGAGGAAACTCATTTCAGCCGCTTGGATTCGTGATCTTGTTCTTTCAGTCATTACCCAGAGCTCATGACCACAGGTGAGGGTTGGGACGTAGATTGACAGGTAAATGGAGAGCCTCACCTTTTGGCTAAGCTCCCTCTTCACCATAATGGACCGGTTTAGTGCCCGCATCACTGTGGATGCCGCCGCAATCCGCCTGTCAATCTCCCGCTCCATCCTACCCTCACTCGTGAACAAGACCCCGAGATACTTAAACTCCTCCACCTGAGGTAGGACCTCCCCCCCCCCCCCCCCCCCCCGACCTGGAGTGAGCAGGCCACCCTTTTCCAGCTGAGGACCATGGCCTCAGACTTGGAGGTGCTGATTCTCATCCCAGCCACTTCACATTTGGCTGCAAACTGTCCCAGTAAGAGCTGGAGGTTGTGTCCTGATGGAGCTAAGAGGACTATGTCATCCGCAAAAAGCAGAGCCGAAATCCTCCTGCCACCAAACTCAACCCTCTCCACCACCCAGCTGCACCTAGAAATTCTGTCCATAAAGGTTATGAACAGGGCCGGTGACAAAGGGCAGCCTTGGCGGTGTCCAACCCTCACTGGGAACAAGTCTGACTTACTGCCGGCAACGCGGACCAGACTCTCATTCCTCCTGTAGAAAGACTGAACAGCCCTTTGTAAGGGGCCATCCACCCCATACTCCTGGAGTACCCCCCACAGGGTGCTCCTGGGAACACAGTCATAAGCTTTCTCCAGATGCCCAAAACACATGTGGACTGGTTGGCAAACTCCCATGCCCCCTCCAGCACCCTAGTGAGAGTGAAGAGCTGATCCATGGTTCCACAACCGGGACAAAAACCACACTGCTCCTCCTTAATCTGAGGTTCGACTATCACCCTGACCCTCCTCTCCAGTACCCTGGCATGGACCTTTCCAGGGAGGCTGGGGAGTGTGATCCCCTGATAGTTGGAACACACCCTCTGGTCCCCTTTCTTAAAGATTGGGACCACCACCCAGTCTGCCACTCCAAAGGCACCATCCCCTGATGTCCATGCAATGTTGCAGAGATGTGTCAACCAAGACAGCCCCACAACATCCAGAGTCTTGAGATACCCAGGGAGGATCTCATCCATCCCCGGCACTCTGCCACCGTGGAATTGTTTCACTGCTTCTGTGACTTCTTCCCATCCTGGCCCTCTCACCTGGAGCAACTCCAATGAAGGAAAGAGTCCAACCCCTCTCAAGGACTTGGGTTCTGGACCTGGAGCTATGTGTCGAGGTTAGGCCAACTAATCTAGCCAGTAATGCTTAACCTCTTCCACCAGCTCTGGCTCCTTCCGTACCAGAGAGTTAACGTTCCATGTGCCAAAGGCCAGCTTCCATGCCTGGGGATCAGACAGCCAAGCACCCTGCCTTTGTCTGCTGCCTAAACCACATAGCACCGGACTGTTACGGTTCCTCCTGCGGGTGGTGGGTCCACGAGAGGATGAGTCCATTGATCCCTTTCGGGCTGAGCCCGGCTGGACCCCATGGACTAAGGTTCGACCACCAAGCGCTTGCCATTGGGCCTCTACCCCGGGCCTGGGTCGGGGGGGGGGGGGAGTGCTCTTGTGCCCCTCCGGTCTGGGTACACAAACTCATTGTTTTAACTTCCATGAAGGGTCTATTGAACCGTTCGTTGTCTGGCTCTTTGCCAAGGACCAGTCTGCCTTGTGTGACCCCAAAGGAAAAATGCCCCTGACAGCATAGCTCCTAGAGTCACTAGGGCACTCAGACTCCTCCACCAAGATAAGGTGACGGTGCCAGGAGGATATTATTATTATTATTATTATTATATGGGTCATATTTCCATCCATCCATCCACTTTCTACCTCTTCTCCTGTTGAGGGTGGTGGGGGTGGAGCCTATCCCAGCAGCCTTCCCCCTGGACAGGTCACCAGTCCATGGCAGGGCCAACACATAGAGACAGACAACCACTGGCTCTCCCAGCCACACCTACGGTCAATTTAGAGTCTGGATTAACCTGGTCCCCTCTTGATGTCTTTGGACTGTGGAGGAAGCTGGAGTATCAGAGATCGAAGCGAAGTAAAATCTGGTCAATTGGACGTAAGTTTATCTTGAAGACGTTTCACCTCTCATCCGAGAGGCTTCTTCAGTTCTAGTGAAGAGTGTGGAAACTCCAGCTTATCAACCTATGTGGGAGTGGTCAGTGCTATTGTGGTGGAGTATCAGAGAGAACCCAGCAGGAACAGGGAGAACATGCAGACTCCACACAGAAAGACCCCGTGCTCCAGCCGGGGTCCACCCACAACCTTCTTGCTGGGGGCCACAGTGCTGACCACTGCTCCACCAGGCCACTGGGTCCTATTTCATTAGTACAAAGTACAAGTACTTTGTGACTGCACTTGCATAGATTTTGAGATAGATGTTTTTCACTCTCTAGATTTTAACACCAATATCTGTTTGTTCTACTCCTTACATTTTTGAAAACAGGCTTTCTTCTTTAGTCTTCATGCACAGCACATCAATACAATTTGAGAGACCTAATAATGGATGAGACTTTTGTTTAAGGGGGCAGATCACTTGTTCATTCTCCAACACTGGTGGAGGTGGTGAGGTAAAGTACATAAATATTGCTTCCCACCTTCTGTATACAGGGAGAAGACTTTCACCAAACACAAGAAACTTGAATAAGACACCTGCAATATTGACTCATTAAAAAGAACAGAGTTAGCAATGCTTGATCTAGTGTAGACTTGAAAATCACCAAAGTGGAAAGATGTCAATATTTTTTCTTTTTATTCTGGAGTATATTTACAACTGTAATTCTCTACTTTTTCTTGTGAAAAAGATTGAAAAGTGCTTGCACTCATGGAAGTAGTACTACTTTTACCAGTCATTTTTATACAAGTATCTGAAAGTTGCTTACATAATGAACTTTTGCCACCTCTGCCTCTGCCATGGCTGTAGGAGTATTTGTCCATCCATCTGATAGCTGAGATTTGTGTAGAGCACCCGGTTCATGTATGGACATCCAGTCTGCTTGGCCTGGTGAATGTGCTTGGTTCCAGTCAGACTCTGCTGCCCACAACCGAGAGGTCAATGTGATACTCTACACTTCTACACTTGGGAAAGCTGTGTGCTCCAGTTTCCCCCACCCTCAAACGTCAGGTTAATATTGTTGTTGTTGCTCATGTTTGTAGTGGCTGTCCAGGGTGTTTAAACCCCTGTGCCTCATTTACACCTGATCATCATAATTACTGAGGCTCTGTTGCACAAGAAATTAAAACAGTAGTGGAATTAATTCATTCAGAGAATTGCAACAATCAGTGAATCACAGATATTTTTATTTCAACTTGACCTGTGAATTTGCATTGTTGGCAACTCTAACAAAAGAAAAGGCGGAGGTCTTAACTGCAACTTACTGCATTTATTGAGCTGATAAGTAAAAACTTTATCTAGAAAGAGAAGAAGAAGCATAAGAATGTATCAAAAAAATGTGGCCATAGCTTTTGTGTGTGACTGGTTGTGAATCACACACTGACCTGTCTATTTTTGGACATGGGGTGTGAAATTGACAGTCGAGTGAAGTTGGTGATATACAAGATGTGTCTGACTGGCCTATGTAGGAATTTCTGGTTTCCCATCAAGAGCTTATGGACATATTCATACCCACAATGCATTGCGTCTCTTCAAACTACACGATGCAAATCTCTGAGGCATACTGTTAAGATGTATGTTTATTTATTGTTTTAGTTTTTAAAATTTTCGGGCAAGAACACAACCATTTATTCTTTCAGTTCATCCAAATAAAGCTGTTCTTTAAAGTTATGACGAGGCTTCTTGAGATCTCATGAGCAAGCTGCAACACAAAGAACAGACAAGCGTGTTTCTGAGATAAAGCCCATGTTCAAAATAACACCAGGCTGATGAACAAGAATGGTCTTGTGTTCAGGAGTGTATAACATAGATGGGACACTACACCCCAACCCCACCCCCATCAAACCCCTGAAAAGCATACAAGACATGTTGTGTTGGGAAAATGATAATGTCTTCTCAATTCACGATCATGATGTAAAATCCAAACCTGGTCAGGTGCTTTTAACGCCGTATAGTTGTCTGTGGCGTCCACATGGGTTGGCTTGAGCTTCATTCTTTGATGAAACTCGTGATGTTGGTCTTGAGACCTGCTCAGCTGGGACTGGAAGCATGGTCAGACAGTCGAATGGACGGACGACAGAGGAGAAGCCCCTGCAGCTGCTCTGCTGCATGAAATTACGGAGAAAAACACAGCAAGGAAATTTATGCTGCTGCCTCTTTGTGTTCACGCTGTGAGAGAGCAAGCTGAGCGGAAACTGATCACATCTGATCAGAGCCACGTTCAGGATGAAGCCAGCGGTGCATGACTGTGTGTGTATGTGTGTGTGGAGAGGGGGGCACATTCATGGAGCCATAAACTAATTTCATTCGGAGTTGTGGTCCAAGCTTGTCTAAAAATAATAACATCACACATCTTTTATCTTGAAAATTGAAGTCTGAATCAGAATCAAGCAGCTCTCAGTGCACAGGAGGACCTGGGTTTCATTTGTGACATTTCATTGAATTTCTTTATGCCTTTCATATCTTCCTATGAAGCTGAAAAGGTTGATTTTGATTAGAATCTTTGTCATTATATATTTCTTCTGCATGTAATTTCCTTGTTTATATTATTCATTTTCAAAAGATAACACTTATGTGTTTTGTACTCTCTGATGCGAGAGCTCAAAATTCCTCATGAGCTACTCGGACCACTGAGCTGCGATCAGTCAATCAAGGCGGAAAATGATATTTAGGGAAAAACATCAGACCAAATGCCCCAAAACAACCGGCAGCTCATCATCACCACAGAGGAAATTCACCAGAGGTCAAGACAACAACATTATGTGTTATCAATTGTTTCGTTTTTTCAAAATGTTTACATGATTTCCCCCACCCCTTCCCCATGCCCCACCCAAGAAAATGCTTGACACTACCTGAACATGAACAACAAAGGTCCATGAAATGGCGTGTCATTGGCCACAACAACAGCACAAAATGAAAGAAGCAAAGATTGGAACAAGGAAGTTTTCTAAATGTCCAGGAACTTTTATTTCATTCTAAAGTTTTATATCTAAGAATAAATCAAACGGTTTTTATGTTGCCAAGGACCCAATGGGAGGACTCATTGGGGGGGCTGCAAATTCTAGAGAACTCCACTTTGGGAAAGTCAAAGGAAAGACAGATATTGAGCTCCTGCTCTTCCTCTTGTGTCATATAAAAGTATATTGTCGATTGGATCTTTTGAACCTAAACTCACATCGAAGGTGGAGGTAGTTTCCTCAGCCTGAGTGGTGCCTGCACTCATTCTCACAGCCTCTCTGTAACTAACGTGAAGCCTGAGAGGCTTAGCTCAGTTTTAAAAGGAGTCGTCACAGCATTCTGTGCTGTGTGCACCAACTGCAGCTGGTCATTAAGCTGATTGCAGTGACAGTATAATTAATCGTGGTACAGAAGAGCATATTAAAATTTTAATGATCTCCTCTCCGCTATCGTTCGGATTATGGCATCTGGAAATTAAGGTGACAAGTGTTACGTGAGAATTTGTTAAAAAATCGAAATCTAAAACTGTAAGAATCAATAATCCCAATGGGCATCCTTTTACTGGGGAAAACAAATTCAATATGACTGTCTGCAAGTGCTCTTGATAAAACTCCACTGAAGTGCACGTCAGGCTGAACAGCCATAACCCTTTTAAGGCCGAATTCACTGGATGTCATTGGCCAGTTGGAAGCAGTAGAAATGATCCGTACAGTTAAACCAACAGAGTTTGGGGTCGCGCCTGAAATCTGCTTTGAAACAGGGAGTGAAAAAGTCTGAACCCAGAAAAGTATGACCACATTTGCTGGAAAAGTCTTCTGCTCAGAGCAAAACTTGTGTGGGGGTTTTCCGAGGGTCTTCAATTGAGTGAGTGTATCCTGTGTCCATAGAGTGGACATCGGTACACGCAGCTAAGGATGCTTCTGATTGGTCAGTAATCTCCAGACCAGGTCACAAATATCACCTTGACTTACCGCATGGTTTATACTTTCAGTTTGTGCAGTTTGTCCCTTAGCAGATTAATGCTCCTAAATTCAGTCTGACAAATCCCAAATGACTGACTGACACAGATCAGTGTGTGTGTGTGTGTGTGTGTGTGTGTGTGTGTGTGTGTGTGTGTGTGTGTGTGTGCATGCATGCATGTGTGCCTGTGTGTGTGTGTGTGTGTGTGCTGTTGACACACATTCAGCATTGATTTGTTACACTGCTGTATGTTCAGATTATTATTAGCCAAAAGGCTTAGGGTGACAGGCACATACATATGAATTATTCATTATTTTTGTCCAGATGCATTTACATGAATTCTAAAATTAAAGATAGACAAACGAACTCAATATCAGTACAACTTCAACAATTCTGGGTTCCTCACATTCCAAATAGCTCTTCTTCATGTTATATATTTAATTAGGTCTCTACGCTTTTTATGAATTCCTTCTTTTTTATCTGATGTAATTAAAAACATATATAAAACAATTGTAAAATTTACATTGAATTTTAATAAAGAGAGAAGAGAGAAAAAGTGACATAATAGTCTATGCATTATTCGTTTGTCATTGATTAAAGAGAAAACTAGGGAAATCTTCTTTTGTGTAATTTTATTCAGAGGGAGTCTTCTTCTGAGACACGCTCTCCCTGACTCAGTACAATTCCACTAACTGGCAAATGTCAGAATTCCCTCGGGGAAAAGCTCTGTTATGTAAAACCTCAGAACTCTGGAGAGACCCTCCTACCCTCCTGTGTGTACTGGAGTTGATGGGATTGATGGGAATGGTGGCCTTCATCTGCTTGGACCTCTAATCTCACCTCTTAGGCTGCTGTGGAGCAGGTTAAGTCTGAAGAACGTACACAAGGTGATACATTTAACTGAAAAGTGAGTCACCTTCAAATTATAGGCAGTCTTTCTCTGAGGGTCGCAGCTCACTTTTGCACCACAGAGGAGGTAATTTCAGAAACCTTGATGTTACCTCGCTAACCACTAAAAGCCTGCGTCACTGTACAGGCCCCAGGGGGTGTTATCATGACTCCACTGTCATTTATTTATGTGTGAAAGAGATGAGTGACTGGCTGTGAACCAGTGAAAGCATCATTTAGTGTTGAGTGTGTTGTGGTGTTGTGTGTTAAAAGTCACACTTTGCTGCCTGTTTTCTGACAAACTTTCTCATTACATCAGGAAGGAATTAAACTGTCAGACATGACTCAAACCAGCAACACACACTTCAGCTGTGTTAATGTTCAACTACATAACAACATACGCACAACCACAGGAGGTGAAACCATGTTGTTATGGTTGCAGTGTGTCACAGTGACGCCCTCTAACCCCAAAGGAATGATGTCACATGGTCTCCACCCTATGTGCGTCATGATGATGCCGACTGACAGAAACTCCAACACCATAATAGGTTTCTGTTTCCTGAGCTGATAAATAAAGTTTATGACACAAAGAATCATCATGCATCCACAGTGTCGTCCTCTTATAGCTAAAATTTAGTAGCCAACCAGGACCAGAGGTTTTCTTAAGTTCAGTGCTGGAATGAAGTCCAGAGATCTGCGCTCTGATGGATTTGTGAGTCCAAAACAAGAATGAGCTGAGGTGGATTTGTAAACTACATTTTGATTGATACTTCTAATCAGTTTCTTCAATCTCCATGTTCAGGATCATGAGATCTGGATCCTCATACATTTACGTCTCCCCCCAGAGTCACCCGAGGGGTGGCCCACTGAGCTCCCTCATTGGCCAGATTTGGCCCTAAAAAAGGCAACAACAACAAAAGATTAAACATAATGCCTTTTACTGAACATTCAAAGTATTGCTTTGTTATCAAATAGAATTTTTTTTTTCCACTGCATGAATAAAACTTTCTTTCAAAACATGTAGAGTAGAGCACTGTGCTGCGAGTCGTGATGCTTGCAGAAAGAACCACATACGTCCAGCCAACATCATGTCCCCGCTGCAGCTTTTAAAGGGGAAGTCTGACTATCAGAAATACAGACAAGAGAGACAGGAGAGTGTCGAAAGGGGGACATCCTGTTATAAATGTCACGATCCCTGTCTCGTGTTTCCTGTTTTATTTTGTAGTCATGTCCTGTCTTTCTGACCTCCCTCCTGTGATTACCTGGTGTCTCACCTGGGTGATTGCACCACCTGTGTCTTGTTTCCCCTCTTGTATTTAACCTGTAGTGGCTGTTCAGTTACTTGTTGGGTCATTTTGCTGTCATTGTCGTCGTCCTAGTTGTAAGTATTGTAGTTGCCACTGTCACTCACGTCATTTGCTGTCGTCAGTCTCAAGTCTCAAGTTGCCGGTCTCAAGCCTCCGGCTCTCCCCGTCTGCATTTGGGTCTCCATCATCCCACAAACTCACATCGTGACAATAAAGATGACGCAATTATTAAACTTCCCTACTCGTCCAAACCCAAAATGTCCTCAGAAATCCACACTAATTGATCTGTTTTTAACGAATAAGCCACACAAATACACCATGACTGGCATTTTTGCAAATGACGTGAGCGACCATTGCAGTTGTCAGGGATACAAAAATTCCTAAATCTAAACCTCGTTATATTACTAAATGCGATACAAAGCACTTTTGCGTCCAGGGATTTTGACTTGTATCTAAGTGACTGGAGCAGGGTCTCCCTAGTACCTGACGTTGAATTAGCTTGGAGTGTCTTTCAGGATGTGTTCCTGTCAATCATCATAAACACGCTCCCTACAGGAAATATAGAGTCAAGGGTAGGGACAATCTGTGGTTTTCTCAAGAGTTGTCAAATCTTATACATGAAACAAATACAACTTGGGCCAAAGCAAGGAAGATTAATTCTGACGCTCTATGGGCCAGATTCCCATGTCTAAGGAATAAATGTACTGCCTTAGTAAAAAAGGCCACATCTAGTTTTGATCTTGCCCTCACAACAGAAAATTTAAATAATCCACGGAAATTTTGGCAGACTAGCAAATCTCTAAATCCTAAAAATTCTTCTAGTGTCCCTCCCTGCAGTCTCTCTGCTGTACCTCCTGGGTAGGACAAAGCTGGGCTGCTCATTGTTTCAACAAACATTTTGTGTCTTCTGGCTTCTTATTTGATCGTACAAATGCATCGACTGTCACGCACGCTTCACTTGAATCAGAGCCCCCGTCCTTCACGGAATTTAATTTCCAGCTTTTCTCGATTGATGATGTGCATGAAGAATTAAAAATCTAAATCCTGATAAAACGGCAGGGCCCGATCAAGTGGATCCTTATTAATTAAAACTCTCTGCTGATTTCATAGCTGAACCCCTGACTCACATTTTGAATCTGACCTTGACTTGCAGAGAAATCCCCACAATCTGGAAAAAGGCCCACCTTCTTCCCCTGTTTAAAGGTGGTGAACCCTCCACCCTCAACAATTATAGACCAGTGTCTATCCTGTCAGCACCAGCCAAGATATTGGAATCACTGGTAAGCAACCAGCTGAAGGAATTTCTCCATTTTAATAATATTTTATCCTGTAACCAATCTGGCTTTAGAAAACCTCACAGCACAGTCTCAGCCACCTTGAAGGTAGTCAACGATATAATCGGAGCTCTAGATAGGAGAGAACATTGTGCTTCTCTTTTTATTGATTTCTCAAAAGTGTTTGACACTGTAGACCATAAGGTTTTGAAAGAAAGGCTATGTAATAGTGGATTGTCTGGCTCTGCTGCTGATTATTTCTCTAATTATTTGTCTGAGGACTTAATGTGTTTATGCTGATGGTTTCTATTCTGATATTCTATCTGTCCACAAGGGGGTGCTGCAAGGCTCAGTTTTAGGTCCACGGTTGTTCACGCTCTATATTAATAACCTTGGCAAACATGTTTCTTACGCAAACTTCCATTTTTATGCTGACGATACTGTCATTTATTGTTGTGCTGCTACCTCGTCTAGGACGCTGGAACTTTTACAACTTGCTTTTAAGGAAAATGAAACCCAGCTACTGCAATTTAAACTTGTCCTAAATCCAGAGAAAACTAAATTTATGATCTTCACCAAATCCAACATAAAACTACATGCCGCCTCTCTTCACACCTCACAAGGAGTGCAAATTGAACATGTATCGACAGTTAAATACCTAGGTTTTATATTAGACATTTGTCAAGAAAACTAAAAGTGTTGCTGGGTTTCTATTTCAGAATTAAGTCCTGTTTCTCTTTTATTTCAAAAAAGAGACTTGTCGCTGCTACGTTTTTACCAGTTCTTGATTCTGGTGATGTTTTATCTCCATCTGCTGGTTCCACCATGTTGCATTGCTGGAGACTGTCTACCACGTGCTCCTAGAATCATGACTGGCTGGAGAGCATGAACCCATCACTGCACTCTGTGCACAAAGGGAAGCTGGACTTCTCTCTCTGCCCGTAGACTGCATCATTGGTACACCTTCATTTACAAAGCCATCCCTGGTAACCTTCCGTTCTGTCTGTCCTCATACATCACATTCATACCAAACACATCCTCCAGCTCACAGGATCATTTACATGCCTCAGTACCCAGAACTCGCACTGAGTTTGGGAAAAGGGCTTCTTCTTTTTCTGCTCTGGTTGCCTGGAATGGACTCCAAAGAATTCTCAAACTGCAGGCTCTCACCACCATGTCTGCTTTTAAAACACAGACTTTGGACATTTTAAAGACTGAAATGGGACAATGCAATTGTTTTGCTGGATAATGTGTCATATTTCCATGAACCTGACCTTCTCTCCTCAGTGACCCTTTGTAAAGCCCCGCCTCCCCCTGCCTCCTTGCTTTGACTTTTATCACGTCTGGCCTTGTTTCACTGTTCGTTTTTTCTCTGTACCACGTCGCTGTGTTTGTTCTTGTCTGACTTTGTGTTATTTTGTTTGTTTTAGATGCTGCCATTTTGGCCAGGTCTCGCTCGAAAAAGAGATCACCTGATCTCATGTGACGACCTGGTAAAATAAAGGTTAGATAAATAAATAAAAAGAGTTTCACAAGCAACTGACAGGCTGTTCTGTGGTGTTGGTTAGAACACACTCTGAGGTTCCCCCAGGATTTAACTAAAAAGATGAAGTGGGAAACTGTTGCTCCATTTCAGGCATTTAATCCTGTATAGATGCATATACGTGTGGTTCTAGAATACAAAGAAATGACAATAACCATCACTGACCACAGACATCCAGCTCACAGTATAACGTTTGCCTTTAACATCTCAATTAGCATAAATAAACACATGAAACATCAAACACACCATCAACAGAAAGACACACATTAGTAAGAAAGAAAAGAGACGGTCAATAACATTCATATAAAGCAAATGACTGTTTATACCATTAGCAGCTACAACTAGCACCTCTAATCATTAGTGAAACATACCTATAAACAGGTAAGCTACCACAAGTGCACAACAATAAAATGTGTCCTGGGATTAGACAGCATAACTATGGTAAATGGACTCAATTTTATAGAGCGCTTTTCTACCTTAGTGGCACTCAAAGCGCTTGACAGTGTCGTCTCATTCACACACACACTCACGGTGGAGGCTGCCATGCAAGGCACCAACCTACTCATCAGGAGCAATTACGGGTTCAGTATCTTGCTCAAGGACACTTCGACATAGTCACCGGGGTCGAGGATCAAACCAGCGACCCTTTGGTTGCTAGACAGCCACTCTACCCCTGAGCCATGCCGCCCACTATTTAAGTTACGTTTCTGTGGATGCACACATATACAACCGGCGGGTCAGGAGATGTGGAGAACGTGCCAAAATTCATCCACTAAATGTAAATAATGAAGCACTGACTCTCTCTCTCTCTCTCTCTCTCTCTCTCTCTCTCTCTCTCTCTCAATCAATACCAGCTGCACCCTGCTAGACCAGGCACGACAGCGCTCCTAGTGGCCAGGCTCCGCTAATCACAGCTCATGCTCTTCTGGGACAGCAGGGACTCTGATGTGGTGACTCACAGGTGGGACATAGGTGCAGTCCCTGGCTTTTACCTCCACTGTCTGAATTAAACCATCGGTCCCAAAGAACACCTTGGTGATTGTTCCAACAGGCCACGATGCTATGGGTAGTTTAGGCTCGACAATCATCATGACAGTGTCCAGTTGAAAAGGGGGTGTGTCTGTCTGCCACTTTGACGGGGTTTGTCGTGTGGGCAGGAAGTGGTGCAGGAACCGTTCCCAGAAGCACACAGACAGCATTTGGAAAGCCACCCATTGGCAACTACTGAGCAGCTCTGACTCATGGTATGCTGCCTTAGGTAGTTAGGGGTTTGGCTGCCCCATCAACAACAAATTGGAGGTGACCAGGTCTGAGTCTGCTACGTTGGATGATATGTAGCCGAGTGGCTTGGAATTAAGAATGCCCTCATTCTCTATCAGGACAGTAGTCAGCACTTCTCTGGTGACAACTTGGGAGTCTAGGGTGGCATTTAGGGTATCTTTAATCGACCTGATTTTCCACTCCCAGCAACCTCCAAAATGGGGAGCGCAAGGAGGATTGAAACAAAACTTGATCTGGTTCTCCACTCGCTGGGCTTGGAGAGAAGGATGAAGGGCTTGGAAAGCTTCTTGTAGTTCCTTATCTCCACCTCTGAAATTGGTGCCCTGATCTGAGTGCAGCTCCACTTCCCTTGACATGATAAGAACCTTCTCAAGACCATTAGGAAAGAGTCAGTGTTGATGCTTGACAGCACTTCGTTATGGAATGCCTTTGTTGTGAGGCATTTAAAGAGCAAGCGCCAGCATTTCTCATTCCAGCAGCCAACTTTAACCTGCATCGGACCAAAACAGCCAATCCCTGTAGAAAAGGAGACTGGTTGATGTAACCTGAGCCGCGCAGGAGGTTAAGTCTGCCATCTTGGGGTTGATGGGTTGGGCTCTCCAACTCTGGCATTCAGGACATAAGTGCTGCTGTCTTCTTATGGCCTCACGGCCACAGAGAATCCAAAACCTCCTCCTCAACTCCACTAAAAGGTGCTCTGTACCAGGGTGTTTTAGATCCCGATCAACCTCTCAGATGAGCAGCCTTGTTACAGCATGTTTCGGGTGAGAAACGGAGAGGAGAGGAGAGGAGAGGAGAGGAGGGGAGGGAAGGGGAGAGGAGAGGAGAGAAGAGGAGAGGGTTCCATGTAACCAGATGTGTCCTCCAGCAGTCTAAGCTTATAGCAGCATAGCTTTAATACAGCCATTCCACAAAGTCAATCAGTGTTGGGATCGGTGGGGGTGGCACAGAGATCTTGGGTGAGCTTCTTTCTTTAAATTGATCATGTGAGACCAGCACTTTAACTTGATATGAACCTCTTCACCCAGTTACTCCAATATCCCAACTTGGCTTGACCAGGCACGACATTGCTCCTAGTAGCCAGGCTCTAATCCCCTGCTCTGTCAAGCAGGCTTCCTAACACATCCAGTCTTCTCTTAAAAGGTTGGTGGTTGAGTCTATGGGTGTGGTAGTGACAGTTCATTGGCTAAGATTACAACTTTTAAACAATAACTGTTTTAGCCCCCTACAGTAGTAACTTCAAGGGTATGCAGGGATGCATGTTACATCTTCAGCGTTCACTGCCAGCAAATATTTTCGATTAATTATTGGCCGGCAAGAGTTGCAGACCTACAGAGCAACAACAATTTATAGCTTTAAGTGGGGCAACTGGATTCTATAGGTGTCCTTGTAGTAGGTGTGCAGGCTGTTGGGTGACAGGGGCCCAATTGGTTTTCTTTTCATGGGACCAAAAATCCCTGGCGGCACCCCCAAACAGTAGTAGTAGTGATTTTCATTATGGATTTTTCTGTGGGTTTTTTTTCTCATTGGATTATTTAGTCTATAAATGTCACACAGGGTGATGGCACATCATGCTTTAAAACACCAGGCACACACACAATCCATTTATTTTTACTTGCCACACCAGCTCCACACGCCAGGTGTCAGGTGCCCTGAGATTTTCAGCTCCATAGTCTGTTCTACATTACCAGCATTTTTTCTCAGACAATATAAGCTAAATTAACATTGAAACATATCAAACTACTTGAATGTGACATTATCAGAAGGCCTTCCACTCTGAGCCCGGATCTGCTTGACATTCCTGCCTGTTAAAAGGAAGGTTTTGGTCACTGCTGTTGCAGGATGTGCTTGCTGATGGAGAATTGTTGGGTTTAAATTCATTGAAGGAGTGTGGTACTCGACCTGCTCTACCTGTAAAGTGTCATGAGATAACTTTTGTTGTGATTTGGCGCTATACAAATAAAACAGACTTGACTTGACTTGTGCCTTGCCCCCCCCCCCATTTTAAAATTATTTTAGTAGCTTTGTAGTAAATATTCATCCATCCATCCATTTTCTATAGCACTTATCCATTAAGGGTCACAGGGGGGCTGGAGCCTATCCCAGCCGCCATTGGGCAAGAGGCGGGGCTCACCCTGGACAGGTTGCCAGTGCATTTCAGGGGCATCACGAGCTATTAGGGGTTCAGTATCTTGCTCAAGGATACTTCGACATAGTCACCGGGGGAAATGAGGATTGAACCAGCAACCCTTCGGTTGCTGGGCAGCCACTCTACCTCTGAGCCACACTGCCCCAGTATATTTTTTTTGGGGGGGGGGGGCTGGAGCCTATCCCAGCAGCTACAGACGAGAGGTGGGGTTCACCCTGGACAGGTCGCCAGTCCATCGCAGGACCAACACCTACAGACAGACAATCATTCACACTCAAATTCATACCTCAGGTCAATTTAGAGTATCCAATTAGTCTTGTTCCCAATTGCATGTCTTTGGACTGTGGGAGGAAACCGGAGTACCAGAGAGAACCCATGCAGGCACGGGGAGAACATGCAGACTCCATACAGAAAGATCCCATGCCCAAGCCGGGACTCAAACCCAGAACCTTCGTGCTGTGAGGTGACAGTGCCAACCACTCCACCACCGTGCCCAAGTACATTTTCATTATTTAAAAATTACAAATATTCTACTTTTTTCCCCTTGTATAATATCGCTTATATGAACTGACAATAAAGCTTTGAATTTGTCATGTTTAACACTGTATCAACACAAGAAGCAACGAGATTGAATCATGCTGGTGTTACCACTGTATTATTTTTTCATTACTCAGGTTTATGTGGTCTGGTGTTTCATAAACCTGGAGGACCCATACAAAGCTGCACGACTCCCTTGGTCTCACTCAGCAGTTTCATTCGACTACATGGGATTAATAATGCAGTCAATGTGGTATGGGCCTATGTACCTGGGAGCCAGATTCCTGGAATCAATCTGTAGAGGAAGGTCCTGGGACGAAAGCCAGACCTGTTGGCCCACCTTTTAGTCTGGTGCTGGGGTACAGTGTCAGTCTGCAAGGTGCTGGTTCCAGACTGCAGTCCTCCCCAAGGCTGCTCTGGCTTCCCACCAAACTTGGCAGTCTCAGCATAACTTGGCCTGAACCAACAGGACAGCAACTTTGGACTCTTGACAGGGGAACAAAGAAGGCTGAAAACCATTAACCACCATGATTGCTGACATACCTGTGGTAGAGCTACCCAGGTAATTGTGGGCGTACTCCACCCAAGGCAGGGTGGGTGGACCAGGAGGCTGGGAGTTGGGAAGCCACACACCGCAGAGAGGCCTCAAGATCCTCAAGATCCTCATTCGCCCATTCCGTCTGGCCTTTGGTCTGGTTGGAAATAATGTCCTGGGGAATACCATGAAGTTGAAACACATGGAGAACCAGGAGGTTGGCAGTCTTTTGGGCTGATGGTAATTATCAACAGCTTTTGAAAACTGGTCAACAATGGTAAGGATGATAGTATTACCTTGGGGGGGGGGGGGGTCCAGTGATGAAGTCAACTGCAACATGCAACCAGGGGCATCGAGGTTTGGGCAAGGGTCAGAGGAGGCCAGCAGGAGCATGAGAAGACTTGTTACCACCTATTCTGTCTCCCACCTGGCCGTTCCAACCACGTGAGGATGGACTCTTCAGAGGCTTCTCCACAGCCAGGGAAAACTGTTGGGAGAGGGCATCAGGTTTGATGTTCTTGGAACCAGTTCTGTAGGTCAACGTAAACTTGAAACAGCCCAGGAAAAGAGCCTGTGGGTTTAGCTGCGGAGAGCAGAGGTAAGACAAGTTCCTGTTAATAGTCCAGACAGTAAAGGGATGAACCGCACCTTCTAACCAGTGTCACCATTCCTAGAGGGCCAGCACCACTGCAAGCTACTCTTGGTTCCCACATCATAGTTGCTCTCAGCAGGGGTGAGGCAATGAGAGAAATAGGCACAAGGATGTAGCTTCTGGTCTGTAGGCAAGCACTGGGAGAGGATGGCTCCTACCCCAGAATTTGAGGCATCCACCTCCACTACAAATTGCAGCTCTGGATCTCAGTGGATGAAAACTGGAGCACAACACTTTGACTTTGTCAAAAGCTGCCTGGGCCACAGGGGACCATACAAAATTGTGTTGAACAGAGGTTAACTTGGTGAGAGGGGCAATTATTCTATTGTTGTAACTGTTTGTGAGTGGCTGGCATTGGCAACTCCTGAACTGCTGTGTTTTTTTTGGGGTCAAGTCTGAGCTGCCCCTTCTCAATAATGAACCAGAGAAACCTCACTTTGGTCACATGGAACTCACACACTAGTCTCAGCTTTTACATAAACATTGTTCTCCAACAGTCTCTTAAGAACCTCTCTGATGTGAGACATGTTCTTTATGGCTACAGGGAAAAAAATCAAAATGTCATCAAGGTACACAAACACAAATCTGTGAAATCAAATCAAACAAGTTCCTGAGCACATCACTAACAAGGGCTTGAAAGATTGCTTGAAAGACTGGTCCCATATTGGAACCATTAAGCCTAAACATGACTATTACACGGGTCTTTAGCGACTCAGATAAATTACCCCTTATCATCCTGTCGATCAATAGCTCCGCTGAGGTTTCCCTCTATAGAGAGCTTGGATGCAAATGAATGTACACATACTCCACCGCAGCCTGATCAGCACCAGAGCCGCTCCTGTTACAACAACGTGAACAGAGAGACCGAAGGGTTTTTGGGTCAACAGTGCTTCCACTAAAGTGGCAGCTAGTGACTCACTGATATTTCTCCATAACCTCTTTCTTGGGTTTAGAGGTTATAAAGTTTCTTTGTGGGCAATGGGGAACCAGGAAGCAAGCCAGTAGCATAGCCATATGGTCAATGTAGGGGTAGAGAAAGAGCCCAGTCTTTGCTGAACACTGATCTGAGGTCGTGATCCTCATTGGGAACACTGTGAGGTCAATTCCTTCAGACAGACAGTTGTTAGCTGAGATACCTGTGGGGATGGCTTAACATAAGCAGTGGGCAAGACAGTTACTACTCCAGTTAAGAATGGATGCTGTGGGCCAGTCAATGTGTGGATTATGCTTCTTGAGCCATGGGAGACCCAGAACTACTGGAGACAGTGGAGAAGGAATGACATATAGTTCAACAGTCTCGTGATAGTTGCCAGACAGGGTGATGGAGAGGGGATCAGTTCTGTGTGTAACCCATACTAGTAAATTGCCACCAATGGCTAACGTCTAATATTTTGGCACTGCTGGACACCGAGTGAGGAAATGGCCCTCCTCACTGCAGTAAATACACAGGGCATTGGGGCAGACGTCTCTGTTTCTCCAGTGGCGTGAGTCTGGTCCTGCCAAGCTGCATGTGCTCCTCTGGACCAGGGCAGGTGACACCTGATGGAGAAGAGGAAGAGGGTTGAGGAGTCTCAGGTTGTGTGCAGGGAACCGGTAAGAAGCAGGTCCTCTACCTATACTTCTCCCTTAACCTGTTATTTAACCATAAAGCCAAACCAATGAGGTCATCCAGGGAGGAGGTTTCATCTCAAGCAGCCAACTCATCTTTAACTTCCACAGACAGCCCCTTTAAAAACACTCCCTGGTCCCAACTGCTCTCCACAGCAAGAATGGAAATCTACAGCATATTGTGACACAGAATGGTTACCTTGCTTGAGAGACAGGAGCTGGCTGGTAACTTCCCTCCCTTTAACAGGATGGTCGAACGCCTTCCTCATTTCCCTAGAAAATGCCTGAAAAAAAATGACATGGAAATGGCAAGGGCCCAAGCTGAAGCCCAATCAGCGCAACTCTGGACTGATCAGAGGAATATGTAGCTGGCTGCTGACTGAACACTAGAGAGCACTGGTGTTCAAAAAGAAAAGAAAAGAAAAAAACCCCACCTGAATACCTAATTATGTGGGGCTCACAGGGCAGGTGAGTGGGGCCACAGGTAAAGGAGTAGCTGGCATCGGTGGTGGAGGTGGCGTGATGGGGGAGGGGATGGCAGGGAGCTTGGCAGCCACTGACACTGGTGGCAAGTTCCTCCATGACCCTACAGAGAGTTGTCTCAGCTGTCCAACTAAAAAGCCTTGAGTCAAAAGAATCTGCTGGAGCTGCTCAGTCTCTGCTGGGTCCATGCTTGGCCAGACAACTCTGCGAGGGTGTGGGTTTTGTATGGACCACTGTAGCAGAAAACTGAACACTTAAGAGCAGTTTAGAAAAGATTTTAATGATAACAAGAATTTGTTGTAGGCAAAAACAAAAACCAACAAACACAAAAAACGATGACCTCAGGTGATGGTGGCAAGAGGCTGGCTGGCCACAGAGACAGGAAGCAGGTGGATTGCCAGGAGGCAGTAACAACACAGAGGCAGCGAGGCACAAAAAAACAAACAGCACAGAATTATCTGGTGAAGTAGCAAAGTCTGAACCAGTCTTTTACAGTGAGCTTGATGAGATGGATTGGAATAAGGTGTGCTCATCTGCAGCCCAGGACAGGTAAAAGTAGGCCAGCCACGCCTCCTGCCACACACACACTGCAAGCTAGACAGATACAGGCGAGACGGGAGGAAACAAAGCACGGGAAAAAAACAATCCAAACACAAACCCAGATCATGACAATCAAGTCATGACAATGAGATGAGAGTCATTTTATGGGATAAAAAAATCATACTTATGAGACAAAAACACATAATTATGAGACAGTCAAAATATATAGTTACAAGTCATAAATTAGGAGATACAAGCTTGAAATTATCAGATAGAAAGTAATGATTATGAGATAGAACGACAGAATTCTGAGATATGTTTGTGATCTCCACAAGAGATTCCTTTGGCTTGAAACTCTGTATCAACTACACAACAACTGTGACCAGTCCCGTGAGGATTTCTTCCCACACTCTTCTACACGATCACTTCCAAACCATCTCCTTTACAGGCTAGATCTCTTGCACATACATAAGTAAGTGTAAGGTAAGCGTTCCCGCTTGGCATTGCTGCCTGTCACGCTTTCAGTGGTGCCAGTGTGTCCACTGCAGGGTCATCAGTCCGGAGCTACCCCTCATTGATGTTTCACCCCTTTAATACCAGAACATCTCTGGGTGGTGGGGCCACTCCACCTGCCACTCCCTGCAGCTGTTTTATAGATCCCTCTCCCACTCTCTGTCCATGTCTGCTTTGTTTGTGGGTGTGGAATGAGCCCCAGGGGACTATGCATGGCAGGGGCATCCATTTCCCTGAGTCAAGCATAAGCCTGACTATATCCCCAGCCATCTTTGGAGTTCTAAGCTCCTTGGTTCCCCCGTACTTATGTCTTTTCTCTGGAGCCAGAGCAAAAGCTGCCTTGTCCTGTCTCCTTCACCAGGTCCTTGAGTGCCTTCCTCAGCTGGGATTGAGTAAGTCCAAGGGACACTATGAGTGGTGGAGTTTCCAGAGAAGCGTCGGCACCCGATTTCTACTAGGAAAATGGCTGCCTTCCACCCTGCTTTAGAACATGCAGCTGCCAGGTCAGTGTATTTCTCCTGCTGGCCAGAGGGTGGTAGGTGCGATGTCTTGAGGGAACTTTAGCTGCTGGTCAAGGTCAGCTCTCATGTTCCATTCACTTTGGGGGGAAAGGAGAAACCACTGCTTTGTGCTGCTGCTCTGGCTTTCGCTCCCTTGCTGGATGAAATGGATCTGCTTCTGTGCTGTTAGTGGGCTGGCATTGCTAGCTTCCAGCCTGCATATCCCAGGATTTCAGCTTACTTGCATAGCACTGTCATTGTGCCATCTGTACCGGCCTTTTGTCAGCACTGCCTTGCACCCAGAGAGGATATGCTGCAGGCTTGGGTTGCTGGAACTGCAGAGTTTGCATGTTTCCTCTGTCCAGTACCACACGTGCAAGTTCAGGGGACTGAGAAGAGTGTTGTACATGAAGCTAAGCCTTGCTTGGGGCATCCTCCACATTTCGGCCCATGTGATGGTCCTGTCAGTGACAGCCTCCCATGTCAACCATCTCCCTTGTTAATGCTGGCTGACAGCTTTAATTTTGTAGCTCTCCTCTTCAGTCTTGACGACTTCTTAGATCGCCAGGACTTTCCTTTCCTTCTACGATGCTTTGGATCACAGCTTGGGCACTGGCCCCCATGGTATTTTGGACTGACAGGAAGTCTGAAGTCTCACCCTCTCCTGTCTGTAGCCCAAGCTAATAGATTTAAGGGGGAGCTCCTCTGCCAGCCACTTCTGGATTTAGTTTTTTGCTTTGGAGTCCAGTTTCTGGGCAGCGGAAAGGTTGATGTCACAGAGCTCAGGAGGCCACATCAGGCACTGGTACAGAGTGAATTGGTAACACCACACCTTGAATTTTCCTGGCAGAAGACTCTGGTCAATCTTGCTTTGGCCGTCCAGGAGCTGGGAGCCAACCAAGGCAGCCATGTGTTTGTCAGACAAGTTGGTTGTGTAAAACCTTCCAAGGCTTCTTACCGGTTGGTCCACTAGCAACGGGATCTTCTCACTGCAACCGAGAAGGAGATGCTATCGTTCTGGGCACCTTTTTTGATGAAGAGACTGCAGGACTTGTCTGGCTTTATTCTCATCTGGGCCCATGTAAGCAGATCTTTAAGCCTATTAAGGAGTCTGGCTGTGCATGCAGCTGCCTGGAAAAGGTGGTAACATCATCCATGCAGCTCTGGAGAGCAGGGAGTCGTTGGCGTGACTGGGATCTGACACCTCTGACGATCTGTCTTCCTCCAGTCAGGACGATCTTAAATGCTGCTGTTAAAAGGATGGGGTAGATGGAATAACCCATTGCTATCCCTTTCTCCAGACGATGCCAGCCAGTTGAGATCTCCTGGGTTGTGTAGCCAGACGCCTGATGGGATGCCTGCCTTCTGGCAGCTAGTGTCTCTGTATTTGTTTGCCAGGAGGTAACTGATAATGCGCTTTGCCATCACAGAAAAGAAGATCTTCCCCTCCACATTCAATAAGGCTATGCTTCTGAATTTTTTGATGTTGTGGGAGTCTTTCTCTTTCAGAATGAAGGTGGTTACAGCTCTGCTCCACACTGTAGGGATGGAATGGTTTCTCCAAGCAGTGCACATTAGCCTCCACAACAGCTTCAAGGTCTTGGGGCAGTTTTTGTACACCCTATATGGTACACCATTTGGTCCTGACACCGAAGCAGCTCTCAATTGCTCTACCACCTGCTGGATTTCAAACCATTTGGGAGAAGAGGTGTCAAATGGAGAGTTGGCTCTGGTGGGCGAGGTACATGCCCTGGTGGTTCAAGGGGACTCTCCTTCAGACTCTGAAGCTGGTCTTTGATGTATTCATCCAGCTCCTGCTCGGAGGTCTGCTCGGTTCCCGATTTCTTTTAATCCAGCAAGCCTCGGGCACGCGTAAAAGGATCTTGGAAGAAGCATACCTTCGCTTTCTCTTTGCAGCTTCTGTGCTTCCTGATCCGTTCGGCTCACCTCAGGTGGGCTTGTCTGTTTCTGATGTGGCTCCATAGGTTCTGTAGGCTAACCTTCTCCTCATCCCTCACTCTCCTCTATGCCTTTCGCAAGACACGTCGCCCCCTTATAAGTTTGCAAATCGGGAACTTCCCGGGGACAGTTTAAAACACTTCGACAGATCATCATGAGTGTGTCCAAAAGGTGCAAGTGCACTAAACAAGTGATGCATAGTTGATGCACATGGTTTAAAAAATTCTGGAGCATGAATTTAAGTTCCATGGCTGAAATGAGGTATTTCTGGAACAAGAATAAGTGGTTGGTGAGCTTGTATTCAATCAAATTATTTATTCACTCATTACTTAATGGATTCATTAATGATCCATATGCACAAATTAATTAATTCACATGGACTGTGCATTGCTCAGCAGCACCACGGTAGTAACATTTGTTTCATTTACCCTTGGATCTTCTTCTGCTGCCTGGGATTTGAACCGACAGCCCTCTAGTCTTAAGTCCGCTTCTTCCCTCTTCCCCTGTTGTCCTCCTCCCCCGCTCTGTTTCCTCCCCAAGGCTTTTTTCCCTCTTTTTTAAAATGCCAGTCTTGTGGAAGCAGCAGATTATTGGCAGAGAGATCAGACAGTGTTATAGATCTGATAGACGCTGCCAGGCAGATTTTAGATAAATGGCAGGGTCTATATTTATATACATAATCATTCTCATGCTAACCTTCATTTACTAGCAGTCCTCAGCTCTGTGCTCCAGGCTGAATCCTGTGAGTCCTGACTGAAGAGAATGAAAAGTGAAGCTCAGTAATTTTTATCTGGGTCAGAAGATGAACAGATTCATCAGCGGCAGATTTGCATCATGAGTGTGCATGGATGCAAAATTCTGATAGGATGAGAGATCACTCATTCATCATTGATCTCTCAAGCATTTTCAAATACCCTTTTCTTGTGAAAAGTGGTCTCTTTTCCTTTTAGATCATGAATTTTTACTCATATTCAGTTGTTCAATTCGTATGTTGTTTTTGGTGTTCATGCAAAATATGATTACTACAGTGAGTGAAATATTTAAACCTACAATAAATAAATAAATAAATATATGGTATAATATTTCAACCCAAAACTCTATGTTCATCCATCAAATAGAATTATTGAATGGTTTGGGTATTTTTATGGTTTGGTATAAAATGTCTTGCTTATTACAAGGATATTAAATATGACCATCTCACTCCAAAAAAATTCCAAAAGAATACATTTCATTTTTAAATTGATTTAATGTAAGTATTGCAGAAATTGGTCGGAATGAATAATCCAGGACCAGGACGATGGACCAGTGGTCCTCCCTGTGGCCCCCAGCAAGAAGGTTGTGGGTGGAGCCCCGGCTGCAGCACGGGTCTTTCTGGGTGAGTCTCCATGTTCTCCCTGTTCCTGCTGGGTTCTCTCTGGTACTCCAGCTTCCTCCACAGTCCAAAGACATCAAGAGGGACCAGGTTAATCCAGACTCTAAATTGACCGTAGGGGTGGCTGGGAGAGGGGTGGATGGATGGATGGATGGATGAATAATCCAACATGTTATTGATCCAGGCTACGTTTGAGTTCCAAATGACCTACGTGTGAAACTAAAGTAAGTAATTAATTCACATCACTCATGAGGTCTCTCTGTATTCTGTATACAGAGAAACCCCAGTGTCCCTCTGTCTGTAGTGGTTAATGGCATCAGAAAGCAAGCATGCTGGGCATCAGGTCATCCAGGTGTTGTTTAATCAGAGAGGTCAGTCTACAGCCTGCGGGAAGTCACGGTTCGACCATGACGACCTTGGTGTGATGCCGGGGGAGGAGCATCAACTGTGGTGTTTTGACTCTTCATGTCCACCTGGATCAGTTTCGGCCCCAGAGGAGTCTGTTAATGTGATGAAGGCAGAGGTTACAAAGGAGATGAAGTCTGCAGCCCAAACTGAAACCCAACTGAGAAGCAAGAGAGTAACTCCTATGCATGCACTTCCGCGAGGGTGCAATATTCTTACAACATATGAAGGCATCGGCTAGAACAAGAATCCTATGATGATGCTACTGTTCTTTTTAGAGCCTCAGCCCTGAGAGGCAAATAAGAAATTAAAATTCTAGTGATCCAATTTCAAAGTTTTTCAGGGGGTCTGTATCCACATGCACCCCTCTTGTTTGAACACACTTGAACTTCTCATTGCATGGATATAAAATATGAGTGTAACCAGAAATGTAAAATGATATTTTTTAAATTTTGTTACACCGAAGAAATCATGTCATGAAAACAACTGAAATCTTTGCACTCCTGCTTTTTGTTCAAGAACAAATATCAAAATAAATATCTGAAAATAGAATCTCAGATGATGCTAGATGTCCTTCCTCTGTCTCTATGCATATAGCTGAGTTCCCTTGTATAGTTATTGCAGCAAATTTATGTTGCTTAAAGGGCTATGTCAACTTTAGATTGGTAAAGTATCAGTAGAATTCTACGAAGGAGTTCTTCTTTCCTGTCCAGGGTGAAACCCGCCTCTCGCCCGTCGATGCTGGGATAGGCTCCAGCCCCTCCGCAACCCTTACTAGTAAGGAATAAGCGGAGGACAACGATGATGGAGTTCTTCTTTAGGGTTCACAAACAAGAATATGATTCAACTTACATTTTTCTGGTGGGGGAACCTCAAACATGCCTCATTGAGGCTGTGAATGGGGAATAATTTGACACTTTAAAAGATCCTAAGCAAAATTAGGTTGACTGACTGCTTAATACTCTTCAGGAAACCATTCATGGTTAATTCTTCAACAGCAATTTAAGGCTATTGATATGCTTTCACTGTTTTGTTGCTGTTGTTTTGGTGGTTGCTGTTGTTTTTGTCGTTGTTGTTGCTGTTGTTTTGTTTGTTGCTGTTGTTTTTGTTGCTGTTGTTTTTGTCGTTGTTGTTGTTGTTGTGATTGTTTTGGTTGTTGCTGTTGTTTTTGCTGTTGTTGCTGCTGACCACGACAACTTCTGACCAATGATCACTTTTATAGTCTGATAAACTGATCAAGCGTTTTAATGTATCAAATATAACACCGGCATTGTCATGTCCGTCACAATTAGTATTTTCAAGTAATTTTGTCTAATTCTTTTTGATTTAATATAAATTCAATATAAAATGTATTTTTAAATTATTTTTGGGAAAATGTGATCTATTTGGAAATAATCTCTTTTTACTTTAATATACTGTCCTGTACATCGGCTCTGCAGCCATGTGTTCTCCTGAAACATATGTTTTGATGTGGTTACCAAGTTTAGTTTAGAAACTCTTAAAAACAAAGAAAAAGCATAAATCTATGCATTGACATTTTGTACAGTCTTAAAATGACGCTGACATCCAACGACAGTATTTTTTTTAATATAGAAAGACCAATTACAACAGACAAAAAAACGTGTTCTTTGATCATCAAGTTTTCTTCCTTCTGGTGTCAAGTGGCTGTGACAAAAATGCAAGACAATCTTGTAAATAATTGTCTTTTTGTGTTTCTCATTTCTGCAATACAGGGATTCAATAATTATGGTAGCTGAAGAATCACCCTGTATATGGTGACTTGTAAACTGTAAGGAGTGCACAACAAATGAGGACCAGCTTAATTTTTCTTGAACATTTCATGGTGATTCATTTCCCTGTGTTGGACCTTCAGAGCTAAGTGTGGTTCTAATGTCTGTTAAATGTTCTGCTTGTTGGCGTGTATAATTTCCACTAACCTGTTACAGAAGTGTTCAAGACCATCAGCAAGGATTCCAGGATTCTGCTTTTGACGTAGTCTGTACCACCACCTGCTGGACAAAAGCTTAACTGCAGGTTCTCTCCCACGGACACAAACGCTGCTCGCGGCTCAGTGGCACTATAAGTAATTGATGAGTCCTGAGAGGGGACCCGCAGTCACACGTTCTTTGAATGGTACTGAGGGACCCTCAGGTGTTGTCAGTGTAATGTGTCATTTCACCATGACTTCAAATTCTTGTGAAAGGTTTCTAAATCCTGCCAAAAGCAAGAAAATTGAAATAGTGTTACATTTTTGGCATTTATGATTGAAATAATGAGGTGAACTAATAAATGTTACTGTTACTTTGGGATATTGGCACTTTCTCACTGATTGGTTATGTCAGCAGTAGGCTATAAAATGTGGATGATGCCCGTGTGTTTAGTGTCTACAGGCCTATGTTTCCTCTGTCACTCCAGCATTCGCTTCCCTTCTAAATTCAAATGCCAACTTCCCTTATAATCGCCAACAGGAAATCTGCCCAGGTAGGCGAATGTTTAGATTTAGTTTTAGATGAAGACACACAAACAAGAGCAACAGTGAACTAGCTGTCAATAAGAACGTCTTCCTACGTAAGCAAGCAACTTCAGCATAATGTGAGCATTAGAGTACTAGTACTGATACTAATTCAAACACATTACTGTTGTCAATGTTAATACAGTGTTGAGAATACTATCAATGCTAGTACTAATACTTGGACTGATCCTAACGGTGGCAGCTTGAGCCTCTTCAGGTCTGTTGCTTCTTCCAGCAGCAGCGGCAGGCAGGAATCTGGGAGGTGGAGAAGCACAAAGGCTGTGAGGAAGAATTCAAGTTACAACCATGCAAGAATGAGATATGACCAAGGACAGAAAGAGAGAGAAGCCCAGTGCATCATGGGAGATCCCAGCAGTCTGAGCCTATAGCAGCAGATCTAAGGGCCAGCCTAAGCAGTCCTGACTATAAGCCTGATCAACAAGGAAGGTCTTAAGTCTGCTCTTAAACCTAGAGAGGGGGTCTGGGTCCTGGACTGAAACTGGGAGACGGTTCCACAGGAGGGTAGCCTGATAGCTGAAGGCTCTGGCTCCATTCTACTGTTAGAACTCTAGGAACCAGCAGGAACCCTGCATCCTGGGAGTGAAGGGTTCTAGCTGGATCATAGGAGACTAGGAGCTCTGTCAGGGATGAAGGAGCCTGATAGCTGAAGGCTCTGGCTCCATTCTACTGTTAGAACTCTAGGAACCAGCAGGAACCCTGCATCCTGGGAGTGAAGGGTTCTAGCTGGATCATAGGAGACTAGGAGCTCTGTCAGGGATGAAGGAGCCTGATAGCTGAAGGCTCTGGCTCCATTCTACTGTTAGAACTCTAGGAACCAGCAGGAACCCTGCATCCTGGGAGTGAAGGGTTCTAGCAGGATCATAGGGGACTAGGAGCTCTGTCAGGGATGAAGGAGCCTGATAGCTGAAGGCTCTGGCTCCATTCTACTGTTAGAACTCTAGGAACCAGCAGGAACCCTGCATCCTGGGAGTGAAGGGTTCTAGCTGGATCATAGGGGACTAGGAGCTCTGTCAGGGATGAAGGAGCCTGATAGCTGAAGGCTCTGGCTCCATTCTACTGTTAGAACTCTAGGAACCAGCAGAACCCTGCATCCTGGGAGTGAAGGGTTCTAGCTGGATCATAGGGGACTAGGAGCTCTGTCAGGGATGATGGAGCCTGATAGCTGAAGGCTCTGGCTCCATTCTACTGTTAGAACTCTAGGAACCAGCAGGAACCCTGCCTCCTGGGAGTGAAGGGTTCTAGCTGGATCATTGGGGACTAGGAGCTCTGTCAGGGATGAAGGAGCCTGATAGCTGAAGGCTCTGGCTCCATTCTACTGTTAGAACTCTAGGAACCAGCAGGAACCCTGCATCCTGGGAGTGAAGGGTTCTAGCTGGATCATAGGGGACTAGGAGCTCTGTCAGGGATGAAGGAGCCTGATAGCTGAAGGCTCTGGCTCCATTCTACTGTTAGAACTCTAGGAACCAGCAGGAACCCTGCCTCCTGGGAGTGAAGGGTTCTAGCTGGATCATAGGGGACTAGGAGCTCTGTCAGGGATGAAGGAGCCTGACTGTTGAGGACTTTGATGGTAGAAGAAGAATTTTGAATTCTGTTCTGAATTTGACAGGGAGCCATGCAGAGAAGCAGTGCAGGAGAGACCTGGTCTCTGCTACCAGTTCTAGTCAACACGCGGCAGCAGCGTTCTGGACCAGCTGGAGAGTCTTTAGGGACTTGTTAGTCCAGCCTGGTAGGAGGGAGGTGCAGTAATCCAGCCTGGAAGAGACAAAAGGAGGGACTAGTTTTTCTGTGTCTTTGTCTGATTTTAGTGATGTCACATCGATGAAAGAAGGCAGCCCTGGAGATTTGTTTTATGTAGCAAGGAGATCTCCCAGGAGAGACGAGGAACAGGAGAGTTCACATCATCTGAGCAGGGCCAAGATACAGGCTGACACAATGGAAAGATGTAGTGAACCCGATACCATGGAAACAGGGCTCGTTTGTTTGTGTATAAATGGTTCTTAAGTGATATCTTCAACAACAGAGCAACTTGTTTATCAGGACAAAGTGCTGTACCCCAGTGGAAGGGTTCTAGTATGTTTTTAGTTCAGTCAGTGAGTAAACTGAGTCTTGGTGCAGTTTTCTGCTGTCAGCCATCAGTTACCAATAAGTTCAAGCTAAATTTAGACAAGAAGTCATGCAGGGGAGAGAAAAAGGTCTGTGAACTGAGAAACCTGAATTATTTGAGTACTTTAGAGGAAAAGTGCCTCTACCTTCGGTGACGTTTGGCTTTAACTGATAAAAATGGGAAAAGACCAGGGAATGGTGAGGTCTCGCTTACCTACTAAGAATCACTGAGTTGTTTTTTAAACTGTTTTGGCCCTCAAAAAGAAGCAGTAGTCTTTGCATTTCAACAGGGCTCTCACACAGGTCAGCACTCTGGCTCCAGTCAGGGCTGGAGGCTGGGACGATCCCAGAGGGTCAGTCAGGGCCACACAACTGTCAGGGTCTGCTGCTGACCCTGACACACACGCTCAAGGGACTTTGAGCAGTCGAAACCAAGCAATAGAAACTGTACCAGTGTAGGCAGCAGGACCGTGGAAGGGACCGAGCACATCCAGCACCGGATCAACATGTTAGCTGACGTTGCAGTAGCATAGGAATGAGTCCTAAGACCCAGAAACTAGCATTTTTTTCAATGTCCATTCCTTTGGCTTTGAGTCAAGGGGATTTTTGGATGGCCAGAGTTCAATGGTTCCCACTAGCATATTTAACATTTTTCTCCTAAAATTAAACATTGAATTTCAGAGCGTTTGTCTTTTGTGTCCCTGGTGAAGTTCCCTCATAGCATGACGTTAGCTTTGGAGTACCAAAGGCATTTATGCCTCAAAACTCATCAAAGCGGTGGTCATCAGGGAAAATGATCTTGCTGAACAAACGTGAGTGTCATGGACGTCTGTTCACCACAGCTCAATGATGTAACTGCAAAGATGCACTTTTCCAGTGTAGCATCGCAGATGTGCAACAGCCAAGAACACACACACAGGATTTAGAATCTTGTTTATGTGAATACAAACACTGAAAATAGTATAACATTCAAATGTATTACAAATTTACTCTTGATACACAAATTCCAGGAGTTTTTTGTTCATGCTTTTCCTTTCAGGAAAGGTTCAAACAAGTTTGTCTTTGTTTTTTAACACCTAATTCCTAAATCCCACCGCTGGCGGTTTCTAAGGATGAGGTCATCAGTTTGGGATTGCATTCTTTCTAAAACTCCGACTTCACTGATGTTTCTTGTGTCGGTGTTGGACGTGGAGCCGGCGTCAGGAGGTGGGTCTTCTGACTTGGTGTGAAGACAGGAAGCAGGGGAGCACAGCTGGCTGGCTCAGGACAACATGAAAACACCTTGCCAGCAAACATTACGACTCCTCAGTAACACGCCGTCATTCGCTCAACCCAAACACACATCAGATATGCTACGATACAGTTTCAGAACAACGTGCACACAGGAACCAAGTTCTGTGGTTCATTTCCTCCATTTGGCACTTGTGGGAGGTTTCTCACACTGACTGCTTAGCAACCTCACCTTGACAGCATGTCAGCACAGACACAAGCTATACAGTGGGCAGGCCAACTAATTACACCCTAGATAGTTGACTAAAGGAACTCTGGACCTAGCAGTCACTAGGCTTTAGGTAGCCCACAGGTATAGTTGGTTTGGAAAGCAGTGGTCATACTCAGGTGTGAATGCCGATTCACACCTGAGTATGACCAGCGCACCGCACAGTCGGATCCCGATTCCACCCAATGACAGGGAGAGAACAAAACACAGGCCAATGGGCTGTTGGCGTGCACGTTTGCTCAGATGGAAAGGAAAACCAAAGCTGACGTGACAGGGACACAACTGACTTGGACTTCTGCTGAAGTCTGACGTTTGTTAGTCGTCTGAGCAGAGGAGCTGACGTTCTACAGCGCTTGAAACAATTGGATTGAGAGTAGCTGAACAGACTGGAGCTGTGAACGCACCCTCAATGCATCCCCCATCGACGCGGAAAAAGTAGTGCACAGCTGATGGTCACTGACCAGGCACCATATCCCATCATGCATTATGCTGACCGTCAGGAACACAAGAGCAAGCAAGGAGAGGCCTGGGAAGCATCCAGAAAGGTCCCTTTCACCGAGCAGATGAACTTCAAATCTTGTCCTCAATACAGATCTCCATTGATGGTGAGGAGTGGGGGGTGAAAAGAGGGGGATTTCAGCCACAGTTCCAGCTCCTCTTGACACCCCCCCCCCCCAAGTAAATTTTGGAGCCTCCACAGAAAAGCAAAAATGTAAAATAAAGGAGTGTGACTGGCGCTGAAGTTCTCCATGCCCCAGTTGGTTCCCAGCTCCAGGCTCAGAGCTGTGCTGCTGACAGATCTGAACAGAACCTGGAGCAGCTTGTACTTTGACGCTCAGGAAACATTTTCTTTCTCCCGCTTTACTCGATGCCTTTGAGTGAGTGGTAGATGTGTTTGGGTAAAATCACGCATCTCTCACTGAAGACAGTCGGTGGCTCGCCGGTAGCCCTGGCCACCTTGCAGGCGGCCTTCAGCCTCTTGAGCTGTCTCTCATGTCGACGACATTTCTGCTGCATCGTCTTCAGCTTCTTCCTCAGGCGCTCCAGCTGAACCTCCAGTTGCTCAATGCGTTTCTTCTGCCGTGCAGAGTCCTCTACAGTGTAGTTGTGGTCACAGGAGACTGAGACCGTGTCGCGGCGCGTGTCAGGTAGACTCCTGCCTTGCTCACACTGCTCCTCTTCCACTGCTGGGTCAGAGGTCAAAGCTAGAGTGAGGGGGAAGTGGATCTCTGAGGGGAAGGGATCCTCCATGGGCTCTGGCTGATGCACAGAGGAGAAAGATCAGTTCAGATTAAGTGTTAACTCAAGTGAATGTTTTTCTAGTTGTCATTTCTTTTCATTGACGGTGATCACGTGGGTCTCTTCTAGAATATTCATCTCAACCAACAGCCTAACTCCCACTAATGACTGAGGTGGCGCCCACGCCGCGCCTGCGTGTTCCGCAGCAGTTTCCTCCTGGTATTGTCAAGACATTATGAGTCATGTTGAGATTGTTGTACATGTCGAGTGTTGTGTTGCTATTAATGCTCAACTCTGAGCTTCAACACTCACTGGAAGCTGGACCGGCGTAATAAAGCAGTTTGACTGACGTGTCACAAAAATCCTACCACAACTCTGGTGTTGTGATAACGCACCTCACACTGTAATTCTCCATTTCTAGTAAACTCTGGCCGTGACCTTCACCTGGAGGAGATCACTGTTAGTTAGAGAGCGGTCTCAATCATGCTAAACTCAGAATGTTGACACGCGTGTAAACCTGGCCGGTAAGTCGGCCTTCACCCCCCTGCTGCAGTCACACTCACGTTTCCCTTTAATTGTGAGGTGAATTTTTAGGACACAGGAAATGTCACATGAGAGGAGAGGCTGGGAGTTTCAAACTGGGCCTTAAACCTCTCATTTTCTGGATTCTCTTTGAAAAAGGTGAGAATGACCCCCCGTTCACTGTTTCTCCTCCAGTACCTCAAACGTGCATCAGTGTGTGCTGATGGAAACACCACAGTGAGGACAGTGGATGGGAACGCCGGGTCACCTTGATGTTGAGGTTGAAGCTGAAGCGTGATGGCACTGCGTTCTCCTTCAGAACTCGGTTGTTGCACTCGGTCTTGAAGCTGTCTTCGGTGAAGTGCTGCGAGCAGATGTTGCTGTACTTTGTCGGCTTGAAGTTGTGCCTCCTCATGGCCGCCACCCATTTCCCACAAATGTCCGGCCGAGCCAAAGGAAACCTGGAACATTCAACCGCATGACTCATCAACATACTTCACGTGATCATAAACCGCCCCTGGTCTGAGAGCGAACTGTTAAATTAGCATGTTTCGTCAACTTCATGACAGAATTGTTAGCAGGAGGCTGTCCAAGCATGTCACCATCCTGAGGGACACCAAGTCTCCACTCAGACTGAAGACCAGGCAGAACAGCTGAGTCACCTGTTCACTCTGGCTGTGCTCCACATTCTCAGCCTGGACTCAGGCTTCCTGCAGTCACCACACACTGTTCATATTCCACTTGCATTTGGACGGCTTAAGGCCAAACCACTAAATTGCATCTATTCTTTTCTCATTTGGGACGGAGGGAGACAACATCGTGACTCCTTGTCAAGTGTGATTCCACTTGTTTCGTCTGATTGTGGAAGCCTTCTGCTTTCTTCCTCTTCTCTCAGTCGAATACGTCGATGACTTCAAGAACACATCATCTGAGGAGAGTCCGAGCCCACAGCTTCTGAACAAACTCTGGCTGCTGAATGGCACTGTGTCTCAGCAGCTAATGCTAATGAGCCAACTCACAGTTTCCGTCAACTCACTTGTGGAAGGAGATGTGTTTGTCTTTGTGGTACCGGTTCTTGCAGCCGTACGCCGAGCACGTCTGAACCATGACTGCCGCTTCTGCTGCTCCTGGCGGGACAACGCTCGTCCAGACCCGGACTGCTGAGCCACGGAGCGCCGCCGCTGTTGCTCTTTCTTTCACGCAGGCTTCACTGACACCAACAATGATGGCGGCACAGGCTAAGTGACGTTACAGTCACGTGACACACGTTGGCAACGCTCTCCGGTGAGTTGCTCTCTTCGTTAGTCGCTTGCATGGCTGCAGGTGACAGTCCACGCGTGGACACCACAGACACTGCAACGGTTCGTCTGTCTTTTCCCCTCGAAGGACAAACAGGAAGCGGGACACAAAAGGACAGGGCCAGTCCGACATTGCTACTCTGCAGCAGCTCGACTGCGCATCACACACCGACACAAGTCTTTAATGTGAAAAGAAAACCTATCTTGTGTGGCAGATTTCACACGAGACGACCGTGACTTTTCACCAACAAAATCCTTTCAGTTCATCCATGAGTGCCCTTGGATATTTGAACTGAATCGAGCCCCTCCTGCCTGGGCCGCTGCGCTGGGAGGACCGGGACAGACGTGCGTGTGGACGGAGGGACGGACGAACGCAACTGTCTCAAGCATCCTGGTGGCTCGCGTCTGAAGGAGAAACCAGTAAACTGCTGGCTGCTCATGTTTAGCAGCACATTGTTAAAGTATTGCAGTGATGAACTATTGTGCTGAGCCTCAGTGTAAAGATTTTAAAAAATAATAAAGCAATGGTCTATTAAAAATATAGAATTCCTTCAGGTGGGACAAATGTCAGCTGTGCTGTCGCTGCTGCTTGCCAGGCACTTTTAGGTTAAACTACCTGGTAAGTTAGTCCGCATTGAGGAGAGGGCGGTGGATGGGACCAGGGAGAAGCGCTGACGGGGAGGACGCTCCAGGTCGTCTCGCCCCCCCATCACGCTCACCTGCAGGTGGTTTTGTTGACGTGCATGTAAAGATCGCGGCACCTCAACTGAATCCAATCATAAAGCGCCAGACTTGATGACTTCAGTAAATATTGCTTCATAGATCAGATCATGACAACAAAATTGAGTTATGATTCAATTTATAATTCACACTCCTTGTAACCCCCCCCCCCCCCCCCCCATTTGTGGTCAACAAGGGCTTGAGTAACCACTTCCAGGTCAGCCGCACCATCACCCTCAGCACCCTGGGGGTTACCTGCGTGGGTAGTAAACAGACCGGACCAGCAGAGGGAATGATCTTTTTTTCCTCAAACTTCAAAAAAATTTCTAAAAGTTCTCTCGGCTCCAGGAGGTGGAAATGAGTCTGTTACTGAATGTTGCAGTACATTTCAGAATGTACTACACACATTTTTGAAGTTACAGTCAGAAAGGGAAAGTCTTGAGGTTTAATACTGATATTGCATTTTGCACCCTTTTTAATACATAAAAATGGCAGCAATTCAGCTGTCATGCACACCAGCAGGAAAGTCACTGTTGCGTGTTCTGTTCCTGGAAGTCATTCCCAGTTGTGGTGGGAGATTTGGACAACACAGGCAGTCTGAATATAATCCAAAATATCCATCCAGGTATGTAGAGGGGCGGAGCCTTTGACGTGATGTCTTGTACCTCGTAGGCCTATGCAGGGCTCCTCATATGTTTGTTTATGTGTGCGTGTTAGACACAGCAGCATAAATTTGTGCATTGGCAAGGAGGCATGGAGGCATGGCATGGAGGATCGTGGTGAAGACTTCACCTCTGCTGTGACTCTCGGAAACCCAGACGTTCTTGTTGGATTTGGTATGTTTGTTTTTTTAATTATTTTAACCAGACATTCACACAGTGGTGCAGCTACATTAATGGCCAGCAATTAGTGGGTTTATCCTTTTAGTCTCTGCTTTTCTGTGTTGTCGTCCACATCCTCACACAGAAAGCTTGCCAGTGATGGCTTTGACAAGCCTCTGGTTGAGAGAGCCAAAGACTATGTGATCAGCTGTGGCTGTAGACTCGGTGGTGCCCCTGTCGTTGTACGTGAGCCTTCAGATTTTGTTTTGTTGTTGAAGAGTAAGGCTGCTCCTTTTGCAGAAGACAAACAGAAATATTTTTGTTTGTGACTTTGCTGTCCACGATTTAGAATCAAAAATACTTGGAAAGGCTGCTTATCAATGTTTTGGGGTGGGGATTGTCCTCTCAGGGTGGCTCTGCTTGCCATTGTCCTCCATTTTTGAAACAAAACAACCCAACACAACATGAACATAAAATTTGGTTTACTACTGGAAGGTCAAAAAAGCTGATGGTGACGGTGGAGAGCGCCCTCTTCTGGGTAAGGCAAACAACAACAAATGGTCAGAGTAATAGGGAGACCTTATTTGAAACAGGCTGTTCTTTTGCAATTGGGAACTTTTCACCTTGTGTTTGAATGAACATTCAAACTTTGTTTTTCCTGATCATCTTTGAATTCCAGTGGATGTTTGTACTTTATTTGTAGAAATCCCCAGGGTGTTCCAGAGAACAAGAGAAACAAACCCTGCCAGCTAGAAGACCTGAGAGGGAGCAAGGTTTCTACTATAAACGTATAATAGTTTTACCGTTGTCCTTCAGGCATTTTGGTGGCCCATGAACTCCAGTCGATCACACCAGCAGGAGCTCTTGGTGGGGAGCTTGTATACCACAGGCCACCACGGGAAGAGGGAAGTGTTACCTCCCTCTTGGACAGGTACACAGGTAAAATACGTGCCCACTTAGACTGCTTGATGCCTTACTTTATATTTCATACACTTTAAGATAATCAGGAAATATTCAAGAAAAAATTCTTAAAGTTTTTTTCCTTTTACCAGTGTGAAAGATGTTGACATCTCCTTTTTCCCTCAGGTGACAACTTTGCTGCCACATTGACTTGAGGAGGAGCAGGAGCAGAGTACTTATTACCACAAAGCCAATGACAGGTTACCTCAAACTCACGACTGTTACACAAGCATCACACCTGGTGCACAGCGGAAGATTCTCAAATATGAACTGATGTTCCAATTGTGGGAGGCCACAGTCATTATGGCACACGTGAGATGCAGCACAGCACTCTTAGTGGACACGTGATTTCAGAGAGGATATCGAAGAGACTCGGTATCATAAAACATGGATGATGTCGTGCTGACAGGTTGCAGTAACGGCTGCAGGCACGGTGGTTAGTCACGGCATTCTGATTCGTAGTGGATGGGCCATGGGTGGTCTAATAACTTATGGTAAACGGTCAGAATTTTCTCTAAAATATGAACAGAGCAGAGCTGTGGCTCACTGGGCCACTAAACCTACGGGTGAGTGTATAAGTCACCAGCCACTAGTCTCAAGCCTCCAGTCTCGTCTCAAGCCAAGCGTCTCTTTAATAAACCTCTTTTGTGCACCCTCCTTACCCTCGTCTGCATCTGGGTCTACTTCCCCGCACCTCAACCCCTGACACTGTGAAGCAGACCCACAACTATCCTGATTTGTAGAGCGAGTGTCAAGTCAGCTATCATTTGTCTTCCAAAGTAGCTTAAATGCAGCAGTTTTCTTAACAGGTTCTTGGTTTGACTTATAACGCAGTTGCAGATAGGAGTTGAATTTGAAGCAAGTACACAGATGCCAGACACCACAACATCTTTCGGTTACCAGTTGGACCTTCCCAAAGCCAACTTGCTCTTTAAAGGTAAATAAAGCCACCTTAAGTCACCTTTTTATACAAATGATGCAACAGAAATTTCCTCTTGGAAATGAAATCTTCTCCTTTTGCCTCCTCTCCACAGGTACGGTTGACAGTATTGGGTGGTTGGAGCAACCCTTGAAAATAAACTGCTTCCACTGCCTCTCAAGCTGGCTCTCGGAGCGTTCCTCAACCACCGCAAGAACAAGTTCCAGTGTGGCTTCAGTGTCACCATTGGCTAAAGGAGCTGGATCTTCCCGAAACCAGCTCACAGGTCAAAGCTTGGACCGGCACAGAGACACACAGGAACCTGGACTGAGTTTTAGACATTGAATTCAGAGACTCTCTTACTACTTTGACAAAGAGAGACCAAGAAAAGTAGCACGGAGCCAGGACTGGCCATGCCATGCCTACACTCTGTAGCACAAATGTCGTTCCTTTATGGTGTACTGGGTATACCCAGAGGCTAGAGAGGTGTATGTCAGAAGGCATCAGGTGATGCATGAGGTCATATGGCAGTGGGTAGACATAATATATGGTGATCATGTATGATGGATTCAAATAAATGTGATTACTTTTTGTACATTTGGGTGTCTTTTTTTTTTGTAGGAACTGGATGCAGTGCAGAAAAACGAATCCATTTAAAAAAAATATTTTATCCACAAATGTTTTTTGTTTTTACCTTTTTAAAATACCCACAAATCCTTGTTTTGAACTCATAAAGATGCTTCTTCCCACGGCGTCACTGCCCAGAATGCAGAAAACAAGCATATTTAGCTTGCAGCTAATGGGATTGATTACTTGCAACAGCAGCAGCATCAAAACAGCAAAATTGCCCCAGAAAGTCTGTCCACCGACTCAAGTGTATTAGGTGGTACAATCCACATTTTGATCCAAAAACACTTGGATTTGAGCTTTAAAACAAATTAACACCCTTCTTCCTCAGTGTTTGACCTTGGTAGCGAGTGCAGTTTAACCAGATTGCTTTTGGATTTTCTCTGCAGTGCAGAACATTTTTGTTGTAGAAAAACCTACAACAAAAATGTTCTGCACTGCAGAGAAAATCCATCCAAATGTGTGTTTGTGTGTGAAGACTATGAAGAAAAAACAAACTGGTGAGAAAAGATGTGGATACATGAGATGAGTTTGTAAAAGAACATTTTAGGCAAGTGTTACTGGTTTGTTTTCAGTTTTTGTTGTTAGCCACCAGTCACAATTAGCTTCAGGCTAATGGCTCTCTGCTTTATGGAGGAACAAAGACGTGATGTAGGTGGACAAAAATGTCTGAGCTTAAGGCGCCTGTTCGAGAGTAATCGAAAGCTGAAAAATGCTCAATTACAACACATTTTGCTGAATTCAATCTACAAGACAACCTTAAAAGATTGTACAGTTTCAAATCAATTTCTTTTAGGCAAGGCAAGGCAAGGCAATTTTATTTGTAGAGCCTGTTTCCACCACCAGTTTGTCTCCAGGCTTCATGGCATCATAACAACATCCTCTGTCCTCAGAGCCTCACATCGACTGAGGAGAAACTCCATAGAAAACCTTTAACAGGGAAAAATCTGAGAAACCTCAGGGTGAGGAGGGGAGGAGGATCCCTCACCAGGAGGGACAGACGTGCAGGAGATGTTGGTACAGACAAGAAAACAGTTTATAACACAGAATGTAGGAAACATGGAAATGTTAATAACAGCTGAAGAAGGAAGCTTCTGGAAGGGGAGGCAGGGAGAGCAAGCCAGCTTGATGGGGGACTGGATGGCAGACTGGTTCATGGAAGGGGAGGCAGGGAGAGCAAGCCAGCTTGATGGGGGACTGGATGGTAGACTGCTTCATGGGAGGGGAGGCAGGGAGAGCAAGCCAGCTTGATGGGGGACTGGATGGTAGACTGGTTCATGGGAGGGGAGGCAGGGAGAGCAAGCCAGCTTGATGGGGGACTGGATGGTAGACTGGTTCATGGAAGGGGAGGCAGGGAGAGCAAGCCAGCTTGATGGGGGACTGGATGGTAGACTGGTTCATGGGAGGGGAGGCAGGGAGAGCAAGCCAGCTTGATGGGGGACTGGATGGTAGACTGGTTCATGGAAGGGGAGGCAGGGAGAGCAAGCCAGCTTGATGGGGGACTGGATGGCAGACTGGTTCATGGGAGGGGAGGCAGGGAGAGCAAGCCAGCTAGATGGGGGACTGGATGGTAGACTGGTTCATGGGAGGGGAGTGCAGGCCAGTGTAACAGTAGGGAATAAGAGGGGGGGGGGGGGGCGATGCAGGCGGCGGTTGGGGCTCTGGTGGATCTGTGGAAACACAGAGAGACTGCGAGACACCAAGGCCAAACTACAAAGTGCAACAAGTAGTGGTAGTGACAGTTCCAAAAATGTGCAGGGAGGAGAGGAGGAGAGAGGGGGAGAGGAGAGGAGAGGAGGGAAGGGCTCCATGTAACCTGATGTGTCCCCCAGCAGTCTAAGCCTGTAGCAGCATAGCTATCAATGGTTCAGAGCTACCTGAACCAGTCCTAACTGAAGGCTCTGTCATAGAGGAAGGTCTTAAGCCTGGACTTAAACGTAGTTAAAGTGTCTGCCTCTCTGACCCATGGAGAGATGCTGGTTCCACAGTAGAGGAGCCCGGTAACTAAAGGCTCTACCTCCCAGTCTGTTTTTATTGATACTGGGAATCACTAAAAGACCTGCATTCTGGGAGTGGAGTGCTCTGGTGGGACAGTAGGGACTAATGAGCTCTTTCAAATAGGATGGAGCTTTATCATTGAGAGCCTTATAAGTTAGCAGAAGGATTTTGAAGTGGATTCTAGATCCTACAGGAAGGAGAGAAGCTAAAGTGGGAGAGATGTGTTCTCTCTTCTTAACTCCTGTCAGAACCCTGGCTGCAGCGTTCTGGACCAGCTGGAGACTCTTTAGAGAGTTGTTGGGACATCCTGACAGGAGAGAGTTGCAGTTGTCCAGCCTAGATGTGATAAATGCATGCACCAGTTTTTCAGCATCACTCTGGGAAAGGATCTTCCTAATCTTAGCGATACTTCGCAGATGGAAGAAGGTGGTCCTAGTCACATGCTTTATGTGGGAGCTGAAGGAAAGGTCCTGGTCAAAAATGACCCCAAGGTTCCTTGCAGTTGTCCTCAGGGTCAAGGTGATGCCATCTAGAGTAGAGATCCAATTCAAGAGTGTGTCCCTGTGGTGTTTAGGTCCAAAAATGATGACCTCAGTTTTATCTGAATTTAGCATTAAGAAGTTAGAAGACATCCAGGATTTAATGTCTTTTAGGCAGTCTAGCAGATTAGTAAACTGGCTTGTGTCGTCTGGCTCCATCGACCAGTAAAGTTGTGTGTCATCCTCATAACAGTGGAAGTTGATCGAGTGCTTCCGGATTATGTCACCTAATGGGAGCATGTAAAGAGTGAAGAGAATCGGTCCTAAAACTGAACCCTGTGGTCCACCATATGTGACTCTACTGTACTCTGAATGGTCATTATTAACATTAACAAACTGAAACCTGTCAGATAAGTAGGACTTAAACCATTTTAGGGCAGTTCCTTTAATCCCAATGTCATGGTCTAGTCTCTGTAGCAGGATGCTGTGGTCGATGGTGTCAAATGCAGCACTGAGGTCCAAAAGGACAAGCACAGAGACAAGACCTCTGTCTGAAGCTATAAGAAGATCATTAGAGACTCTGACCAGTGCTGGTTCAGTGCTATGGTGTCCCTGAATCCAGACTGGAAGGCTTCAAAGAGCTCGCTGCTGTGCAGATGTTCATGTAGCTGCTCCAGGGCAACCTTCTCAAGGATCTTGGAGATGTAGGGAGGTTGGATATTGGCCTATAGTTGGCTAACACATCTGGGTCAAGAGAAGGTTTTTAAGTAAAGGGTTGATGACAGCCACCTTAAAGGCCTGTGGCTCATAACCTGTGACTAAGGAAAGATTAATTTGATTTAATATAGAAGTGTTGACTAGAGGGAAGGCATCTTAAGGAGGCTTGTTGGGATGGGATCCAGCAGACAAGTGGCTGACTTGGAGGAAGTGACTGCAGAAGTTAATTCTGACAGGTCGATGGGGGAGAAGCTGTCCAAGTGAGCACCAAGTCTGGGAGGTGCTTCTATGGGGACTGTAGTCTGTCCTCCATCACTGGCAATCTTCGTTCTAATATTCACAATCTTTTCAGTAAAGAAAGAAAGGAAGTCGTTACTGCTGAGAGTTGGGGGGATGCATGGCTCAACAGCACTATGGTTCTTGGTGAGCCTGCCCACGGTGCTGAAGAGGAACCTGGGGTTGTTCTTATTCTTTTCTATCAGGGACGAGTAGTAAGCGCTTCTAGCATTACGGAGTTCTTTTTTATATATTAATAAACTCTCCTTCCAGGCTTGGTGGACTTCCTCGTGCTGGCTGGAATGTGTCTTCCTTTCCAGTTGTCTGGTCTTCTGTTTGAAGGCACGCAGCTCTGGGCTGTACCAGGGAACTATTCTTTTCTGGTTGATAACCTTCTTCTTCAGGGGAGCGACGGCATCAAGTGTCCCAAGGAGTGCTGCTGCAGTGCTGTCCACAAGATAGTACACCTGGGTGGGGGTGGAATCAGCATAACTGCCCATTATATCACTACAAGATGTGGCAGCAAGCTCTGCTGGAATAAACTCCTAAATCTAGAAACAGCAGTGTCAGATAGACATCTACTGAAGCGGGACTTTTTCCCAGGTAGAATATAATTTGTTAAAGTAAATTCAAATGTAATTAAGGAGTGATCAGACAAGACAGGGTTCTGAGGAAGAACTGTGATGAGGTCAGCTTCTATTCCATAAGTGAGTACTAAATCAAGGATGTGATTAAAAGTGGGAGTGGGTTTGTTTACCCTCTGACAGAAGCCAACAGAATCAAGAAGCGACTTAAACGCAGTGGCCAGAGAATCATCATTGACGTCCACATGGATGTTAAAGTCACCCACTAGAATGACTTTGTCTGAGTTCAATGCCAAGTTAGACAGAAAGTCAGGGAATTCTTCTAAGAACTCAGCATAAGGTGCCGGAGGACGGTACACCCCAGCAAGTAAGAGTGGTTTCTCTGCTTTCCAGTCTGGGAGGGAGAAGCTGACAGTCAGGCTCTCAAATGAGTTAAATGAACAATTAGGTCGAGGGTTAAGCACCAAATTTGACTGATAGATTGCAGCTACTCCTCCTCCTCTGCCAGTGGTGCGAGGTACATGGTAGTTAATGTAACCAGGAGGGGAAGATTCATTTAAACTAATATACTCATCTTGCTGCACCCAGGTTTCAGTGAGTGCTAATACACCAATCTGATAATTAGTAATTAAATCGTTCACTAGGAGAGACTTGGATGCAAGAGATCGAATATTAAGCAAACCACATTTAATAGTTTTACTGGGTTGGTTTGCTGGAGCAGTGGTTTTAATTTGAACTAAGTTGCTATAAGTTACTCCTCCAGATTTGGGTGCAGGCTTATACAGCCTCGGGGCAGACACAGTTTCTATAGGCTGGGTGGGTGACAACACCAAGGAACCAGCAGAGGGGCGTGCTAACCTGCAGCTCTGCTTGCTGGTCTGAACTCTGGGTGCTTGTCAGGGATTAGTATGGCTAACAAACTGGCCTCTGTTCCTAGATAAGAGAGATGCACCATCCAAAGTAGGATGGACGCCATCTCTCCCAATCAGACCAGGCTTTCCCCAGAAGGAGCTCCAATTGTCTGTAAGCCACGTTGTTATCTAAGCACCACCTGGACATCCAGCGATGGAATGAACGCATGCGGCTAAACATGTCGTCACTCGCTAAATTGGGCAGCGGGCCAGAGAAAATTACGGAGTCTGACATTGTTTTAGCGTAGTTGCCCACCGAAGCCATGTTAACTTCAGTTAATTCCGACTGGCGAAGCCGGGTGTCATTAGCGCCGACATGTATCACAATCTTACTGTATTTAACCTTACGTTTTGCCAGCAGCTTTAGCCTCAGCGTCGCCCGCTCTGGCCCCTGGGATGCACTTCATGCTCGCTGGAGTCTCCACCTTCACGTTGCGGAGAACAGAACTGCCAATGACTGATGTCGGCTTCACAGCGGGGCTGCGAGCAACAGAGCCGACATGAAGAGTTTCACTCTCAGCGGGTGTGTCGCTGAGTGGGAAAGCGGTTGGAAACATGAAGGGTTGGTGGGCAAACACGGGCTCACTGCGTCTAGGTTTCCCTCGTGATGTCACCCAGCGGGACTGGCTAGTTCCCGGCTGCTCGGGAGCTGCTAGCGGTGGCTAGGCTAGGTGGCTCCGCACCCGCTAAGGTGGACTGAGCAGCTCCTGAAGGTAAAGGACTAGCGCTAGCCTCCATGGTGTGGAGCCGGGTCTCTAACTCACTAAGCCTCGCCTCCAGGACTACAAACAAACTACACTTTTTACACTAAAGGAGGCAGAAGAGTCACTAAACATCTGGCACATGGAGCAGGAGAGGGAGGGAGAGGTGGGGGAGAGGCGGAAAGAGAGAGAGCGGCCATAGCGAGTATGCTAAGGTGAGCTAGCGGACCTGTGGCAAATAGAACAAATAGAACGAGGAATTTCAGAGCAAAGTCCTGCTAAAGACTTAAGTGACAGAAACCTCTGTATTACACCAAAACGTCGTATACAGTGGTGCTTAAAGCGATGAAGTTAGCAGTACACCTGAGGGAGGATTGAGAGTCGAACCACACAGCGACAGGATTACAGGCAGGAAATGACGTAACAGGCTCACCGGTATCGGGTCAGCAGGCAGCAAAAGGGTCGAAAGATGCAGACTCCACACAGAAAAAAACTTTTCCAGATCACTTTTGCTTAAAGTTATCTCTTCGATCTCGAGTGGCCACTTTATTCTCTGAACCCACTAAATGCTCCCTGAACTGGTGAGAATGTGTACAATGACCAAACCCTGAACTGGACTTTCAATATCGACCACGGCTGATTTCTGGAGCCCTCTAGTGCTCCAACTGATGGCTGAGCAGAGGAAAACCCTGCACCGTTACCTACGGTCCCTTCAGGTGAAGACCCTATCATGTTTGCTCAGCAGAGCAACACATCAGCAGCACTACAAACACACACTAAACAGTGTCCCAGGCCCCCCCCCCCCCCCAACACCCATGAGGCAGCTGGGCCAGACGGCCTGGAGCCGGTTTTCACATCCACACCATTCAAAACCTGGTATTATACTGTTCTTGCTCTCAATGAGCGCGCAATATGAGCATAATCTAATTTCACCCCCTGAACATGCATGAAATTCACTGAAATTCGGTACACTTCTCCGGTCTGGCTAAACATTCACTAATCTAAAAAAACAACAAAAAAGTCTATAGCGCCACCTAGGGAGCCACACAACTACAAGATAATTTATAGATAATTTGGAGCACTATAACTCCTCCCACGAATGTCCCACAGACATGGGACCAACACTGTTGGACTCGTCTCATCAAGACGCACAATTCAAAAATACACACACCCAGCCCCCCAAAAATATATATAAGCATGTTGGGGGGGGGGTCCCATTAAACACAATGGAAAACGTGGCAATAACTGGTTTTGCTCGGAAAAAACATTATTAGGGCCTGAGCCCGGAGGTACTCTGGGGCGAAGACCCTATTGTGTTTGCTCAGCACATTCGCCACTTCAAAGCTTAATTTGACCCCCTAAACATGCTCAAAAACTCACCAAATTTGGTACACACATCGGGTGTAGCAAAAAAAATCAATATTAAAAAAAACAAAAAAGTACTCTACTCAATAGCGCCACCTAGATACACAAAAAACCCTGCCACACCCTGTAGGAATGTCCTACAGACATGGGACCAACACCGTTTTATTCGTCTCATCAAGACGGACAAATCATACACAGACACCCCTGACCTAACTCCAATAGGACGTCCACAATGTGGACACGAATGTCCAAATTTGGACAATTTTGCGTCCTGAACAAACGCTATCTCCTCCGAGGGCGTTCATGGTATCGCTTCCATAACTTCATACATGACTCTCCAAACTCTGCTGACCAAAAGTTAAATGTTTTTATATAGCGCCAACATTTTGGGTTTTATAAGCCCTCAAAGTGGGGGAGACACTTTCACCGAACAATGGAAACCAATGGGGCACCTGTCTGCTCTCATGGTACATACTCTCAAAAACTCTCTTTTCACATGTAAACTAAAACTCCCACAGCCTCAAAATACACACCACTGTATTCCTGACAAAAAATCCCTACAACAACATGGTGTCATGTTCCACTTTTGCCCAACATATGCAGAGCTATTTGATTTTGACACACTAAAAATGTCACAATCCTCCTCTCTCTCCACTCTGACACAGACAGCAGAAAGCAGCGGGGGAGGGGTTCTTACTGCGCGTTCACACCGGACTCACGTTGCGTCATTCACGCGAATTTGACGGCGGATCATTTTAGTGTCCATTTGTGTCATTCGCTCAACTGCCCAAGTCGCGAGTATTTCCGTCAATGTTCCCTTCCGCCATTTCACCATGAATATTCACAGAATTTTTGCGTTCTACCTGCCGTGGAAGGCAGAAATACGTCGGAAAACTAAACACTGTCGTATCTGGGTTATCAACACCATCTAGAGGTGAGCTCAGCTCGGTGAATTTCCCCGCCCGGTGAACCGAGCTCCTCCAGGGGCTCCGTCTGGATAACTGCCGCTTCCAGCGGTGTTTTCGGATGATGACTGGCCAGTTTAACGACCTGCTAGCTAGGATCGGTGACAGGATGTAACGAATGGACACCAATTTATTCAACCGGTTCTTGTACTTTTGACACGTAGTGTCATATAGCACTGGATTTCCACACATAGCCATAGACATAACTTGTCCGCCATCTTGTCAGTCAGTCAGTCAGCTGTGACGTCAGGGCATCCTCAACACTGATTGGCTGTCTTGACGCGAATTTTTCACCAAAGTTCAATATTTCAACTCGCACGAATGGCGAATATTTCGCCTCGCAAATTTCGTGGCGCGAATATTTTGCCTCGTGAATTTCGCCTAGCGAATATTTTGCACATTCGCGCTGTCAGACTGAAAATTGGTGTCATTCGTGCATTTGCACTGACTTTGAATGCAAACTGTTGGCACAAACGCACGAGCGGTGTGAACACACAGTTAAAGGGCCAGCTCTCAGCTCTGCTCTCAGACTGTGCGTCGCACTTGAGGCTTCTATCTCCTAAACTACAAGGCCCACTGCTGTCATACTTAGACTGTTGGATTCAGGCTGACTCCTGCCACCCGGCCGCGATTGTTGTCATGAAATTGTCGCTCCACAATTTTTTCAAAATGGCTTTGTAATTTGCTTCAAAATAATGATCCTGCATTTCTTCCAGGCAGAAGTGTTGACGCTGACTCGGATGGTCGACGTGACACCCGTAACACTCATCTTTCTATATATTCACCACCATGGTGAGCTGGACGGCAAATTTCACATGCTGCACGAAACGGGCCCCCAGGTGTTTATACATAAATGTCTCTACACTATCTGCACACACACCACTGTAAGTTGTAGCATCTTCTGGAGGTGAGTTGGAACGCGTGGATGAAAACTCCTGATATGGGTAGCTGTTGGATGGTGAGGGGGTGAATGGCATCGGCATGAGTTGTGGTGAATATTCTGCGGGGGGGTGTTGGGTTGGCGGTGCCATCTGGATGTCTGTCAATAAAGAAATGACAGTAGGGAGTTAATATCTGAATCACACGTAGACATTCTGTCTCTCTCCCCTGGGCTATGCACTACTCCAACATACCTATCATTTCTTATCAGATGAAGGAAGGCGTCAAGCTTTTGTGTTCCTCGGACGGATGCAGGAGCGGTCACATGCGTTATCCCCCTCAAGATTCCACAACTTATCAAGAATGAGGCGTCCTTCTCAATGACTTCTTGTAGGGCATTAAACACCTTGAACAAAGCGGGCCTATCGCACCACTGTACAGAAAAAAAAGTCTTCAAATTCTTTTGTTACAGACGGCGCCCTGTGACGTCCCTTTGCGGTCTTCCTTCTCCCTCACCTGCTTCTGCCGGCCCCCGGGACCAGCCCTGCGCCCTGACTGGCCTCCTCCCCGGCCAATCCCATCAACCAGTGGCACCCGGGAGGAGTTAAATAGAGAGCGGGGCCAGACGCTGGCGGCGACTCTGCACAGTGGCGGACGTCGTCACTCGCGTGGCTCCAATTGAAAATTGAGTTCATCTCAGAAAGTAACTTAACATGATCTCTGCTATCCTTTGATAAAGTTACGTGGTAATTGTTTTGTTTTCGTTTGCCCTGCATTGCGTGGTCACTTCAGTGGAGTTGTTTTATTGTCTTGTGGTTTCCTGTTTTTGTTTTGGCCCTGCGTGCCCGCGTTCCCTGTACCCTGACAACACGTGTGGCATCTGGAAGAAAAACTGCCCCCTAAGTGCAGGATCTCCTCACGTTACGTCTCCTTACCCCTAGCCGAGCCGAGCCATAACATCTTTCGGGCCTTTTTTTGTTCTGTCGAGACATGTTGTCAGGTAAAGCATAGCACCATTGTGACAAGCTCTGTGCGATTCAGATACACTCACTGTAGCTCGTTATGGGGCTACTGTGGAACTTTGAGTGTCATGTGTGTCAAAAGTGAGCCCAATCACGAACAGACATGCCATGCATGGGCCGACCCCCGTACAAGTCCACGCATGCAACGCCCACACTCAGATAAACTTTACCATCTATATATTTAACTTTATACACATTCCGAAAAACCCCTGCAACACTCTTCTCGTACTTTAGCGTTGCACTCTCATCTACCCGCTTCATTTTGTGTTTTGGATCAGCTTGGTCTACATGCTACACACTACGGTAATAGTACTACATGTAAAAAAAAAAAAAAAAAAGACAAAAGTTTTATTTATCACACCAGAGCACACAGGGAAAAACAGAGCAGTCAGAGTAGTCCAAATAATACATACAACGCTGTAGCTACACCTAATTAGAATACCAAGTGTTTGAGATCATGCGTTGTTCAGCATAAATGTTCCAGTAGTGGTCACCTACTACTTACATACTTTCAAAATAGTCAATCACTTTTGTTGCCACCCCTGGTTGCGCCAGTGTCACCAACAGTGTCTCAGCAGTGCCCGCGATTTTAGCAGTGTCAGGATACGAGGTTGAGGTTTATTGAGACGTGGCGTGAGGGCGAAGGCTGGAGACGTGGCGTGAGGGCAAAGGCTGGAGCCCGCCAGAACCCTCGGCGCCGTGACAGGAGTGGCGCCCGCCAGGACCCTCAGCGGAGCAGCAGTTGAGCCAGCCAGGATCGGAACAGGGGTGACGCCCGCCAGGACCCTCGGTGGCGGAACAGGAGTTGAGCCAGCCAGGATCCTCGGCGCCGGAACAGGAGTTGAGCCAGCCAGGATCCTCGGCGCCGGAACAGGAGTTGAGCCAGCCAGGATCCTCGGCGCCGGAACAGGAGTTGAGCCAGCCAGGATCCTCGGCGCCGGAACAGGAGTTGAGCCAGCCAGGATCCTCGGCGCCGGAACAGGAGTTGAGCCAGCCAGGATCCTCGGCGCTGGAACAGGGGTGACGCCCGCCAGGACCCGTGGCGGCAGTGAAGGTGTAGCAGCTGCTGGGCTTGGGATGAGGGCTGGACCTGGCTGCCTCGGAGCATGAGGGCGGCCAGCCTTTTCATCTCCGTGGGGCCGGGAGCTCCTGGGCCTCCCGGATGGGGGCCGAGTCAACCTGCGGGCTCGCTGCACCGAGCGAGGACCCCCGAAGGCCAGCCGGGTGCCCCTGAAGTCCTCCTCCCTATGTGACTCTTCTTTCCAGTTCCTTTCTGCCATCAAAGCAAAGTGCTCAAAAAGAGTCATCATACGTGGGGGTGAACTTGTCCACTGGGTCTTTGTTGGTTGGGTCATTCTGTCAGGATACGAGGTTGAGGATGATGGAGACACAATTGCAGACAGTGAGAGCGGTGCGCAAAAGAGGTTTATTGAGACTGAGTGAGGCCGAAGGCTTGAGACATGGCGTGAGGCAGGAGGCTTGACGTGAGGCAGGAGGCTTGATGACACGAGACGAGACAAGACGAGACGAGACAAAACTATGACTGTGACTGTGACTGTGACAACAACAGCAATTGACGACAATGACCCAACACGTAACTGAGAAAACACACAGGTTAAATACAAGAGGGGAAACAAGACACAGGTGGTGCAATCACCCAGGTGAGACACATGCGGTAATCACAGGAGGGAAGACAGGAAGACAGGACATGACTACAAAATAAAACAGGAAACACGAGACAGGGATTGTGACAAGCAGGACTGATGAGCATGTGTTTCAGAAACAGGTCATTTCTAATTGTGCGGATGAAGTTTCTATTCCAAAGCTTGCATAGTGTGTTTTCATAATTTCTTCAAAAAGAATCACCAGGTATTTCTTCCCCATGTGTGGTTGCTCTCACATAAATGCTTCATCTGGCAGCCCAGACAATCATCAATGTGTTTATTAAAGCATTGAGCAGCAGTAAGACAACAGATCTTGGATGCTCTATGACTTTGGCTGAAATTTCACAATTCATGAACCCATGTTCATGATCCAGGTATCGTCCCGCACACCCCGAAGCATCCTCTGGGGCAGATTCCAGCTGCCTAGTCTCCACTGCTGAATACACTCGCTCACCCTCAGCTTTGGTTCAATGTTGTAAAAAAGAAACAGAAATAACAACACCATTAAACATACAGTTAAAATAGTCATAGCACCTCAAAGGCACGGTTTGGGTTCCTTGCCCCTTCTCCCCTAAAACAAAAGGCCGGACGTTACACGTGGTCAATGTGGGTGTTTGAAAGCACGAGAGAGGACATGTCAGAGCATGTCTGGAAATACCTTTTTTCTGCAGGTCATGGGGAGTCTCACTGGTGTCAACTGTTGAGGGCCAGTCTTCGATGCTTGGATTATGTCCCCAGTAGGTGCAGTATGTCATTGGACAGGTGAACCATGAACATGAACATGGCAGGCTAGCACCGTTGGCTGTATACTCACACGAGTCTTCTGCCTTGCTGTGCTCAGAAATCATTTCAGATAGGTCACAGGTCTCGGGCAGAGAGTCTTGAGAGTCAGCAGGTCCTACACTGTGCGGGTCAGGAATGATGACTTTTCCTTAACAAAAAATGTTTAAAAGCATACCAGTAATTTATCACTGTATCAGTGAAAGACAACAATGCATAATCAAAGAAATTGCTTACCGTTGCAATCAGCCATTTTCCAAAAAATGAAGATTTTTAATCCTTTGCGACAACACTGCAGCGGCAGGCTCTGCACACATTGATCAAGTCATGCCAAATAAAATCATTCTTTAATAGTTGTGTAAAATATCACGTATTAGATATGAAACTCAATGACGTGGGGGCGTGGTTGCACGCGCAAAAGACGGACGAAGTCACATGATCACACGCACAAAGTGACGTCATCACACAGAGAAAGTCACATGATCACACGCACAAAGTGATGTCATCACGCCCCTAAGTCATGTGACCACGCACGTACATGGTGATGTCATCGCGTCACGTGACCGCACGCATGAGGGCGCACGCGCTTCACATGCACGTGCAAATGTGCCTGTATATTACTGCTCGCAAGGGGTTAAAAGCCTGCAGTGCGTGCAAGGTCCCTCTGTTCAAGAAGGCACACATACAGGCCCGTCTGAAGCTTGCCAAAGAACATGTTAATGACTCAGACTGACAGGGAGAGGGCGCTGTGGTCAGATGAGACCAAAATCCAGCTCCTTGGCCTCAACTCGACATGTTGGAAGGAAGAGAAATGACCTCAAGAACACCATCACCACCGTCAAGCATGGAGGTGGAAACACTACACTTCAGGGGTGTCTCTATTCTAAGGGGACAGGGCGACTTCTCCGCGAACCTCGTAAGCAACCACAAGAAACGTATGACCGCTGTGCTTGGCAACAAAGGTTTTGCCACCAAGTATTAAATCATGTTGTGATGAGGGTCAAATAATTATTTCTCTCCATGGAATGCAAATTAATTTCTTCTATTTTATGTAAATTTCTTTTCGCTATTCTTTCTCTCACTGTTAAAACAAAGCTAGAATAAAAATCAGACTGTTCATTTCTTTGTCAGTGTTTCAAAACCAGTGGGGGATCAAATGCTAACTTCCTCCACTGTATGTAGTAAACAAGAGTTAAATAAGTCAATGTTTTATGTTTTACTTCTTCATCATAGCCTCCCTTTGCTTTGACTGCTTCTTGGCCTTCTCTCCCTGACCTTCATGAGCTCGTCACCTCAAACAGTCCAACAGTCTTGAAGGAGCTCCCAGAGATGCTGAGCACTTACTGGCCCTCTGTCCTTCACACTGTGGTCCATCTCATCCCAAACATCTGGATTTGGTTCAGGTCAGGTGACTATGGAGGCCAGGTCCTGTGCTGCAGCCCTCCATCACTCTCCTCCTTGGTCACACAGCCTGGAGGTGTGTTTGAGGTTGCTGTCCTGTTGATAAATCAATGATGGTCCAACTAAACCCACACCAGATGGGATGTCCTGTCACTGCAGGACTCTGTGGTACCCATGTTGGTTCAGTGTGCCTTCAGCTTTGAATAAATCCCCAACGGTGTCACCAGCAAAGCCCCCCCCCCCCACACACACACACACCACACCCCCTCCTCCATGCTTCACAGTGGGAACCATGCATGTAGAGACCATACGTTCACCTTTTCAGCATCGCACAAAGACACGGCGGTGGAACCAAAGATCTCCAATGTGGACTCATCAGACCAAAGCCCAGATGTCCTCTGGTCTGATGTCCACTCCTTGAGAATCTTGGTCCAAACAAATCTCCTGCCTGCTGCTGTTCCTTAACAGTGGTTTCTTAGCAGCTGTTTGACTCCAAAGGCCTGATTGGCGCCGTCTCCTCTGAGCGGCTGACGTAGAGACGTGTCTGCTACTAGAACTCTGGGAGGCTTTTATCTGGGCTCTAGTCTGAGGAGCTGCTAGCTTGTGATTCCTGAGGCTGGGGACTCAGGTGAACTCCTCCTCAGCAGCAGAGGAGACTCTTGGTCTTCCTCTCCTGGGGCCTTTGTTGATGACTTGATGAGCAATCTCCCGTCCATAGGAGCAGTGATAAAAACACTGATGAGATTTGATGATCAGGCAACACAAAAACAGAAAATCCCAGAATATCAAATTGTAGAGTCGTATACAAGAGTTTTCTGCAAAATAAATGAGAGCACCTGATGACATTTTGTATTCAAATAAAGAAAATAATGAAATGAAACACTGGGAAATGTTTATTTTCATATTTTAATGCCTCCTATACGATGGGGAAGTAGTTGTGTCTGGCTTGGAGCGTCTGTCTCCGTCTCAGAGGGACGAGCCACAAGACTTTCCAGCGAGTTCCACAAACTTCGGAGAGAGCAAACTGCCAGGACCTCTGCGTGACAGAGCTGGAAAGAAAACATTTCAAATACTCACTTAAGAACGTGTGACAAGAGAATTGTAGACAATGAGATGCTTTGTTATCAGGCTGTGTCATCTGTAGCTAGCAGCTAGGTAGCTTAGCTTAGCATATCAAAAACAGAAGTGACAGGCCTCACTCTCTGTTACTCCTGTTTAAATGGATTCCACGGTGTGTTTCTCCAGTTTATCTCCCAATAAGAGGTCAAAAAGAAACGTTCCACAGTGGAACCCTGTCGCTCTGCGTTGTAAACTGCTTTAAACCAATTCTTCAGTCCAAAAAGTCTCAAGAGGTCAACACACTCACCCGTCACTTGGGAGTTGAGCCGCTCTCTCAATCATGGTGGTGTCCTGCCGGGGGGTAAAGGACAGGGGAAGATGAGACGTCATCTTACAAAATAAACTCCACCACAAAGTTGTTTCTTTAGGAGGAAAACGCACAACACAAACTGCAGCAGCAACGTTCAACTGAAGCAGGAAAAGAAGTCTACAGGTCAGTAGGCAGTACTCACAGAGAGGATGCCTGACATCTGGATGCAGGACAGGACGCTGATGCCAGCCAACATGAAGACACTCATGACTCCCGAGGCTCTCAGCAGACCCACTTCATGCCGCCCTGTGAACGTCTCCTGGTTTGGAAAACACAAAACGTCAGGAAGACCAACCCTGACGTGCACATTTCACGTCTCAAACCTCACCGGTAGCTTCTGAACACATCTGGTCAGCAGAACCTGTTGACCTGAGGTCTTTCCTGCTGCATGTACCTGGTCTGGTGTGGCTAGTGGCTGGAAATAGAAGCTGTGGCAGAAGACCAGCAGCAGCGTGAGGAGACTGAGGACCAGAGCGTAGAGGCAGAGCTGCAGGAAGAGCCAGTGGTTGTCCTCTCCTACACAGTTGTTGATCCTGGAGGACAATCAACACTTTAGATGACATCATCCACCTTTGTTGTGCTGACAGGACCCAACCTGCTGAATTTGAAGCTTTTGATATGTTTGTGTTTTTTAACACTGTTTTCCTGTGTGTGTGTGTGTGTGTGTGTGTGTGTGTGTGTGTGTGTCCTCACCAGGGACAGTGGTGGTCCATCCTTCGTACACAATGGCCACAACGCCTGCAGTGGTGGGACCTCTTAGGCCTCATTGCCTCACATTTCCTGCACAGCGTCCAGTGCTGTTGCTCTGTGGCACAAAGAGAGAGAGCGATCAGCGGCGTTGTGGTGGTTCTGGCTCCAGCTGACGTGGTCACACACTCATGGAGCATTCAAGGAGGACTTTGGTCTGCTGACCAGTCCAGGAGGCTTCATTTTACCACATTTCCAATAACGCAGTAATAGAGAAACCTAATGGTGCCATTTGGTGAACTGAACCACAAGCATATGAACCTTGAAAAGAAAGACTTAGGAATAAAACAATGAAATCTATGCACGTAACAACACATGGAGGAGAGGAATTAAGAGGCCATCTTGTCTGCGTCCTCACCAGAGGGAGGGATGTGAGGGTCCACAGGTGGATGGCCAGGATCTGCCGTGGATGCTCGTAGCAGGGCTGCCACACAGAGGGCCGATGCAATGAAATAAGCTGCAGAAGAACAAACAACGTGTCATTCTGAGGTTTCTGATGTGACGACAAAGTGGAACGCTAGGAGTCAGAGACACTCACCAACAAGGACCGCCCCTGGAAGGTGTGCTTCGTTATAGTGAGGAAGGAGCACCAGCTTGGGGATGACCATGGAGTTATACAGCCAGATTCCAACCAGCACACTGAAGCACAGCCAGCCGGCGGGGTCCTTGACAAAGTGGGGCTTCATGAGGGTGGACTGATGGCTCTAAGTGCTGCTCCAACACAGGCTTGGGGTTTCTCCTCTGGAGCACACACACAGGGCTGAGATGCGTTTTCTAGCCCAGCCTAGAAGGCTCTCATATACTCGCCAGAATTCAGTTTCTTTAATGTGTCGTGAGATCAAAGACAGAATTCTATGTGCAAATACACTGTGAAAGCCCCCTGATGACATCATCAGGAATCTGTCTTTGATCTCGTCCTCACGTGAGCCGGTTTTGTTGCAGCTCCTGGTTTTTGCGACTCGCTCGTGGACACGTTCAAAGATTTTGCAAATTTCCACAGCGACTGACCTTCAGTTCTTCGAGGACTGACGGATGGTGGTTCCTCTCCACTCAGCTGATGGTTCCTGCCATGACATGAATTCTACCAGTTGTTAAACGGAGCTGTCAGCTGTGTAGCAACCTGACTTCTGCTCAACTCAACTGATGCTCCCAACCCAGGAAGAAGGTAGGAAGTTCCACCAAGGAACCTGACAAGGCGAACCTGAGAGGGGGAACCATTTCAGGTGATGACATCATGAAGCTCCCTGAGAGAAGGACGAGGGTTTGCAGCGCTGGCAACAAAGCAAAGGGAGGCAACTTTGAGGAAGCTAGGATATAAAACATGTTTACTTATTTAACAATTCTTTTCTCTACGACATAATTCCATATATCTGGATTGATATATTTGATGTCTTCAGTATGAATCTACAATGTAGAAAGTAGTACAAATAAAGAAAAACACTGAAGAAGAAGGTGTCCAAACTTTTGTGGCTGCTATTCCTATATTCTGTTTTTAAAATATTATTTATTTAGTGGTTTTTGAGCCATACAAAAATAAAAAAAAACAGCATACCATTTTTTAAAGTGTCAGTACAATAAAAGTGAAAGAACTGAATGAAAAAAGAGAGAAATCAGAGAAAGAGGAAACAAAATTCATCACTTCTAGGCTGGACCACTGCAACTCTCTCCTGTCAGGATGTCCCAACAACTCTCTAAAGAGTCTCCAGCTGGTCCAGAACGCTGCAGCCAGGGTTCTGACAGGAGTTTAGAAGAGAGAACACATCTCTCCACTTTAGCTTCTCTCCTTCCTGTAGGATCTAGAATCCACTTCAAAATCCTTCTGCTAACTCATCAGGCTTTCAATGATGAAGCTCCATCCTATTTGAAAGAACTCATTAGTCCCTCCTGTCCCACCAGAGCACTCCGCTCCCAGAATGCAGGTCTGTTAGTGATTCCCAGTATCTCTAAAAACAGACTGGGAGGTGGAGCCTTCAGGTACCGGTTCCTCTACTGTGGAACCAGAGAGGCAGACACTTTAACAACGTTTAAGTCCAGGCTTAAGACCTTCCTCTATGACAGAGCCTTCAGTTAGGACTGGTTCAGGTAGCTCTGAACCATTGATAGCTATGCTGCTACAGGCTGAGACTGCTGGGGGACACATCAGGTTACATGGAGCCCTCCTCTCCTCTCCTCTCCCCCTCTCTCGTTGCACTTTGTAGTTTGGCCTTGGTGTCTGTCAGTCTCTCTGTGTTTCCACAGATCCACCAGAGCTCCAACCGCCGCCTGCATTGCCACCCCCCTTTTATTCCCTACTATTACACCGGCTTGCGCTCCCCTCCCCTGAACCAGTCTACCATCCAGTCCCCCATCAAGCTGGCTTGCTCTCCCTGCCTCCCCTCCCATGAACCAGTCTACCATCCAGTCCCCCATCAAGCTGGCTTGCTCTCCCTGCCTCCCCTCCCATGAACCAGTCTACCATCCAGTCCCCCATCAAGCTGGCTTGCTCTCCCTGCCTCCCCTCCCATGAACCAGTCTACCATCCAGTCCCCCATCAAGCTGGCTTGCTCTCCCTGCCTCCCCTCCCATGAACCAGTCTACCATCCAGTCCCCCATCAAGCTGGCTTGCTCTCCCTGCCTCCCCTTCCATGAACCAGTCCACCATCCAGTCCCCCATCAAGCTGGCTTGCTCTCCCTGCCTCCCCTCCGATGAACCAGTCTGCCATCCAGTCCCCCATCAAGCTGGCTTGCTCTCCCTGCCTCCCCTCCCATGAACCAGTCTACCATCCAGTCCCCCATCAAGCTGGCTTGCTCTCCCTGCCTCCCCTCCCATGAACCAGTCTACCATCCAGTCCCCCATCAAGCTGGCTTGCTCTCCCTGCCTCCCCTTCCAGAAGCTTCCTTCTTCAGCTGTTATTAACATTTCCATGTTTCCCACATTTTGTATCATAAACTGTTTTCTTGTCTGTAACAACATCTACTGCACGTCTGTCCGTCCTGGGTGAGGGATCCTTCTCTGTTGCTCACCCTGAGGTTTCTCAGGTTTTTTCCTCAGTTGCTGTGAGGGTCTAAGGGCAGAGGATGTTGTTAAGATGCCACATGAAGCCCTTTGAGACAAACCAGTGGTGAAAATGGGCTCTACAAATAAAATTGCCTTGCCTTGCCTTCTTCCTCTGTCTCTACTGTGCCCTCAGTGACATTGGGTCCGTTAGCACTGTGTTATTTTTCCCGGCCTCTGGTCCCTCTTGTCTTACCCGCTGCCGTGGTGCAAGGTCGCTGTTGGCCTTTCTGCCGACACCCTGTCTTCCCCTGGTGGATTCGCAGTCCCCTGTATGTGGTCACCTTCTCCCATCCGCATGCACCCTTTCGGAGGATCTTCTCCTCGATGACTGGAGTTCTGATGTTCTCATTATCCGTTTCCGTTTCCATTGTCATTGCCGTGTCATCCATCCTGTTAGGATCTACATCATTAATGCAGTATTTGCGCATTTCAGTTTGAAGGTCAAATGTTTCGTGGTGCACAGTGTTGTACAACTCCATAAACATTTTCTGCTCGTCGACACTCATTTTAACAAAGCCATCGACAGACGGGTCGGGGTATTTACCCATGTAGTATTCTGTGGCCCCGGTGTTAAACTGGTGTGGGAAGTACCCCTTTTCTAAGTCTTTAAATCCTAGAGCGTTGGGGGGGGGGGGGTTGCCAATCACATAGGAAGAAAAGAGAAAGAGTCGATCCATCTCTGATCATATGCTTTATCATACATGTGGATCACCCTACTGTCGCGCATTGTGATGGCTGGTGCAATTCCCCGCTTGACGATATGCTCTAATAGGATGTAGTTGTCAAAACCTGAAGCATTGTGGGCTATAAACATGAATCTGCGAAACTTGGGCTTTCTGTAATGATTAACAAATGCCGAGACGCACCGCAAAGTGTTGAACCAGAATTTGTTTCTGTCTATGTCCATTGCACATACAAAACATGCCTCATGCTTCCCCTCATGGTAACGAGTCTCAAAATCATACAGGATGTATTTTCTCTTGGGGTCTTTTATTACAATAGGCTGGATATAGCACACATGCTCAGAGCTACCGTTGATAATGTAACCAACCAGTAGATAAGTCAGAGTCTTGACAGCAATGTACCATCAAGTCCAGTTTATTCACACTGAACCGGAGTGCACTTTCTCAAAACAAAAACCCTTCAGTGTCTGAGAAGGATAAAAAAAAATTAAATAAATGGCAAAGTTCCATCTCCTCTCACTGTAATATCCTCTTATTTTCAGTCTTTCAAGAATCAAGCAAACAAAAGAAAATCTCCCATAAAAAAAATATGGGGTTGTTCTGGAATCTTTTGGAACAAAAACAACAACAATAAAAATCACTGCTGGCCAGCAAAACAATACACACAAAAAAAAAATGGTTCAGGAAAAACTGTCTTCTTGCATGTGCGTGACAACTATTTAGACGCGCTCGCGCTCTCTTGTCCTCTGGACCGACGAAGGGGGCACCAGGGCAGCCGAGGAATCTCCTCCTCCAAGCAGCGTGGTCCTCACAGGCTTATGAAAGAAGGAAACAAATTGTTCATGGGCAAGTGTTGTGCAAGCACTTATGGCGGCCTCCGCATGGCGCTGTGCCCGTGATATTTTAACATGCCACAAATCACCGTGGTGTCGCAAAAACAAAAACACCAGAAGGTCGTTTAAAGGACATTACGCACAAAATTGAACCAAACAATCACAAAAATACTCAAAAGAAATAATCTACAGTTCAACAACATGAAATACTAAGACAAAACAAAATACACAGAATAAACGGAATATAACAAAACATTTAGAATAAATAAAATACAGTACCACAATAAAATGTGTTACAATGAAATACCCAAACAACATTAAATGAAGTGAAACAATCAAATAATTTGAATACAAAAAAAATACATCAAAATAAAATACTTGGACAACATAAAATAAAATACAGCTGGGTTACAATAACACATTCATGACAGTGTCCACATTGTGATTGCAGGCATGTTTTTTTTTTACCAACTTTGTAAAATTTACCGCACCTACTGCAAAATTTTAGGTTGTGGCAGGGAATCAGGTTGTGTGTTTTTTCAGGCTCTTTCTGTGCTTTGTAACAAAACTCTGATTTACAGATGCGGCAACAGTCCTTGCATTTTTAAAATGGTTGACGCTCGTTCTTTGCAATATGTAAAGCACACATTTGCAGTTGTGCGTTAGAGGAGCATCATAAGTGCTGTAGCAGTAATTACAGACATAAGCAGCTCCGAAAAAGACTTTTACGTAGGTGATTAAGTAGTAATGATTATCGTGTAAATAAAACCAGATTGTGTTTGATTTTGGGGTGGTGTTAGTTTGGAAACATTGTAGGTGTTTACGATCCTCTGCATGGTGGTAAATCACTATTTTAGCATTTACTACAGGTTCAAATCTGGACACGTGTGAATAAAACCGGTTGTGAGGGGTTGAGACCTACTGACGCATGCAGACACTCAGCCTGCGCCAGTTTGTCTGGATCAGATTTTGAGGCATTGATGGCATGGGCAATGCATAGAGAAAAGCAAAGGCTGTTATCCTCTATACGGTTGTTGGGGTTAAAGAGGGAATTTGCCTTTTTAGAAAGAATCTCGTCATAGAACACGTTCTCCAATTTCAGACGCACAGCCCCGGAGTGGTTTTGTGCAACTGTAACAATAAGCTCCAATTCATCGTCAGTCATGGATGTGTCATTACTCTGTATAGCCTGAGCGACCGCTTCTATAAATATATCTTGGCTGTATTTGTTGTCGGATCGTAACACAGCTTGCACGTCGCTAGCCAGGGACGGCCCTCTCAAAACAACATTTAAAACACTGCCAGGTTGTGACATTTCTAACGCCTGGCCAATCACCCTGGATCGTTTATCTCTAACAATGGATGGCACATGGTTGCGGCTGTTGTCAACTACATTCCCGAAATCAACTTTTTGACGCGGGGCTGCACGGTGGTGCAGTGGTCAGCACTGTGGCCTCACAGCCAGAAGGTTCTGGGTTCGAGTCTTCGAGTCGGGTGGGGATCTTCCTGTGTGGGTCTCCATGTTCTCCCTGTTCCTGCTGGGTTCTCTCTGGTACTCCAGCTTCCTCCACAGTCCAAAGACATCAAGAGGGGACTAGGCTGATTGATTCTCTAAATTGACCGTAGGTATGAATGTGAGTGTGAATGGTTGTTCGTCTCTGTATGTTGGCCCTGCGATGGACTGGCGACCTGTCCAGGGTGAACCTTTACCACTTTGTCTGGCAACGCTTGTAGAGGGAATGTTTGGGGTGTTAATACTGCTACTAGCGATGAGTTCAGACCCCTGTGTAATGACAGCCTGTTCAGTATGTTGTGGTTGTTGTGATACCTACCATTTAAAAGTTCTTGATCTCTCGTAGCTTGTGATGGTTCAAAATCCTGAGTGAAAATCTCTTCAAGATTTTTCAAATCCTCATCTGTGGGCCGAGGTTGAAGTACAGTCTCCAGCGCTGTCAAACCCATTAGCGTAGCAGTAGATTCTGTAATCCTTTGCCCTCTATCCTCTAATTGATGTTGGATGTGGGAGCAGGGTGTCCTTCAAGCATATCATCCTCCAGCTGCAGATGAGACGATCCTGGTGTTGGATCTACAAAGAGAAAAAAAATGGTTTTGTTAAGGAAGCATGCACCATATTGGCTGCATATAAAATAATTTTAGAAGAACACACACACACACACACACACACCACACACACACACACACACACACACACACACACACACACGTTACCTAACAGCATAGCCTTTACCCAGGGCGTTTCTCATAGTCACACTACCGGTCAAAAGTTTGGACACCTTCTTCTTCAGTGTTTTTCTTTATTTGTACCACTTTCTACATTGTAGATTCATACTGAAGACATCAAATATATCAATCCAGATATATGGAATTATGTCGTAGAGAAAAGAATTGTTAAATAAGTAAACATGTTTTATATCCTAGCTTCCTCAAAGTCGCCTCCCTTTGCTTTGTTGCCAGCGCTGCAAACCCTCGACCTTCTCTCAAGGAGCTTCATGATGTCATCACCTGAAATGGTTCCCCCTCTCAGGTTCTCCTTGTCAGGTTCCTTGGTGGAACTTCCTACCTTCTTCCTGGGTTGGGAGCATCAGTTGAGTTGAGCAGAAGTCAGGTTGCTACACAGCTGACAGCTCCGTTTAACAACTGGTAGAATTCATGTCATGGCAGGAACCATCAGCTGAGTGGAGAGGAACCACCGTCCGTCAGTCCTCGAAGAACTGAAGGTCAGTCGCTGTGGAAATTTGCAAAATCTTTGAACGTGTCCACGAGCGAGTCGCAAAAACCAGGAGCTGCAACAAAACCGGCTCACGTGAGGACGAGATCAAAGTCAGATTCCTGATGATGTCATCAGGGGGCTTTCACAGTGTATTTGCACATAGAATTCTGTCTTTGATCTCACGACACATTAAAGAAACTGAATTCTGGCGAGTATATGAGAGCCTTCTAGGCTGGGCTAGAAAACGCATCTCAGCCCTGTGTGTGTGCTCCAGAGGAGAAACCCCAAGCCTGTGTTGGAGCAGCACTTAGAGCCATCAGTCCACCCTCATGAAGCCCCACTTTGTCAAGGACCCCGCCGGCTGGCTGTGCTTCAGTGTGCTGGTTGGAATCTGGCTGTTTAACTCCATGGTCATCCCCAAGCTGGTGCTCCTTCCTCACTATAACGAAGCACACCTTCCAGGGGCGGTCCTTGTTGGTGAGTGTCTCTGACTCCTAGCGTTCCACTTTGTCGTCACATCAGAAACCTCAGAATGACACGTTGTTTGTTCTTCTGCAGCTTATTTCATTGCATCGGCCCTCTGTGTGGCAGCCCTGCTACGAGCATCCACGGCAGATCCTGGCCATCCACCTGTGGACCCTCACATCCCTCCCTCTGGTGAGGACGCAGACAAGATGGCCTCTTAATTCCTCTCCTCCATGTGTTGTTACGTGCATAGATTTCATTGTTTTATTCCTAAGTCTTTCTTTTCAAGGTTCATATGCTTGTGGTTCAGTTCACCAAATGGCACCATTAGGTTTCTCTATTACTGCGTTATTGGAAATGTGGTAAAATGAAGCCTCCTGGACTGGTCAGCAGACCAAAGTCCTCCTTGAATGCTCCATGAGTGTGTGACCACGTCAGCTGGAGCCAGAACCACCACAACGCCGCTGATCGCTCTCTCTCTTTGTGCCACAGAGCAACAGCACTGGACGCTGTGCAGGAAATGTGAGGCAATGAGGCCTAAGAGGTCCCACCACTGCAGGCGTTGTGGCCATTGTGTACGAAGGATGGACCACCACTGTCCCTGGTGAGGACACACACACACACACACACACACACACACACACACACACACACACACACACACACACACACACAGGAAAACAGTGTTAAAAAACACAAACATATCAAAAGCTTCAAATTCAGCAGGTTGGGTCCTGTCAGCACAACAAAGGTGGATGATGTCATCTAAAGTGTTGATTGTCCTCCAGGATCAACAACTGTGTAGGAGAGGACAACCACTGGCTCTTCCTGCAGCTCTGCCTCTACGCTCTGGTCCTCAGTCTCCTCACGCTGCTGCTGGTCTTCTGCCACAGCTTCTATTTCCAGCCACTAGCCACACCAGACCAGGTACATGCAGCAGGAAAGACCTCAGGTCAACAGGTTCTGCTGACCAGATGTGTTCAGAAGCTACCGGTGAGGTTTGAGACGTGAAATGTGCACGTCAGGGTTGGTCTTCCTGACGTTTTGTGTTTTCCAAACCAGGAGACGTTCACAGGGCGGCATGAAGTGGGTCTGCTGAGAGCCTCGGGAGTCATGAGTGTCTTCATGTTGGCTGGCATCAGCGTCCTGTCCTGCATCCAGATGTCAGGCATCCTCTCTGTGAGTACTGCCTACTGACCTGTAGACTTCTTTTCCTGCTTCAGTTGAACGTTGCTGCTGCAGTTTGTGTTGTGCGTTTTCCTCCTAAAGAAACAACTTTGTGGTGGAGTTTATTTTGTAAGATGACGTCTCATCTTCCCCTGTCCTTTACCCCCCGGCAGGACACCACCATGATTGAGAGAGCGGCTCAACTCCCAAGTGACGGGTGAGTGTGTTGACCTCTTGAGACTTTTTGGACTGAAGAATTGGTTTAAAGCAGTTTACAACGCAGAGCGACAGGGTTCCACTGTGGAACGTTTCTTTTTGACCTCTTATTGGGAGATAAACTGGAGAAACACACCGTGGAATCCATTTAAACAGGAGTAACAGAGAGTGAGGCCTGTCACTTCTGTTTTTGATATGCTAAGCTAAGCTACCTAGCTGCTAGCTACAGATGACACAGCCTGATAACAAAGCATCTCATTGTCTACAATTCTCTTGTCACACGTTCTTAAGTGAGTATTTGAAATGTTTTCTTTCCAGCTCTGTCACGCAGAGGTCCTGGCAGTTTGCTCTCTCCGAAGTTTGTGGAACTCGCTGGAAAGTCTTGTGGCTCGTCCCTCTGAGACGGAGACAGACGCTCCAAGCCAGACACAACTACTTCCCCATCGTATAGGAGGCATTAAAATATGAAAATAAACATTTCCCAGTGTTTCATTTCATTATTTTCTTTATTTGAATACAAAATGTCATCAGGTGCTCTCATTTATTTTGCAGAAAACTCTTGTATACGACTCTACAATTTGATATTCTGGGATTTTCTGTTTTTGTGTTGCCTGATCATCAAATCTCATCAGTGTTTTTATCACTGCTCCTATGGACGGGAGATTGCTCATCAAGTCATCAACAAAGGCCCCAGGAGAGGAAGACCAAGAGTCTCCTCTGCTGCTGAGGAGGAGTTCACCTGAGTCCCCAGCCTCAGGAATCACAAGCTAGCAGCTCCTCAGACTAGAGCCCAGATAAAAGCCTCCCAGAGTTCTAGTAGCAGACACGTCTCTACGTCAGCCGCTCAGAGGAGACGGCGCCAATCAGGCCTTTGGAGTCAAACAGCTGCTAAGAAACCACTGCTAAGGAACAGCAGCAGGCAGGAGATTTGTTTGGACCAAGATTCTCAAGGAGTGGACATCAGACCAGAGGACATCTGGGCTTTGGTCTGATGAGTCCACATTGGAGATCTTTGGTTCCACCGCCGTGTCTTTGTGCGATGCTGAAAAGGTGAACGTATGGTCTCTACATGCATGGTTCCCACTGTGAAGCATGGAGGAGGGGGTGTGGTGTGTGTGTGTGTGTGGGGGGGGGGGGGGGGGGGCTTTGCTGGTGACACCGTTGGGGATTTATTCAAAGCTGAAGGCACACTGAACCAACATGGGTACCACAGAGTCCAGGAGAAATCTAAGAGCAGAAGTTTGAGCGTGAGCAGGAGCAGCTCTAGGGCAGGACATCTGTGCAAGCAGCAACATTTCTGAGTGCAGGTATACAGTTGGAGAGCAAACACCTGCATGAAGCAGAGGCCATTTGAGTGCAAGGGAAAGGTTTTCAGGGAAAATATTGCAAAATCAGAACCTGAAATCAAGCAATCATCTTCTGAAACTGTTCCACCAGGCACTGGGATGAAAACAGGAGCGTAGCTGCGACTCCTCTTGATTGTAAAAGTGACATTCAGAGTCACGCTGCCTTCTCTTCTCTGGATTCATGCTCACTCTGATTCTGTTGTCTCAACCCTTCACTCAAGAGAGCAAGAATCAATGGAGGCCTTGAAGAAGCTTTAGACGTAGACAGCGCCATCTGTTGGAATCAGGTTTAATAGTAGTAGTGACTCATTGTGGTGACTCTTGGGGAAATTCATTCAGCTGCATTTTATTGTTTGTTTTTTCATCCTTCAGGAGGTTCTGGGGCAGGCTGAGGTGTTTGATGCTCATGTGGGCGCCATTGCCAGGGTCTGGTCAAACGTTCCTCTGGTCCACAACACCAGAAACTGATGCTCTCGTTTTTCATAAATGTCACATTCTTGAAATAACTGCTCAGGTCATTTTCTGACTGTTTTTGTTTAAATGAACTCCTTATGATGTTTTGACTGCAGTTTTGTATGTTTTGTGAAAAAACTTGAAAAAATGATTTGGGCGATTATTTCAAGAAGTTGATGAAAAAAAGAGACTGCATATTATTATTATTATTATATTATATCACCATTATTATTATTATTGCTATAATAATAACAATTAATATTATAATTATTATTATTCCTGTTACTATGCACATATACCAAATCACATTCACGTACACACAGGCACACGCACATGTATGTATATATATCTATAGATATCTATATTTATATCTATCTATATAGATATCTATCTATATATCTATAGATAGATATCTATATAGATATAAATATAGATATATGGCCCGCCACAGTTTTTGATCTTCACACGTTCCCCTGGAGTCCAGGCACACTGTCTTCTTTCATGCACGTCAAACAGCGCCTTGTAGTCATGACAGTACGTCTCAGGGAAATCTTCTAGAAATCAAATTATCATTTGAAAAAGTTGAGACTTCCAACACAGTTTTTTGTCGTCAAACAGAAACTTTATTACCAATGAATGCAGAGCAAAAAAAGACCAGAAATGAGTGCTATGCCAGAGAGACGTGTGTCTTCATGACTGCGGGACGTCCAGTCCAGTCCACAGAGCGCTTTGAACATTGGCCGCTCAGGATGAGCAGCCGCCGACTGAAACCTGCAGAGCGTCCAACTGGAGAGAAGACAACATTCTCACGGCCATCAGTTTGTCACCATTCGCTATGTTGTGGTTGTAAAAGCTCACAAACAAACTGTTGTCTTCCAATCTGCATAAATACATGAGGGAACAAACAAAGTTTTATTGGAGACAATATTTGTCCAAAAAATGCATCAGCACATGAATGCAACACTTTTACAGAAAAGTACAAAATAATTGCAATGTATGAAAATGTTGTTTTTGTTTTGTTGTGGGGTTGAGACACCCAATTTAAAATGACACACAAGAAACACAGCTCCATCTTTTGGGACCTTTCCAAGTTAATGTTTCCAGAAGTTCTTGAACAAATCCAACAGAAGTCCCCCACAGACTGTTTTCTACAATTTCATTCAGGACAAAACTGAGCCTGGGCAAGGCTGCCATTCAGCAGTCTTCATCTTGCAGGCTCATGTCTGAGCCGAACATTGAGGTCAACTTTAAAAGAGAGGCGCTTTGCGTTCAGATCTTTTTCAGTTTTGAGAGGTGACCGAGGCCTGAGTTCTGTCCAGCATCATCCCTTAGATTTTCCAAGAATATTTTTTTATGCTGTAAAGAATTTGCAAAGAATTACAATGTCCATGTCAGCTCCAAGAAGATTTGATCAGATGGCAAGTTCAGCGGCCATGAACACAACAATGTCCAGTTTTAATAACCAAACACCAGGATGCATCAACATGAATACAGGCTGTGTCACATTGAAGCCTAAATCAGAAACCATAGACAAACTTTTCCTGATACAGCAAAACATGTCTAGACGCGGAGTTTGGATCGGAGCTGGAAGAATCTCGAAGTGCTTTCAGTTGGGTTTGTTCTGTGAGCCTCATGCATGAGATGTTCTCATGCATGGTCCTATCCTGACACACCACCATGTTTTTAGCCCTCAGTTTAGTCTTCCGGGTGAACGGCCCTGTTGACAGTTAGCGTGCACCAACATGCCAGAGGAAGGCAGAGTGGAAGGATGCTCCTCAGCAGTCGCGCTGTCTTCTGCTTCTGCACTCTGGCCAACAAAAACTCAACATTTCTTCAGTCCTCTCAGCGGGAAAGTCTTTCTGACACAGAATTACTGCTGTGAAAGCAGATTCACAGGTGCCTACACCATGAAATTCCAGATGTTCAAAAATTGTTCCAATATCTAAAATGTTGACAGAATTCCTCTCCACCCTCAGCGAACCCTTCAACAAACGCTCTCCTTCACTGCTCTGATCAGGATCGCTCCCCTGACCTTTGACTTGCATTTCAGGAGCTCTACTGACGGAGCTGCTCCGTCCACCAGCTCCTTTCACCGCCGCCAGTGATCCACAGGCACGGTAGCACGGGAAGCTAACGGATGAGTCTGAGTTTATTCGCTCAGTCTTTTTGATAAAATAAAAGATATAGTAGTTGTCCAAAAGAGGAAGGAAGTCCTCACCCTCATTTCAACAAGTAATCATAAACATGCTGAGTCATAAAAAGATCAAATAGACAAAAGGAGCAAACCACAGGGCCAAAAGAAACTAAAAATTAGGACAACAGATCAGATGTCAAGAACCTCAATGTCAAACATTTTCTTCAAGACAATTGTTTTTAAATGTGTCTTTGAACAGTGATGACAAAGATGACAACTGGTGAGATTCTTTGATTCCAGTGGACCTGAATATTCAACCGTTCAGGTGACACGCGACAAAACCACAGTTCCAGCCGCAGGCAGCAGGTGAGAGCTCCCTGTTCGACCCCTGCTAACTCCCTACGCTGCAGACGTCCAGCCCTGTTCAGAGCGCCGGCCCAAAGAGGATTTCGATGGTCAGAAAGAAACACAGAATCTGGCTCTGATTTTCAGAAATCAGATTTCACTGAGCCTTTGGCTGTCCAGACGGTCTGAAGTTCCGATCGGGGCTGCAGTCTGAACAAGACCAACATCCTCTGACTTCTTAAAGGTGGAGAGGTTTTCTGGCAAATGCCTTTAGGCTGAATTCTCCTATGGCAAAAAACACAGAAGATACGAAGACAAAAGCTCTCTGGGATTTCAAGTTTACTTCTGTCTTGTCATTAATCTTGTAATTACTACAAACAGATACTTTTTAAGTATTAATCAGCTCAGAATCTCCTTGTTTGCACTGATGAAGCGTTTAGCAGCCTCATGTCCACATTCACACTGCAGCCAAATGCGACCCAAATCTGATTTGCTATCCCAGATCTGGTTTTTCAGGCCATCGTTCTCATGAAATCAGACCAGGTGGACTTCTAAAATGGCTAAAGATCAGACTTTGGCAATCTGACATCAGTCTGGGCAGTTAAATCAGAATTTATGCCACTTTGATGTCACTCAACCATAAAATTTGTCAAAATTCAGCATACATGAGTCATTCTGTGAAAACAAGCTGGAAGACGGCTAGGAAGGCGAGGTTCGGTCGGGGCGCACCGAAGCGTTAAGACTCACTTTAGGCTTCCAGCCCACACTTCCTTCCAACGACATCTTCCAGCCTCGTGCAGTAAGAATTCGCCGTCCTCATCTTTTCGGGCTTTACTGTGGTTGCAGCTTGCATGTGCAGCAACGCCGGCGGGGACAGGACAGCGTGCCGCTCAGCGCCCTGCTACCGTTGCTCCTGTGGTCGGTTCATGAACGTCAACACTGACGTAGGCCACATTTCAAAATGAAACTTAAGGCAGCCAAACCAAAAAATAAAATTTGAGTAAAAATAAGAACTGAGCATTAGAGCTTGCAGTGTGAATGCAGTTAATGAGCCAGACGCAGCTCTCGTGACCTCTCCATGACCCAGCGGTCTCAGTGTGGAGCTCCTGAAGCGGCGCTGAGCTCAGACACTCAGGGGAGGACGCAGTAACCCCCTGTCGCCTGATTTCCACTTATCGTGCCCCTACAAGCTCTGACGAAAGGTTCCACCTGCTGCCGGAGCACAGGCTTCCCTTCTCCGCTGAGACCATCGTGGCAGATCAGGAGAAACTCAAACCAACGGAGGCAGAATTCTGCGTTATTCATTTCTTTTGTGCCATTTTGAAAGCACTTCTTGTAGTTTGGTATTTCATGTCTTCATCCATCATCTATTTGTCGGCTGCGTGAGTAGATCTCAGAGATGCCTGGGCCATGATTCTTCTAACTCCAAACCAAATTTGAGCTCTAAATCTTGGAGGACACCATTCGGCATGGATCCACTTTTTGAACAGCTTAACTTTTGGTGGATGTGTCGTTCGTAGAAAATACAAATTAGGATGAGAAGGTGAGGTCAGCTGCAGGGTTAGACATTCCTGGGCGCGTGCACGATGCTGACGGCTGCATGTCTTCATCTCCCTACCCTCAGACTCACCTCCTGACTCCACACCTGCAGCACCAGGCCCTCCCAGCGCTGCACTCAGTCCGGTTTGTTTTGACCCCCAAGACAATGAATTTGTCTCTTTTGTGTGGATTGGTGTTGTACTGGGGAGTTCTGAGTCTGAGTAGGGTTCATATTTCCAAGAAACACTACACCAGAAGGGGCACGTCCATCCAGCCATCATTCTGAAACTCTCCCAAAGCAGGTTCCACATCCATGTGTCAGGACGGCTCAGTGACGCCACACTAAACCTTAGTGCATCTTTGTGTTGCATGTCCCCGCAATCTGTTGCTATAGTAACAAGATATGCCTGTGAAAACCTCCCAACTCCAGTTCATATTGGTTTGTTTTCCGCTTTAAGTGCTGCAGGAGAAACAAAACACTGTACAAGAGTTCAGTTCCTTTTCAGACTGTTAAGACTTCCCATCCAACTCTTCACTACCTGAAACTATTCCTTCCCCTCCTCTTCCTCCTTCTCCACCTCCTCTTCCTTTCCTCCATCATCATCATCATCATCGTCATCGTCGTCATCGTCTTCATCATCATCATCATCATCATCACCACCTGCAGGCTCTTTTTTGCTGCCGTTTTCATCTCCTTGAGCCCCACCATCAGCTTCTTTAGACTCTCCTTCATCACCAATATCCTAAAACACAGTTAGACTAGCATGTAATCAAAGCCGGGATGAGCTGATGTTTGTCATATAAACGACTCACAAGCTTTGATGTTTGCCATTCTTTACACGTGAAATTACCACGAGATAAAAGTAAGGATGTGTGTGAGAGAGATTGGGTCCAGACGGGTACCTGCTTCAGGCGGCTTCTCCTCCGGCTCGGGATACGGGCCTTCATCCTCCTGGACAGAGCCAGCAGCTTGTTGTGTCTCTGCCTCCTCTTCGCCTTCTCCGCCTCGTCCCTCCGCTTCTCATCCGCATGCTCCGAGTCAGAGTCGTCCTGACGCTGAACCCTACACCGCTTCTTAGGCTGCACCATCCTCTTCGATTGACTTCTCTCCTTCTTATGTCCCCCCTGACCATCATCCTCTTCCTCCTCCTCCTCCTCCTCCTCCCCAGTGCTGGAGGTAGAGGAGCTGTCGTCGCCTCCCAGGAATGAGCGCTTCCTGCGAGCCACGGAGCGGCTGTCGTCGCTGGATGTCGCCTCACTCCGGTCGCGGTGCTCCTGGTCGCTGTCTTCCTCTGAGGAACTCTGGAAGTCGGACTGGGATCCGGACGAGGATGATGATGAGAAGGAGCCTTCGTCACTGTCGTCCAGGATGGAAGCGGGCAGGCCGATTTGCCGCTTCTTGGACGCGGCCGCTTTGGTTTTTCGCATTGAAGCGAACATTTTTCGCTTGTACAGGCTCTCCATGTCTGCACGCGGTACCGGACGCCACGGACATTAAACAGAAGCCCGTCTGGAGTCTCGCTGCGCGTAAACTAGCTGAAACAAGCTAGCACCTGTGCGTCACAACAACAAAAGCTTCTGTTGGCGTTAAAAGTCCACACAGCAGCCGAGGAAGCCTGCCTGCTGACGTCATACAACGCCTGTTAACGTTAAAGGGCGGTCTCTACATGCTCTAGCGGGCTTGGCGTCCTAAAAACGACACATTTGGAGGATTGTGTTGCCAATGTTGCTAGCTGTGTTATTGTTATTGCTCACATCTCTTCTTCGCTGGAGTGAAGTGCAGCAGCGTGTTAGGGCGCCCCCCTGCGTGACACACGCACACTGAAATCAAAAACCTCATCAAAAGTGCTGCTTTGGAAAAAATGTAAAGGCCCATAGTTTCTTGAATGAGCAAGGGCTGACTCTAGTCATTGATGAGTTGTAACATGGCCAGTGTTCACTGATGTATTGAATTCCATGTAAAGTGGGTCATTTCAAGACCCGGGACTGTCCTCCCACCCACTGGGTCGCCCATGCCAGCCATGATGGACGCATGGGGAAGATGCTTCCTCGTGCCTTCACTCACTGGACTGAGAAAGAGCGGCCACTCCTTCTGTTGTTGAAGCTTAACTACAAGTTCCTATTCTACACTGTTTAATTTCAGTGAGTTATAGTGAGCACAGCTGAGGCAATCACATGAATGAAAACTGTGTTCCATTAGTTTAAGTTATCAAAATAACCCATCCATCCATCCATCCATTTCAATACTGCATATCTGTTGAGGGTCGTGGGGGGGTGGGGCCTATCCCAGCTGTCATTGGGGGAGAGGCGTGGTTCACCCTGGACGGGTCACCAGTCCATCTCAGGGCCATCAGGAGCAGTTAGGGGTTCGGTGTCTTGCTCAAGGATCAAACCAGTGACCCTTCTGTTGCTAGACGGCCTCTGTACCTCTGAGCCCCGCCGCCCCCATTATCAATATAACGTGACGTATTATTAGACTGCCTAAGTGGTACACAGCAGGTTGTATTTTCAGTTCTTTTAAAATTTTAAGTGAGTGTGAGTGACCATTCTCATAATGTGTACTGTCTCATACAATACAATGTTAAAGAGTGAGACTGTCACCCACATGTTGTGACACACAAACACCCTGAGTTCAGCCTCAGTGGCCTACACAGCAACGACTGGAGCTCCAAGAAAGACAACTGTCTTCACTTTGATTCCCACTGGGATTTTAATGCTGATAAGAATTTACAACACGTTTGTATAACATCATTTCAATTTTTCTGGAGTAAAGTTCAGTAACTGAGTATTAATTTTTAACTGATTTCTCATGGTGTCTGAGCCCTTAGGTGTCTCTTCCAAGGTCACCCATCAGGACTTCTGCGCCAGGAGCGTGCTCAGTTTGATCTTCCCGTCCATTGAGGCTGTCAGGCAGGTACCACAGTCCACTGCTGAGCACCAATCAACAGTCACCACAGGTGCTTTGTGTCCGCCCAGCGACAGCACGCTCTCCAAACCTGGGTCCCCATTGGTCAGCTGGAGGAGTAGGGGGCAAGTTAGAGAATCAAAGTATCCAGTTAATAATTAAACTAAAATATTTGAGGTGAAGGGTTGCCGGATGAGTATGAAGATGGCCTTACTCTGTATATGAGTCCTCCAGAGCTGGAGCAGGTCAGGACGTGGTGTCCCTCGGAGTCGAAGGCGAAGAGTCGACCTCGTGGAACCTGAACCTGAACAAAAGTTCATTCAGAAAAGTGAACCCCAGTGCGTTAAATGCTGGGCAGTTTTAACTCATTTTGTTTACTGATTCAAAATCTATATTCTTAAACATTTTATTCAATTTATTTGTTCACTTTTTCTCTATCTTAATTTTTCTTTTTGCCATTGTGGTCATTTCCTTTGAGGATGTAGGTTGGGAAGTTACACTGTTGAACCAAAGCGCAGAAGATGCCCTCTGTAAAGCCTTTCTATTCCTGCACAGCCCACGACCTCACAGGAAGCAGCCAACGATGTATGGAGCAGGTCAGCCTGCAGACACTGCAGTACTTCTTATAAAACTTCTTCAGTGTACTAAAAAGGTTTCTAAGAAATAAAAGCAACTTCCAGTCCCAAGGACGTGCAGAGATTTGATCCTGAGCCGATGGTGACACAACAGAACGTATCACGTGAGGTCATAAGAAAGGACTGATGTGCATGACAGCAGCAGCTGGGGAACAAATTAAGGATTTTGTTTCACACCAGAAAACTCCACTTATTACCATTTTTGAAAAAAGCTTTAATTTGGACTTAAAAAGAGGAAATATAACTATTACATTTTCTTCTTTCTAATATTTGATGCATTTGGTGGGAAATCCACCTCATGCCACAGCCTCTCTGACTGATTATTCAGGGCCGTCCTCCTGGTCCTGACTCTGGATTCTGATCTGAATTCTCAGAGTTTCTATCAGTTTAGTTCTAAATCAGATCAAGTCCTGATTGGAGGAGACTTCAGTATTCATGAGGATGTTGATAACCACAGTCTGGTACTGCATTTCTCTCTCTTCTAGACTCAACTGGTGTCCATCAGTCCGTCCATGAACCCCCTCACTGACACAACCACACCTCCACCTCCTCCTAACATGTGGAACTGAAGCTGAACATCTGGTTGTGTTTCCACAGAACGCTTTTATCAGACCACCAATCAATCACTTTGGAATTTGGACTGATCAACTACACTCCACTCAGGAAAACTGTGGTTTCCAGATGTTTGTCTGATCAGGCCACACCTGGATTTAAGGAAGTGGTTCCAGTGGCGCTTAATTCAGTGTCATGTCCCACTGTAACAGAGGGCGCTGTTGTCCACCTTAGTCCCTCCCAAACTGATCCTTTTATCAACAGTGCAGCAGGCACCTTAGCAACAGCCTACGACTCAGCATGAACAGAGAAACACAAGAACAACCCAGGTTCCTCTTCAGTGCTGGAGCCAGACTGACAAAGAGCCACAGCTCTACTGAACCAAGCATTCCTGTTTCCCTGGGCAGCAAAGAGTTCATGGACTTCTTGAATGACAAAATTGTCCTTATTAGAGAGAAAATTCATCTCCTCCTGCCATCAGCTGACAACATGGCACCTAGAAACCAGAACCATAGAGGCAGCCGGAGAACCAGACACACAGTTGGATAGTTTTTCTCCCATCAGCCTTCATGAGCTCAGTTCAATAATGTCCTCCTCTAAACCTCCACCTGTCTCCTAGACCCCATCCCAACTAAGCTGCTCCAAGACTCTGTCCCCTTGTTAGCACCTCCCTCTTAGATCTGATCAATGTGGTGCTGGTAGTTCTCTTTGACCAGGATCCTTTCACTCCCACATTCAACAAATCTCCAGGACGCCTTCTTCCATCTACGTAACATCACTAAGATCAGACACATCCTGGCTCGTGAAGATGCAGAAAAACTAGTCCCTGCTTTTGTCTCTTCCAGGCTGGATTACTGCACCTCCCTCCTACCAGGCTGGACTAACAAGTCCCTAAAGACTCTCCAGCTGGTCCAGAACCCTGCTGCCGCGTGTTGACTAGAACTGGTAGAAGATACCAAGTCTCTCCTGGACTGCTTCTCTGCATGGCTCCCTGTCAGATTCAGAACAGAATTTAAAATTCTTCTTCTACCATCAAAGTCCTCAACAGTCAGGCTCCTTCATCCCTGACAGAGCTCCTAGTCCCCTATGATCCAGCTAGAACCCTTCACTCCCAGGATGCAGGGTTCCTGCTGGTTCCTAGAGTTCTAACAGTAGAATGGAGCCAGAGCCTTCAGCTATCAGGCTCCTTCATCCCTGACAGAGCTCCTAGTCCCCTATTATCCAGCTAGAACCCTTCACTCCCAGGATGCAGGGTTCCTGCTGGTTCCTAGAGTTCTAACAGTAGAATGGAGCCAGAGCCTTCAGCTATCAGGCTCCTTCATCCCTGACAGAGCTCCTAGTCCCCTATGATCCAGCTAGAACCCTTCACTCCCAGGATGCAGGGTTCCTGCTGGTTCCTAGAGTTCTAACAGTAGAATGGAGCCAGAGCCTTCAGCTATCAGGCTCCTTCATCCCTGACAGAGCTCCTAGTCCCCTATGATCCAGCTAGAACCCTTCACTCCCAGGATGCAGGGTTCCTGCTGGTTCCTAGAGTTCTAACAGTAGAATGGAGCCAGAGCCTTCAGCTATCAGGCTCCTTCATCCCTGACAGAGCTCCTAGTCCCCTATTATCCTGCTAGAACCCTTCACTCCCAGGATGCAGGGTTCCTGCTGGTTCCTAGAGTTCTAACAGTAGAATGGAGCCAGAGCCTTCAGCTATCAGGCTCCTTCATCCCTGACAGAGCTCCTAGTCCCCTATGATCCAGCTAGAACCCTTCACTCCCAGGATGCAGGGTTCCTGCTGGTTCCTAGAGTTCTAACAGTAGAATGGAGCCAGAGCCTTCAGCTATCAGGCTCCTTCATCCCTGACAGAGCTCCTAGTCCCCTATTATCCTGCTAGAACCCTTCACTCCCAGGATGCAGGGTTCCTGCTGGTTCCTAGAGTTCTAACAGTAGAATGGAGCCAGAGCCTTCAGCTATCAGGCTCCTTCATCCCTGCCAGAGCTCCTAGTCCCCAATGATCCAGCTAGAACCCTTCACTCCCAGGATGCAGGGTTCCTGCTGGTTCCTAGAGTTCTAACAGTAGAATGGAGCCAGAGCCTTCAGCTATCAGGCTCCTTCATCCCTGACAGAGCTCCTAGTCCCCTATGATCCAGCTAGAACCCTTCACTCCCAGGATGCAGGGTTCTGCTGGTTCCTAGAGTTCTAACAGTAGAATGGAGCCAGAGCCTTCAGCTATCAGGCCCCCCTCCTGTGGTGTTACTAACTGCTCTTCTTCTCCCCTCATCCCAGATCCTGGTGCTGCTGGAGGAGGCTCCAGACCTGAAGAGGCTCCAGCTGCCACCCGTAGCTCCACCTGCTCACGTCCCCGTCTGTCCATCAGTCTCTCCTCCTTTCTCTCTCTCTTTATCTCTGTCCCTCTCTTTCCTTCTGTCTCTCTGTCTTCCTCCATTCTCTGTCTTTGTCTCTGTCCATCAGTCTCCCCTCCTGTCTCTCTCTCTTTATCTCTGTCCCTCTCTTTCCTTCTGTCTCTCTGTCTTCCTCCATTCTTTGTCTCTGTCCATCAGTCTCTCCTCCTTTCTCTCTCTTTATCCCTGTCCCTCTCTGTCCTTCTGTCTCTCTGTCTTCCTCCATTCTCTGTCTTTGTCTCTGTCCTGCTCTCCTGCTCTCTCTCCACTGATCCTGGATCTGCTCCACCTTCCTGCTGGTAAAGGAAGGTTCTGGTGGCTGCTGTTGCAGGATGTGCTTGCTGATGGAGAATTGTTGGGTGGAGGTTCATTGAGGGAGGGAGGTGCTGGACCTGCTCTACTTGGAGAGAGTCAGGAGAGAACTACCTGTTTGTATCCACTGTAACCGGACAGGACAAAAGGTCCAGTGGCGTCCTGTGGTAAAACCTGCTCCGACTGCTTTACCCCACACCGATGGATGTTCCACTGTATGAACTGAAGACATACAAGAAATTCATGTTGATGCTTCAAAAGTACAACTTCATTCTACAACTTTTAATCAAATTATAAATCCAAGATTTGAAGGTCCAGCTTTATGTGACCATGATTTTTTTCCCCCCATAAACTGAAAACACACACACACACACACACACACACACACACACACACACACACACACACACACACACACACACACACACACACACACACACACACACACACACACACCTTGCCATCTTCTCCGATGCTGAAGACTGTGTTTTCATCATAGCTGAACTCCACACTGTAAACTTCCCCATCATGAGCTCTCCAGCTCATGGCGCTCTCATACTGCTGCATGTCTACCAAGACAATTCCAAGGAACAGTTACACAATTTCCAACACACAGAATTGATTCAGAAAGAGATTTGAGTGTTTGGCATTGATTAAATAAACCCTTTTGAAAGTTATGTAGTCTTTTAGGGATTTTTAAGTGATTCAACACTGACCAAATAATCGAATGACTCCATCTGCAGCACCAGTCACCAGTAGGTTCCCGTTGTGGTTGAAGGCAGTGCAGTTAATGGCTACTGGTTCAGGTTCTAAGGAAAATTGGAGCTGAGAGAGAAGCACAAACCTGATTATGCCACTGCCACAGAGAACTCCTTCCTTAGTTAATACTAATCATGTTCACAGCACAACAATATAATTGCATTGAGACAGTAATTAAATCAGTACATGCATTAATAGTGTATTGGAATGGACGGTTTATTACATCAGCATGAAAATGTGTAATGTTAGAATTGTTTATTTGTAAATGCTAAATATCACGATCCCAACAGAGGAGCTGGTTGGTATCCTAACCCTAACCCTAACCCTAACCCAACAGAGGAGCTGGTTGGTATCCTAACCCTAACCCTAACCCAACAGAGGAGCTGGTTGGTATCCTAACCCTAACCCTAACCCAAAAGAGGAGCTGGTTGGTATCCTAACCCTAACCCTAACCCAACAGAGGAGCTGGTTGGTATCCTAACCCCAACCCTAACCCAACAGAGGAGCTGGTTGGTATCCTAACCCTAACCCTAACCCTAACCCAACAGAGGAGCTGGTTGGTATCCTAACCCCAACCCTAACCCTAACCCAACAGAGGAGCTGGTTGGTATCCTAACCCTAATCCTAACCCAACAGAGGAGCTGGTTGGTATCCTAGCCCTAACCCTAACCCAACAGAGGAGCTGGTTGGTATCCTAACCCCAACCCTAACCCAACAGAGGAGCTGGTTGGTATCCTAACCCTAACCCTAACCCAACAGAGGAGCTGGTTGGTATCCTAACCCTAACCCAACAGAGGAGCTGGTTGGTATCCTAACCCTAACCCTAACCCAACAGAGGAGCTGGTTGGTATCCTAACCCTAACCCTAACCCAACAGAGGAGCTGGTTGGTATCCTAACCCTAACCCTAACCCTAACCCAACAGAGGAGCTGGTTGGTATCCTAACCCCAACCCTAACCCTAACCCAACAGAGGAGCTGGTTGGTATCCTAACCCTAACCCTAACCCAAAAGAGGAGCTGGTTGGTATCCTAACCCTAACCCTAACCCAACAGAGGAGCTGGTTGGTATCCTAACCCTAACCCTAACCCAAAAGAGGAGCTGGTTGGTATCCTAACCCTAACCCTAACCCAACAGAGGAGCTGGTTGGTATCCTAACCCTAACCCTAACCCTAACCCAACAGAGGAGCTGGTTGGTATCCTAACCCCAACCCTAACCCAACAGAGGAGCTGGTTGGTATCCTAACCCTAATCCTAACCCAACAGAGGAGCTGGTTGGTATCCTAACCCTAACCCTAACCCAACAGAGGAGCTGGTTGGTATCCTAACCCCAACCCTAACCCTACAGAGGAGCTGGTTGGTATCCTAACCCTAACCCAACAGAGGAGCTGGTTGGTATCCTAACCCTAACCCTAACCCTAACCCAACAGAGGAGCTGGTTGGTATCCTAACCCCAACCCTAACCCTAACCCAACAGAGGAGCTGGTTGGTATCCTAACCCTAATCCTAACCCAACAGAGGAGCTGGTTGGTATCCTAACCCTAACCCTAACCCAACAGAGGAGCTGGTTGGTATCCTAACCCCAACCCTAACCCAACAGAGGAGCTGGTTGGTATCCTAACCCTAACCCTAACCCAACAGAGGAGCTGGTTGGTATCCTAACCCCAACCCTAACCCAACAGAGGAGCTGGTTGGTATCCTAACCCTAATCCTAACCCAACAGAGGAGCTGGTTGGTATCCTAACCCTAATCCTAACCCAACAGAGGAGCTGGTTGGTATCCTAACCCTAACCCTAACCCAACAGAGGAGCTGGTTGGTATCCTAACCCCAACCCTAACCCTAACCACAGACGTGTCTGCTTATTCTCAAGGCTCTTTGGTTCAAACTGAAGCTGAAACTAAGGATATTGATGTCTTGTATCAACACTCTGTTTAGTATAGTTCTTCTGTTATTCAAGTTTGTAGACTAAGTTATATTTATCACAAACAGTTGACCGACCAGCCCATCTCCCCTGTTGGACAGAGAGATTTTGGATCAACATGTCAGACTGTTCTACTCACAACCCCTGTCAAACACCGAATGAGGGAATCTTTTAGGAAGAATGGTTGAAGTGATCTATCAGCAGACCTCAGAGACCGTACTGGAATATATGGGTGCAGGAGGTCAGAGAGGTAGGAGGGAGCCAGTCCATTCAATGCTTTTGAATTATAAAATGAATTGGGAGCCAATGGAGGGATGCCAGAACAGGTGAACTGTGCTCTCGCCTGCTTGGTCCAGTTAGAAGATAAGCAGCAGCATTCAGGACCAGTTGCAGCCGAGAGAGGGAAGCCTGGCGAACATCAACATAGAGGGCATTACAGTCTTCAGGTCAGGTTGGGACAAAGGCATGTAAAACCCTCTCAAAATACTAAAAGACAGGAAAGGCTTGACCTTTGATAAAATCCTCATCTGGATGCTGAATTTTACAACAGAATTGATCTGTTGATCCATTTTAAAAATCACTGTTGATTTTTACCCCCAAATTAGTTACAGTGCGTTTGATAGAAGGGACAAGAGAACCCAAGTTGAGAGGGGCATAAGGGGCACCGCTGATGCCCACACAAGGCTCTAGGTGAGAGATGAGGAGATGGTTCACTGTGTCAAAAGCAGCTGTAAGGTCTAAAAGAATAAGAATAGCGTAACCTCCAGAGGGAGCGTCCAGGAGGCGTCCTCACCAGATGCCCGAACCACCTCCACTGACTCCTCTACATGGAGGAGCAGCAGCTCTACTCTGAATCCCTCCTGAAGGACTGAGCTTCTCACCCTGTCTCTAAGGGAGAACCCAGGCTCCCTGAGGAGGAAACTCATTTCAGTCCGTTGTATTCAGGATCTTGTTCTTTCAGTCATTACCCAGAGCTCATGACCACAGGTGAGGGTTGGAACGTAGATTGACAGGTAAATGGAGAGCCTCGCCTTTTGGCTAAGCTCCCTCTTCACTTTAATGGACTGGTTTAGCACCCGCATCACTGATGATGCCACCCCAATCCGCCTGTCAATCTCCCGCTCGATCCTACCCTCACTCGTGAACAAACAAGACCCCGAAATACTACCCCCCCCCCCCCCCGGACCTGAATTGGGCAAACCACCCTTTTCCAGCTGAGGACCATGGCCTCAGACTTGGAGGTGCTGATTCTCATCCCAGCCGCTTCACATTTGGCTGCGAACTGTCCCAGCAAGAGCTGGAGGTCATGGCCTGATGGATCTAAGAGGACCACATCATCCACAAAAAGCAGAGACGACATCCTCCTGCCACCAAACTCGACCCTCTCCACCACCCAGCTGCACCTAGAAATTCTGTCCATAAAGGTTATGAACAGAACCGGTAACAAAGGGCAGTCTTGGCAGAGTCCAACCCTCACCGGGAACAAGTCTGACTTACTGCTGGCAACACGGACCAGACTCTCACTCCTCCGATAGAGAGACTGAATGTCCCTTTTTTAGGGCCATCCACCCCATACTCCCGGAAACCCCCCACAGGGTGCTCCTGGGAACCTGGTCATAAGCTTTCTCCAGATCCACAAAACACATGTGGACTGGTTGGGCAAACTCCCATGCCCCCTCCAGCACCCTAGCGAGGGTGAAGAGCTGATCCACGGTTCCACGGCCGGGACGAAAACCACACTGCTCCTCCTCAATCTGAGGTTCAACTATCACCCTGACCCTCCTCTCCAGTACCCTGGCGTAGACCTTTCCAGGGAGGCTGTCTCCAGCGTTTTTTGCTCTTTCGTGTTTTTTGCGTTACGTTTCTCCTGCCTTGTTTTGACCTTGTCTCCCTGTGCTTAGATTCCCTGCACCTACCAGCAAGCTGCCCCTCTGGACCCGCACCCCCACAAGGACCTTCCCCATCTCCTCGCCCCTGGTCTCCCTACTTCCCACTGCCTCCTTGCCCCTGCCTTGTTCAATAAACCTCTGTTTAATGTCAGCCTCTGCCTTTTGGATCTGATCTTTGGCGCCCCACAACATGGAAGGCATTGAGTAAAATGCTGTTTTCAATGGGAATTCATGTGTTGTTTTTAGAAAATGAATAAAATTGAAGTTGGAAACAATATATGAATATATGAAGGTGTGTTTGATTAGTGCTACATAGCAGAATAGCTCTGCATTGGTCTGGGCTGCCTGGGTCCAATAACTTGGAAGCTATTTAGTAAAAAGCTGTTGCCATAATAGGGTTCTTTAAGAAAAACAATGAAAACAGTTTGAAATAGTAGAACCAAATATCATTTCATATTGAGGTGTGTCTGAGTACTAGCACATAGCACCTTGCTAGGGGTGTGCGGGTCCCAATAAATGGTAATCTTAATGAAGTGCAAAATATTAATTTCTAGTGAGGTGTATGTTGTTAGGACCATTTAGCAGGAGAGATCTGCTTTGGTCTGGGGTGTCTGGGTTCCATGACTTGGAAGCTACTGAGCAAAAACTGTTTTCCAGAGAACAAAATTAATTGACGGAGTATCCGTTGAATATCCGAATATCCATCAAACTAACTTCACCATGGCTGTTGTACTTAGGAGGACGGCACATTGTCCATCAGCACCAAACAGGCTTTCAGCTTCAGTGGCTGGCCGCCGCATTTACCCTGGCGTCCGTGACGCTTGCTCTGGGAAGGTGGAGCTGGCGCACAATACAAGTGAGCAGGGTTTACCAAAGGGAGCGGGGGACAGAAAGTTTTCTGTCTACCATGATCAAACTTAACAATATTTTAGCATAAAATCTGAGATCCAGGAGTGTCACCAGTAGGGAGGTCACATTTTCAGACCCAAGTGACAGAAACTAACAAAGCTGGCAGCGGCAGACTCACACCGGTGCCATCACCCCCGCCCAAAGTGGACCATCATTCAGGTCTCGCTTCAAAACCATGCAGTCTCCTTGACCTTCTCGGACCCTGAATGAGAGTTGGCAGTTTGTGGTTTTTATTTCATGGTTTTATTGCCTTTTGTAACAGTGTTTTTATGTCCTGCCCATGTTTTATGTGATTTATGCTATATTTGACGTATTTAATGATGCACAGCGCTTTGTTCAACCCTGTTGTTTTTAAATGTGCTCTATCAACTGTATTGGTTTGGATTAGATTGGGTGGCCAAACACTCACTGAGGTGACCTTACCTTTAATTTGTCAGCTGTTTGGAAGTCTCATGTAGGTTCATACAGAACACACTGGCTGGCTTAGGTCAGAATCACCAGTGTTCCAGAGGTAAATGAAGTACTGCATGCCTGTACTTCAGTGAAAGTATATTTTCCTAGTCACAGAGCAACTTCAGTAACTCATCACGAACTTAGTGGTATAGTTGGAACTCTCAAATGTAGTTATGGACACAAAGCACAAGTAAAATTTGCTTGAAAGTTAGAAACCACAAGACCATCTGATACGGGGCTTTACACTGAAGTAACAGGTGAATAACACCACAATGTGCCCTGTGGCAGCCTTTGATAGTTGTTTGTGAAGCTGATGCCACTGAAGGAATATGTTGCAGTTTAGGCAAATACGGTGAAGTAGAAAGTACAGTTATTCCATTGTAATTGTAAAGGACTATAACTACACCTACTGTACTGCTAAGAAATAAATAACACATACTCCAACATGATTCTTAGGTACAGTAACTAAGTATTTCTACTCCATCTTTACAAAAATGGGATTAGGAGTCAAGTGTTTGCACTGCAACACAACCTCGGACTTATGGACTCAGTCGGTCGATTACCTGTTGTTTGACAGTCTTGGTGTCCCAGAGCAGCAGCCGTCCAGACACCGGGATGGGAAGTCGAGAAGCCGACTCAGCACTTGCAGATCGGCTGAGTGCCGCAGCTGAACAGACGAATGATGACCCGCTGGGACTGCAGGCTAAAGACAAGATACTGAGACAGCAGAGGGTCATACTTTAGTCACAACAATTAGATTCCATTGCAAAATGACAAGATGTAAAAAAACTGGTGTGCAGTTATGAAGTTTCCACCAAAATCTCAGTTATTGTTTTTTCCTTTGCAGATTTGTCATCAATAAGTATTTCTAGCTGGTAACAAGCAACTGCTATGAAATGTGATGCAGATACGAAAAGATAGGACCCAGGGGATGAACTGATCAGTTTTTATACATACACACACACACACACGTATACATATAGATACATGTATGTACATGGTAAATGGACTCAATTTTATATAGCGCTTTTCTACCTTAGCGGCACTCAAAGCTCTTTACAGTGTCGTCTCATTCACTCACACACTGATGGTGGAGCTGCCATGCAAGGCGCCAACCTACTCATCAGGAGCAATTATGGGTTCAGTATCTTGCTCAAGGACACTTGGACATGGTCACCGGGGTCGAGGATCGAACCAGCGACCCTTCGGTTTCTAGACGGCCACTCAACCCCTGAGCCACGTACGCCTACATGTATGTTCACATATACACACTTGTAGATGTTCATACATAATCTCTTTTTATTTACTTTTTTTTACATTAATTACCAGCTGATAACATCCAACTTGCAGGACTCCACATTTCTACATACAAGTACAGTTGCTTCATGTCACAGGAACGCGGTTTACCGTGGATGAGTTTCATCGATGTTCATTTCATACAGATTCTTCTTGGAGTCGGTATCATACAGACGGACTGTGCCCACGCCGCTGCCTAGTAACAACTGAGCACACACACAAACACACAGCCTTTATCAGTTATTGTAGGAGGCTGTTCTACAGACTGACCAACCCTCCATGTTCCCCCTCTTCTCCTGTTCAGGGTGGTGGGGGTGGAGCCTATCCCAGCAGCCTTCCCCCTGGACAGGTCACCAGTCCATGGCAGGGCCAACACATAGAGACAGACAACCATTGGCTCTCCCAGCCACGCCTACGGTCAATTTAGAGTCTGGATTAACCTGGTCCCTCTTGATGTCTTTGGACTGTGGAGGAAGCTGGAGTACCAGAGAGAACCCAGCAGGAACAGGGAGAACATGGAGACTCACCCAGAAAGACCCCGTGCTGCAGCCGGGGCTCCACCCACAACCTTCTTGCTGGGGGGCCACAGTGAGGACCACTGCTCCACTGGGCTGCCCTTACAGACTTACTGTATACAGTATTCAGTCAATGGTAACTGCAACCATTACTTAGTAGTGGTAAATGCTTATGCATGTTACTATTTCTGTGTATTGTGTTTTTTTGGACAGTTTAATTAATTCTTGATTAAATACACTGAACCCCAAAACTTTCTATCACATTTAAAAGACATACTTAAAAAATCAAGTACATTTCCAACAGGTCTTGGAGGAATCCTGCTCAATTGGTGCTTCCATGTGTAAAACCTGAAGGTGAGATATCATTAAAGTAACTCATAACATCTCAAATTGTGCCCAAAAGCAGCTGTAAAATGGACTTGGCATCTCAAATACTGCAAAATGATTTATTCAACTATCAGAATTTAAAATGTTATTGGACCGAACAAATCAAACTTTGTAGAGGAGCATTTAGATTAAGTTATTTCATCTTCATCCAAGTAAACAAAGTTAAACTGGAAGTTAGAAAGCTTCCCCTCTACAGCCTAGAGAGCAAAGTGCACTGGGGTTTTCTTCACACCCGGAAGCAAAACTGTGTTATTTTAGGTTTTTGTTTCATGTGCTTCATAATGCAAACAGTACCAACAGTGAGTCTGTGGTGGAGTCTCAAAGTTGTGCTCCTACAGGTAATATAACAGATTAGAACCAAGTAATGGGAAATAGGAATATTCATGCAAATATGTCTTGAATTAGCTGATGAGCAGCCTGTCAGTCCTACCAGTCGGTCAGGTTTGGTGGCCCACTCCAGAGACAGCAGAGGAGACTTGGACATGATGGTGGCTTTGGTCTGCATGATGGGGTTGAACGACCACACCTGCACATGGAGAGGAGGCAGAAAGCAGGACAGTTTTATACTGATTAAATCTTTTTCTTTTTAATGTTGGACAGTCACAAAAAAGAAATGATGCAGATTCACCTTAATGACTCCGTCTACATCCAAACTGGCAACCCTTCGCCCGGAGCAGTCAACCCTGGAAAACAGAGGAAGGGTGGACGGATGGGTCTTGATCTCAATCGACTAAGATCTTGATGTGGTTAGATAGCAAGCATGGCCATCCATCAGCTCCAAAGCAAGCAGGCCCATAGGGAGATATATATATATATCTATATATATATATATATCTATATATATATATATCTATATATATATATCTATATATATATATATATCTATATATATATATATATATATATATAGATATATATCTATATATATATATATATATCTATATCTATATCTATATATATATCTATATATATATATATATATATATATATATATATATATATATATATATATATATATATATATCTATATATATATATATGTCTGTGTATGTGTGTGTGTGTGTGTGTGAGTGTGAGTGACTTTTGCAGCTCTGACCCAGTTTGAGGACGTGAACTGGGAGTGTGTTGAACACAGACCTGCAGTGCATGATGGAGGAGTGGTGTTCTCCATACTCCTCTTGGCTGAGTTTGATGAACGGCTGTTCCACTGACAGACCTCTCTCTGCTCCTCCCCCTGAGCTCCTACTATTTGAGGAGGAGGAATCAGGAACTTCACCAGAGTTCTCTGTAGGAAGCTCTGCCTCCCCTGTCTCTCCCTTCTTCTCTGGTCCCTGAAGGCAACACAAATGAATTCAGTACAGAAGGTGCCATGGGCCAGTGCCTCCTTCAGGTGCATCTTTGGCAGCCCAGATCATGAGACTGCAGCATTTCAGGTTTTCTACAGGTACCTGACTCTTCCAGCTACTAGTGAGCGAATGTCCTCCACCTTAGATGTGATCTGAACAGCCTTGAGACGATGTTGATGCACTATTGTTCACTGTTATCACTGAACAGTATTTAGTTGCGCGTCCTGGCCCCTTACATCATAAAAGGCCCACACATGGTCAGCAGAACCCGCTCAGCTCTCGTGGTGGCGCTGCTGTTTTTCTACGAGGAGAGCCCTTGGTGTCTACTGCTCGAAACCTCTGCTGAGCACTTCATCATTTCAACTTTGACCCTTCATAGATCAACTATCTCGCTCAACATGTCATTTAGGGAATGATGGAAGAAAAGCTGAAACTGTGTGTCTCAAGGGCTCCCTGAACTCTAAAACACAGATTTAAAAGAATACCACAATTAAGGAAGAAAGACGGAATGAATGGCAACATGTCAGCAGTCAAATGAGGCTGCCAGGTTGGTGATCAGGCACATCGGTTCGGGGCTGGGTTCAATGCACTGGGAAGATCAGCTTGGACATGTTTGCATGTTGCTATGTAGTACATTCAAGTTTGGTTCTTCGATGATGTGTGTCTGCCCTGCCCTTTGCTCTGACGCTCAGCAGCATGAGGCAAACTTCTGATCATCTGAAGGTTGTTATTAGGGCAAGACATTAGCAATATCAATCTTCTCATCTGGCTCACATACAGAGAGCAAACAATTATTCCAGTAATAAATCAACAAAAGAGATGGGTCTTATTTTCCACAAATGTTCTAAGTGTGCGACCCCAGCTCTCATCCCTCAGTACCTGTGTTGGTGCTTTAGAGAAGAGCTCCTTCCTCTCTTTTTCATGCTCCTGGATCCTCTTGTGTCTGGGGTGGGCCTGCTGGTTGGATGGCTGCTGGGACTGGGAGCTTGGAGGTTCACCGGTCGGTGCCTGACAGGAGACTGGTTTTACCTCTTTAGTTTGGCCTGCATCTTTTAACTTTACAGTCTAAAAAACATAAATACATTTTAGATAGAAATGTGACATGAAATCTTTCTGACAGAAGACAATTAGAACTTTTTGGCAACTAAAATGAGACATCCATATATTTATCTGACTGGAGCTTCAAACAGCTGAGAGTTTGATGGCAAACAGGGAACAGCATTTGAAAAGAATTGAGGTCCCATCAGCTAACGCAACTACACACCGGATCATATCCCTGGGTTCGGGTTAGCTTAGCAGTGCTACTACTACTCATTTCCTGGGTTAGGGTTAGCTTAGCAGTGCTACTACTCATTTCCTGCGTTCGGGTTAGCTCAGCAGTGCTACTACTCATTTCCTGGGTTCGGGTTAGCTCAGCAGTGCTACTACTCATTCCCTGGGTTCAGGTTAGCTCAGCAGTGCTACTACTCATTCCCTGGGTTAGGGTTAGCTCAGCAGTGCTACTACTCATTCCCTGGGTTAGGGTTAGCTCAGCAGTGCTACTACTCATTCCCTGGGTTTGTGTTAGCTTAGCAGTGCTACTACTCATTCCCTGGGCCCGGGTTGGCTCAGCAGTGCTACTACTCATTCCCTGGGTTAGGGTTAGCTCAGCAGTGCTACTACTCATTCCCTGGGTTCAGGTTAGCTTAGCAGTGCTACTACTCATTCCCTGGGTTCAGGTTAGCTTAGCAGTGCTACTACTCATTCCCTGGGTTCGGGTTGGCTCAGCAGTGCTACTACTCATTCCTTGGGTTCATGTTAGCTTAGCAGTGCTACTACTCATTCCCTGGGTTCGTGTTAGCTTAGCAGTGCTACTACTCATTCCCTGGCGCTCCATAACATCCTTTTTTTTGTTACAGTTTGAATAGTACCTTTAATTACTTGCTACCACAGTAGAAGATGAAGTTGACTACTAGACTTTACATCATCACCTTCCCAAAGAAGGACACACAACAGACCTCACACCCCAACAGATAATGGCTGACGTTAACTTAAGACCAGCCTGAACATTTAAAAGACACATTTAAGTCCGTCCTACACTGTCCAGTTTCACATGGCTCCCAGCGTGAACATGTGGTGTAGAACATGAATAAAAAGTTAAAATAAGTAAAAGATAGCACACATCAGGGCTTTTTGTGAAACTCATTGTGGTCACGTTCTTACATTCAAACTAAATATGATCATTACAACAGAGGCTGTGAATCCTCTGGCTTCTCGTCAGCTCTTCATGTCTGCCAATGCCTCATAGAATGACTGGACCCTGCGGCTTCGATCCAGCGTGTGCCCTCCTTCAACCAGCCCTAGCACCTGGCCCGCAGACCAGACAGGAGGCTCATGTCAGTACTTTCCTCCATCTTTATCGATTTCATTGATCCATATGGCAACCGATGCTCTCCCCCTGCCTCTGTCTATTATTTTTGAGACAAACATGGCTGTGGTTACATTTCTGATTTTTCTGCGTGCTACCTAAAGGAACCCTTTTTTATCATGAGTTGGTTCAACCTAGATTCAAAACCCTGCTTTGTCCGAACCTGATTTGTTGCTGGATCCTTTCTGCCCACGGCTGCTTGGCTTGGAGACGACCCTGTGGGGACCTGAGGTGTCTTCCCTGGGGTGCGTCGACCTTGTGGTAGGAATGTAGAGAAGAAATTTCTGGAAGGAGTGGCAGTGGTGCTGACAGCACGTTGAATTGACACCAGGTCCCTAAAAGGATGGCGAGAGAGCAGGCACCTTTAACAACAGAGCACCAGAAGGAGCATAAAGCCAACGTGAAGGAAATGAGAACACAAATGTGACTGATCGTTGAAAATTAACTGGTGAAAAATTGAGGAAAAAAATAGCGTTAAGGACCAGGCAACGTCAACAAAGGTGTGATTTAAACTGCTGTCCCACAACCTCAAGGCTTCGTTCAGATCATCGATTGGCGATCGACATCTTGGATATTTGAGACAGCGTTCTAGATTCGTTTTTTCCAGGTTACGTTCAGGTGGGAGTCACGAACCCTAACACCTAAATTACAAGGATCCAACAGATATAAGTCTGTGTCACACTGAAATCCCTTTAGCATGGATTATCATTATTGATTTGAAAAAATATCTGAAGAAAAAAATGACAAAAAACTGACAACATTCAATGTACATTTAAACTCAATGTCCTTACCCAGAAAAAATTCAGATCAATTTTTATGCTCTTCACTAGGAAAGAAATATTCAAAAAATTTCAAATAAAAGATATTTAACTTTAAATTGTGTCAACGTTACAGTTTTTACTAATATACCAGTGACAACCTTTATAATAAAATTTAAAAAACAAGTTGTCAAGGTATATTTAAGCCTTACCTTTATCTCTCTATATTATTCTGTTTCAGGAGGGTTACATTTTGGGGGAGGAGAATGTCAAGGAGTTTCTAGCGATACAGTGTGGGAATGTTCAGTCCCTCGTGTAAATGCAAGGACTGGTGTGAAAGAGCCGCTCTTTTTAAGATGTTTGCAAGTTTTAAACAAGTTTGGGAGAAAGCCACACGGTGTAGATTGAATTTAGTGACATTTGGATCAACAAAATTTGTGGTCATAAATGAGCTTCCTAAGATTTTGATCCTCCAGCTTCTCTCTGTAAAGACTCGAGAGAGCGAGTCTGCTCGGAAGCTCAAGTTTGGATGGGAAGTTGGTTGGCGTTACTTGAAGAGCTTCCTCAGCTCCGACCGACTGGACCGAACCCTGGACGTTTGGCTTCTGTGGGGTCGATGTCATGTTTCTCAATTCTATCACAGAAATGTTTGAAGTCGAGTTTAGTTTTTCAGGTCTTTGGAACCAAACAGTCTGTAAACATGACTCACTGGAGGGAGTCAGTTATCACTATTGTGGATTTGGTTTTCGTTCCATTACTCTGAGTCCTTGCACTTAGCAACCTCACTGCTACGTCTGCTGCCACTGAAAGCACAACACCGGTCCTTTCACTTCAGTACGGCTTTCACGGATATGCAGATGACACCAAACTCTAAAAGGGGGACACTTCTGGTGGTCATTTTCTTTGTATGACATGTAAAGTAGTGACTGGAAGACAGGATAATTACATTTCCTTTGATCTGATTCGCTAAGAAACCTCCAGCAGGTTTCAGTTTCCTTGGTGCCAAAATACTCAGAAAGACCTCTGTCAATGGCAGCTAGAAAAATCTGCCTGTGTATCCATTTGTTCATCTTAACTGAACATTCACCCATAAATGTGGTTCCGTTTCAGCTGTGCTTTGTCACCAGGGATCCTTCAAAAAGGACCTGATAACTGTTTTTTTTGTCGTGACTCCAGATGTGATGCAGCTGCTCGTCTACTGACTGGTGCACCGGGGACTCTCACGTTTTCCTGTGCTAGCTGCTCATCAGGGTTCATGCCTTCTTTGAGTTTTGGATTCGTAGCATTGATGTTAACGTGTACTTAATTGTCAGGCCAATCCTCTTTCAGCCTGCAGGAACCCTAAGTGATCTTCTTAATTTTGAAATCAACCGTACTGACAAGAAACAACAATCCATCAGGTGAATTGTTTATTTGGCAACATCAACCTCATCACAGCACACAGTGGAATAACAGCAGAAGTCTATCATTAACATTAACTTAGTCTGAGTTAAAAGCTTTTTAGATATAATTTATATCAATAAACACAAACTAATCAATTTGTAGGTTCATCTGCTGTAAAATTCTGGGATGAAGACCAACTTGACCCATGAAAACAAAACAAATGAAAAACTTGATTTTCCTCCCTCCCTTTTCAACACGGGTGCCCTCCAGAAGGGTGAAACCCTGTCTCACGGTGTCTGCTAGGGCAGCAAGGTGGCAAGGGCTTGGGGACCTGATCCAACTTGATGTTTTCCATCAGCTGCCACACCTTTTCAGTTGTGAGAACAGCATCGATTGATGTCGCCTCTTACTAATAATCTGAGCAACAACTCAATGAACATGTCAAGCGATTAAACTCTGAGGAGTCCATTTGTATAGAATTGTGCATTTAGGGGCCATTTTGGTTCATATTGTTAAAAGGTAGGAGTGATGAGCACTGGATCTCATATCATGTTACTGTCACAAAAAATGTCCTTTCATATTGTGAGGCTTCTCAGCAACTGGTAATGGCAGAGACGCTCAGGTGGGCTAACAGCATTTCTATGAGCGCTAGCAAAGAAGCTGTAAAACCAACAGTTTTAGAAGATTCCTTTGAAGGTCGCTGCCTTTGTCTTTGCAGACAAAGGCAGCGACCTTCCACTTCAAACACGTGTCCTCACATGACGTGTCAGCGGATGACCAACCCAGAACACGCTAACAGTCGTATCCTAGTTCTGAGACTGCTTTTCAGTCTCAAACATCTGACTCCTCTGGTGATTTCACACTTCAGACTTGTGACTTTAAACTCGTATTCTGAGGGAGTTCTTTTGGTTTGTCTGAATGTTTCGGAAGCAACTGAACCGAAGTTCATTCTCCAAGGTTAACCAAGTTGCATACTCAACTTCATAGCACAAACTCATCAAACGGATTCAGTCGTAAGCTAACACTTTTAAAATTAAACAACAAAACAGCAGCACAACAGATGCAGTAAAGTAAGAGTCACCCAAAAGGCGAACTGATCAACAAGCTAGCATGCTAAAGCGCTAACACCAGAAACTTTTCACTTGTCTGCTCTCTCTTTGGCAGTAGAGGACAAAAAAAACGAAACCAAAGATCTAGGATGCAATAAATACTTCAGGACCTCAACTGTAAGACATTCAAAATGGCTGACATTTGTTTTCCATGAAGTGAATTACATTACATTTTACACCCAATAATGCAGTACCTGTCTTATATGGTAGATTATTGGCGTGTTGTTGGCTACCCTTTAGTGTGCTTCACAGGGGGGGGGGGGGTGGCCCTGGGGACCAACCCCCTTCACCCGGGGGTCAGTGGGATCAGCTGTATTAGAAACGTACGTCCAATAAAACCCTGACAGTAAAATGAAGATCAGCCTGTATCACTCGTTCACCCTGCCAAGATTTAACGAGTAGAGCCTTTAAAATGACCAAATGGCAGCCATCTTGGTAAAAGTCATCAGAATAGACAGTGATGGTAATGCCTCACAGCTCAGTGTCCCCCAGGCGGTCCATGTTCTGGACGTACGCGGGCAGCTTGTGATGGACCATCTCCTCGCCGTCCCTGTGGTCTCGACTCTCCGTCTGCTGAGCGAATAGCTGGACGGGAGACAGCGAGACAGTCGGGTCACAGACAGGACAAGAACACTTCTACACAAACATCATGGAACAGAAGTCTGACATGGGACACGAGACAAATGGCCCACATCAGGATATAAAATCAGGACCAGACAAATAGATGAACTCTTTCCCCACCACTGACAAGATCTTTCAGCGACCGGTGTCGATGCTGCGAAACGGTGCAGGGCGGCGCTGCACACCTGGAGACAGAATTCTGAACACCCATGCTTCAAACAAGCGAAGACGAAGCTCTGGGATCTGGGAGGTGCAGCACACAGAGCGGTTCAGTCCTCCAGGGGACCTGTGGCGCTGCTCTGGCTGACTTGGACAGGTGTTACTGGGGCGATGGCGAGGTGGAAGGTATTTCTCTTCACTGCTGTTTGTCTTTTATCGTTTCCAATCAAAGTAAACAGAATGGATTGAGGTCTAAACTCGTATATGAACTCAGTTTGATACTTGAAAACCACTCCTTTCAGAAAAAGCATTCTTCTCATCCTGTAATCTGAAGAGTTTCACCTGAAACAGACCTTCACTCCCCCGTGAGGCAGAGGCGAGGGCGCACTCACCAGGAAACATTGGCTACACAACGCAAATACAGGCTTTGTTCCTGTTCTGATAACATAAACTTTGTTCCCACAATCAGACTAAGAATAAAAAATATCAAGGTGTAAATCTTAAAAATGCCATTCTGTCCTCAATTAATTGTAGAACTTATACAAATTAAGCTTTTCAACTTGAATTTCTTGTGATTTTGGATTCTCCAGATTGTTCGAGTGCTGTATTTAAATCAGGTCATCTGTGCTCTTTTGAAGCAACTTGGCTTTTTCTAGAATTTCCAAACTGAGTCCACGTCACAAACACCGACCCTAACAGCCGCAGTCCCAGGCCCAAGCATTTGCTGACATTGCGGGAGAATCAAACCCACTCTGAACAAAGTGGGCGAAGTCGAGCTGAGCAGCTCAACGCGCGACAGGCCTCGCTCCACAGGGAGGCTGACCTGAACTCTCCCTCTGCCCTCAGCAACACTGCTTGTGTTCAGCCCCACCCCTCCAGCACTCCCTCATTCTGGAATGCAGACACCTGTGGGGGGTGAGGAGGTTGGAGCCTGGACCACAAACAATGATCTGCTTTGTCATCGATATTTAAAACATGACCTGTCTGACTGCACCAATATCAGTCACAAAAATAAAACAGGGTCACGATGATAAAACCTACAAAGTCCAGCATTTGAAAAACCCTCGTCATCCTCTGTCCACCGTTAGCCTCCCCTCCAGTCGTGACCACGGCATCTTCTTTTACAGGCTGACGGCTTTAACTCAAACACCTACGGCCCTCAGGCTGGACGTCAGACCCCAAACAGGCTGCAGGTTCTCTCCACAACATTGAATTCCTTGTTGAAGGATTGAACAAAGCCGCCATAGCGCCTGGTCAGGACGTCCTAAGGTTTTTTTTTCTCCTTCCCTACGCCGCTGCAGGGACTGTTCTCAGCTCTCATCAACTTTTTATGGGCTACTGCACGCAGCCGCCACACTCTCTGACTATGTTTGTGCTTCTGCTGGAGGGGCAGCGAGTGGGTCCAAAAGGAAGCGTTCTGTCAGTCGTTCAGGGGCACAGGTCAGTGTGAACTTGCCCCTGACTGTCGACACACCGGAGCTGCGCGCTTATTCACACGTCCCGTCCTCACCAGCTGGCGGAGCTGTTCATTCTCCTCTGTGAGGCTGGTCATCTTCTGGACCTCAGCATCAAAACTCAGCAGAACTGGCTGAGGTGAATCAAGTTAAGGAAAGTGAGACGTTTCAAACCAGCAATGGATGAAAGAGGAGCAGACACAGATGACAGTGTCTTCGCTGCTCGATAGCAGACTCTTCATGAACACGGTGGCCGTGACGCCGCAGCTGAAGGATATGCATGCACTGGAAGAGGACAGACAGGAAGTTGTGCAGTGAAACCAGGAAGGTGTCAGACCACTGGCGGGAGAAATATGGAGAGAAGGCAGGGTTCTGCTCGGGTGCAGGGATAAACGGCAGGATGAACCAATCCCGCCACTCCGTCTGCGTTTGCAGCTCCAGCGCCTGCTTCTGGAAGAACTCCTGAGTCTTCTCCAGGTTTCCTTTCTGGAGGGGTTAAAGAGGAGAGAACATTTTTCAAGACTTCTGAACTGCTCTGCTGTTTCACAAACATGGTTTGTTACCTGAATGGTGTTGATGACGTAGTATCTGTACAGGCTGGTTCGCAGCTTGTTGACCGTGGATCTGTAGACATCCTCCAGCCTGCAGAAGAGGCGCCTGTCCAGGTAAAGCCAGTACTCCTTCAGAGCGCACAGATCGAAGCTGTGGATGAACTGCAGCAGCTGGTCAATGATCTTATCCACCTGCAAACAGAGTGCATTTTAGCCAACATCCTCACCGTGACATTTAACTTGCATCCATGAAGCCATCTTCCCTGCTTCAGCGTGAAACAAAAAGCTCTCCCGCCGTCACCTCCGGGCTCACCCTGAAGCCTTTCTCCTTGTCTGCTTTGATTTCACTGTCCAGATGTTTCAGGGTGCTGGTGAAGCCTCGGTACGTCAGATACTCTCTCACGTGCTCGTCTGTCCTCTCCACTGAAGACCCCATGATGACCTCTGACCCTGCAAGCTGCAGCAGAATAGTGTACCAGACACGTGTCATTGATCTGTTTGGTAGCTGTTTTCTATCATCCAGTTCATCTGTTCTGACAACACTGACCACAGCACGTCCGACAGTGCAGGTAGGCGCTTGTGTATCTCGGACCGGTTGGGTCTCATCGCCCCTGTCGTAAAGCAGGGAGATGTCTTGTCCCCGACCCTCTTTGTAATTGCCGTTAACGATGGAGGCCGGGGGGTGGAGCGCCAGTTCGGCTGTGCTCCAGCGGGGTTACCAAAGGATCCTGACTTTAGATGCAGGATATCTGATCCCCCTGCCAGAGTCAGAGGACACCCTGCATATTTGTAACACCTCTGGCCCTCAAAATGGAGCCTTGTGATCAAACAGAGTAAAACCCACATTATGGACCTCCACAGAAAGTGGACAGGAAGCTCTTCATACGTGTTCTCACTCAGCGTGTTGCCTCTACAGGGGTAAGGCTCATAGCCACCCCTGGATACAGGAGGTGCTCTCTGGTTTTAGAGAGCCTGACCTGGCACTTTTTTCCTTAAGGGCTGCTCTGTGCTCTTATTTTGTAGCAGCAGAAGCTGGGTGCCCACTATGGCCCACTCAGGTCACTCCATCTGCCGCTGCAGTGTTTTGGTCCTACGTCACTTCTTGTCTCGATCGAAGCCAGAGGTCAGTGTCGAGGTCTGGCGTGTTGAAGTGAGACGTTCACAGCGACGCGATGTCTGGGATCGAAATCGAGCTGGAAAAGGTTTTCCTGTCCTCTACGTGGTGACCTGGGGGTCACTGACTGACCCGCTCAGTATTCGGCCTGTCGCTTTAGCTGTGGGGGGTGAAGTTCAGGTGAGCCCCTGCAGCCAGGCTTAAACAAGTACAGCACACAGCTGGAATCCAGCGGTTTTTGTGGAGCACTCTTGCTCGCAGGTAAGAAAAAAAGACCCTCTTCCCTGGACAGCGTCGAGGACACCACTGTCTCAGAGCAAGTGTAGGACTGCTGGTGGTGGACAGGAGGATCAGAGACACTCCGCAGAGGACAGACGAGCGCTGCCACCGTGAACGATCCAGGCTACGCTTCACATCCGCTACTTTACACGGTCGACGCCGCAGCTGCAGGTAGCATTCGGGCGTGCGGACTCGGGAAATGTCGCGGGTACATGGCCGCTATTCACGTACCTTTCTGGAAGGACAACCGTTCTTCAGCTACTTGAATTCTCGATGAAGTTCAGTTTCCGTGCAGAGAAGCAGCGGAGACCGGAATGAGCGTCAGGTGATGCAGGTGGACCCGGTGACCGGAGGACCGCCGGGACCCTCAGTCTCATCACCAGAGTTCAAAACAAGCAGAACCGTTACAACAACGAAGAGAAGACTTCCTGTTGTAGTTTCCGCCTGACAGTCATGTGACGGCGCCATGTGACGTGTTCAGCATGGGGCGCCCCCTGGTGGCCAATATCTCTTACTAAAAATGTGTTTACATGATTGGAATCGGGGTGAAAACTTAAGAAGGAACCAAACTGGGACAAAAAGCCGTCTGATGACGTAACACACAGGCGTGTACCTAACAGAAAGAGCGACATTCATATTTCAACATCAGCTGTCGTTTCAGCTCAAGTATAAACGTCACTGATGCAAACCGAGATTTCCGACCGTTCGAGGTGACGACTTGGTTTACTCGTCACCGTGAATGGAGGGGAAGCTCCCTGGTGCTCCAGGCTGTGCGAGGGCGAAGGGGTCAGTGGCGCTGAGGGTGCTGCTCAGGTGGAGGGGCTGTTCGTTCCCGGATGTTTCGGGTTCCATGGTTTCAGCAGGTATGTGGAGAGTAAATGACGGAACCAAATAGCATTCGATACCAGGTTGACTCGGCCTTATTTTCATCAAGGTAAAATGTTCTTATACAATAAACATCTGTCTCATAATGTTAATGAAAGTGAACAATCACAAACTTTGAACAGTTCTCAAATGAAAGATGCACACGGGAAAATGACCCAGACAGAGATGAGCACTCGGCCTCAGGTGTTCCACATCTAAAAATAAGTGTGACACGTTAAATATTTATAAGAAAATAAAGAGCAGCGTGACAGTTTGCTGGTTTATAGGGTTGCTATGGTAACAAACAACAGACTGTGTAGAGTTACTGCAGCCACAGCCGCACAGGAGCTGAAAGACAAAACAGAGACAATGTTCGCAAGGACTCAAGCAGGAGAGGAGGAGACTTTTGAGGAGGAATTAGGAGAGGCTCCCTCCTCCGCTTCCGCCCTGAGAAGTTACGGTCCACCAAGACAAGACACCATTCTCAACATCCCAGAAGCGGTGGATGACTTCCTGAGGAACTTCCTGCAAAGAGCTGGCCTGAGTCGGACCTTTGAGAGCTTTGAAGCCGAGTGGTACGGTTCTGCCCAACGGCTCCAGACGGACCTCCTGTCTACGATGTCACCAGAGGCAGCAGGTGCCTTGTTCATCCCAGATGCTGTCACACACAGAGAGCTCCTCCAGTATGAGCTGGCCAAAGTCGGCAGAGAGACCCGTTTCCTTGAACAGGAGGTGCTGGCGGCAGGGGAGAGCATGGTGAGGATGCAGCGGGAGAGGAATTTCCATCAGCTGCAGTACAAGCGACTTGTTGAGGACAAAAAACAGCTGGATATGGATGTAAAGCACTTGAGGAAACATCTGGAGGACTATGAGCCAGCACTGAGGCAGCTGGAAGACAAATACCAAGCAGCCGTGAGGCAGAAGACGCTTGTCAGTCTGGAGAGGAACCGAACTCAGAACAACCCAGCTGCAAGAATGAGTCCTGAAAAACCTCAAAAGAAGAAGAATCAAACGTCTCCAAACCTCCTGACAGCGTCAACAAGAACGGCTTCAAAGCAGTAGAACCAAGTCCAGTCCTGGGGTTTCAGACGGCATCGGGCTGACCCTCATGCAGCAAGGAGCGTATTCCATTTTACAGACAGATACTTGAGGATAAATTATGTAAATAAACTTACGTCAAAATGAGTGAGCCTTAGTTGGTTTTGTTTTAAAACTAGAAATATCTGCATGCCTGTCACAGTGACCTTTGACCTTATTCCCAGGTCACTGAGTTCCAGTGGATGTTCGTGGAATATTTGGAGGGGTTCAAGGTGCTCAAAGGGCAGACATCAGGCCTTCCCCCACAGGCCCTTCTCTTTGAGCGTCACTCCACATGAAGAGGGTGCTCCTTGGTGGTGGCTTCCAGAGCTCTGGGAGACGCCAGTCACTTTCTCCCAGAAGCAGGCAGAGCCGTCGCCATGGTTACATTAATTGTTTAGCAGGGTTATCTAGGTAGGTGACAGTGACCCCTGACAACAAAAGTCTTCACTTCCTCCTCCAAGTCCAGTATATTTGAGCCAAATTTGAAAAAGTTCCCTCAAGGTGCAAGAGACATTGTGTCCATGAAACCTGACGAGCTGAGACACAATCCCTCCATCCTGGAACTTCCACTGCCAAGAGGGTGCAACAATTAAAGGAGAATGAGATCTGGCGACATGTAGACAGGTGCACACTGCACTGAGACTGGAAAAAGACAGGTGCAACGGTGCAGTCAGCACGCTCAGAAACACCGACATCACCAGCAAATCCCGGTGTGGACGACCGGAGAATGACCCCACCAGTGGACAATCTTCAAAAAGGTTGCCACACACTGGCTGACACCAGCGTTTCCATGGGAAAACTGACACGATTTACACCGGAAATGTTGCACACAAGAATGCCACCGCAAGTCAGAGTGTCTCATCTCGTAGCAACTTCCCTGCCTGTCGGCCCCCCTCCAGCGCACCTGCCTCATCACGGAGCTCCTCGTGCCGGTAGAGAACGGTCTGGTACTTCAAGGTTCACTTCCTGCTCCATCCAACATGTAAACAGCCATATTTACAAGAAGAATGCTGATGTATATCACGTGTGTAGGATGACAAGATTCTAGCCTGACACGCCAACAACATTTTAGATGGACGTTATTCATTTTCACATCTTTGTTAAAGACACAGGAAACTGATGATCAGGATGTCAGGTATTAAACGTGATACCAAACTTATGCATGATAACTTTCTAACACATTCAGAGAAAAAGCATCTTGTAATATCTCTTTGGTCCTCTAGGGGTGATAGTGAGTCACTGTAGTGTGAGGAAGCCAGTGCTGTAGCAGAGACCTGCACCTCCACACATACAATCAGGGACTGTTGTACACAAGTTTTCTCCCAGCTGTTTTTTCATATGAAATCTTAATTTTTCCGTCACTATAGTTTCTGCTGTTTGTCTGAACTTCTTCTGCTGCTGTAACAGGGACAACTTTCCCACCGAGGGACAAATAAAGGTTATCTTATCTTGTCGGAAGGTTGTGGTCATAAGAGGATGTTGGACAACCAACACCCACTGGGATTTCCTCGTTTTTCACTATAGGAACTCAGGTGATGCTGCCCCCTATTGGTTTGGAGTGTAAAATATGAAGCCATGAACTACATTTCAGCTTAGAAGGTGAAAGCTGTTGTTAGCTGATAGTATGCTTATGTTAGCAAAACGATAGGTTCTCTGTTAACATACGTCGGCTTGTCTTGTTTTAAAGTTCAAATCAGTTCAGCTTTGACGGCGCTCAGCGTCTTCAGTGTAAACGTTTTCCTCTGCACTCATGGAGCTCTCACTGCAAAAGTTACACTTTTGGAACATATGAAACATGGCAATGTCACTTCAGACAAATCAAAATAAAGAAGGGGCGGGACTTCAAGTCGAGTCTGTCAACAAATCACAGCTCAAGTATTACTGGGATAAATATTTGCCATCAGGAGCATGGAGGGAGGTTGTTTCATGAGAGGCTTACTACATTTTAGAGGATGGAATCCTGGAGGGCTCCAAAAGTGAGATCAAGGGCTCTTTGAAAATCAGAGAACTATTCAGTACCTTATGGACATGCTCATGATCTCCAAAAGTCCTTTCACTGCAGAACAACCTCAAACAGACATCACATTTCCTGACTGCTTCATCGTCACAGCAACTTCTCAAAATGAGAAGAGGTCCTTTTTCTGTTGGGTGGGTTCTTCTCTGAGTCCGAGGGTCTGCAATGAAGCTGCAGGGCCTCATTCTCATCACTGACATTTGGATGTTGCTGGTTTGAAACCTGCCCCAGGCCCAGATTACATAGACAGATACTACATTTGTCTGCATGTGTCCATTGCAGGGATGTGTTTCTAACTATCAAAGCCATCCTCTGGGTGGAGGAATTCACAGCCGTCCCCACCTCTGCCACCCTTCCTAATGACGGTGTTTGGCCTCTGTGCTGGATCGCTGTTTTGGTTTATTGTGCCTTCTCATGTGAAACACAAATCTAGAACAGACTTGGACAGCCAGATTCATTCTGCAGATTTTGGCATAGACGTTTCCTGTAGCTGCAGGACACAAGAGCACAGCGAGCAGAGATCAGTGAGCGTGCTGATGGGAAATATCCCGCCGCGATGAACGGCCTTCAGACTCATCGGGGCGTCTGATGAATACTGGCAAGTCCTTCAGCAGATGAAGAAGAGTAGCGTCCCTCGTCTGGGTCCTTCTCCTCCTCTCTGAGGTTTTCTTGGGGATCTCCCACTAACAGCTTCAAACGGCTCAGGTGATGCAGAGCTCTGAGGACAGAAGGATTCATTTCAGTCTGGTTTGTAGTTTCATCTTCAAATGCTTTGTGGGATGGGAGAAAAGTTGAACCAGGGTAAACTTTTGGGTCACGTCACACAGCACTGGCCAATCACCACAGAAATCACATGGCGTTGTATTACTGACCAACTTGGGATTGGAGTTTCAAACCAAAGACCACCTGCTGGGTTCTGAGTGTGGCCCTCAACATGTGCTCTGTCATTGGGACGCAGCTTTTTCTGCAGCTGGGACTGAGAAATCCCACTTCGATGCCACGTGTGGGCCTGCTGAACTGGCGGATGAACTCGTGCTGCCGCAACTCAACCGTCGGCACTCTAGACTAGATCACCTGTTTGTTGTCAACGTTGTGTGTGCGGATTCATCATTGTTGCTTCTCAGATTAGCACCACCGCCACCAGGTGACGACGTGCCCACACTGAGAGTCCAGGCACACACAAGTTGAGATCACACAGTGCATCAAGACTGAATTCAATTGTCTTTATTTTATTTGACTTTTATTTAACCAAACGAATAAGATGTTATTTACAATGATGACGTCGCCAAGAGGTATGGTGGTACCAATCATCCAGTAGGGAAAAGTATTTAATTCTACCCAGTGGATTGGGTCATATCAGTGTTACTTTATATTCTACACAATTAAGTCATCTTTACAGGATTTGGCATAGCCCCCCCACCCCTAAGCCTGTTCACCCTTAAACCGTCTTAAAAGCTGGAGTCACTCCCACACTGTACTTCATTAACTGCTCGTTCCTGCTTCCAAAGTGGCATTTTATCATTTAAAGGAAACGATCAACATCATACTGAACACTTGATTGCTTTTGCTTAATTAGTCAACATAATTCTGAACCTAAATAGCCTAGAAACTGCTGGGAGAGCTGGTGAAGAGGAGAGAAAGGGAGAAATCTGAGCTGTGATTCAGGGTTACCTCTGCAGTGATGCTCCACCAGCAAAACTCGCCAGCGCCGCTTCAGCTTCAGGCTTCTACAACACACAGACACAGCACAAGGCAGCTCCTGAAAACTCAAAAGTGGAAATGATGAATGAAAGAAAAACTCTTATCAATTTGAGTTGTGCTTCACAATAACCATGGTCTCCGAGCCAATGGGACAAACTGCTTTTCAACTGATCTATTCCAGCCTGCTCACGTCCCCGTCTGTCCATCACTCTCCTCCTTTCTGTCTCTCTTTATCTCTGTCCCTCTCTCTCCTTCTGTCTCTCTGTCCTCCTCCATTCTCTGTCTTTGTCTCTGTCCATCAGTCTCTCCTCCTTTCTCTCTCTCTTTATCTCTGTCCCTCTCTCTCCTTCTGTCTCTCTGTCCTCCTCCATTCTCTGTCTTTGTCTCTGTCCTGCTCTCCTGCTCTCTCCGTCCCCACTGATCCTGGATCTGCTCCACCTTCCTGCTGGTAAAGGAAGGTTCTGGTGGCTGCTGTTGCAGGATGTGCTTGCTGATGGAGAATTGTTGGGTGGAGGTTCATTGAAGGAGGGAGGTGCTGGACCTGCTCTACTTGGACAGAGTCAGGACAGAACTTTGGTTGGGGTTTGGTGCCACACAAATAAACCTGACCTGACTTGACATACACACACACACACACACCTGTTATGTACTGGACTCCGAGCACTGACCTATACTCACCAATACCGCTGAACACCTCCTGTGTAGTCACTTGCTACTGCCGATTGCCTAAACTTGCTGATTTTTCTTGCTGTAACTTTTCTCTTCGCTGACTTTTCTCTGCCTCATGTCCCGCCTCATCTGTGCTCTCCGTCACGTGCTGGAGTGAGTTAATGTTACAGCACTGTGTGTGTCGGAATGACATCAGAATCAGTAACGCATGTTGCCTTGGTCTGGAGAACAGACACACTGTACAGAGATTCTTTGCCTCATGAGAGTTACAGTTGATGAACAGGACTGTGGTCATACCTGCTTCGCACTTTGGTCTGTATGCTGCTTGTCAGTGATGGCTGAAGCATTGGAGGGTGACTGTTGTCGTCGCTGAAGCTCTGCCTCCACAGCCTGCAGTCTGAACATCATCTGTTTCAGAGCCTCCACTGGACCAGGCTGCTTCCAGATGCTGTTGTCACGGGGACCACTACATTGAAGCTGAGTGAGACAGCTGATAGAGTGAGGAGCTGTGCTTCTGGCACTGGCAAACTTTTACACAGCAGTTGGACAAGACAGAGGCCTCCATAGAGTCACTGTACTATATTGGATATCTGAATTGTTAAAACATACAGCACACACACACACACACACACACACACACACACACAACATAGATGATGGCATAGCCAGGTCTAGCAGGATATAAATTCTTGGCAGGAGAAAAAAAAGCAAACCCCTCTTGTAAGCGGAGTACACGTAAGCTATGAAAGACAAAAGAGCCTGGAAAGCCTGAAAGATTCTGCACAAACGATGGCTGGCCATCACCGTGGTGGCAAACAGTGAGGGGAACCTCCAAAGCTGATGGAAGGTTTTGACAGTGTGAAACCCACCTCAGCTCTTCTCTCTGCCACACCCTCTGCTGCAGAGTCCTCAGTCTTCACTGGACTCACCGCACCGCCGCTCACTGATTTGAGGAGAGATGAAATGTTAGCATCGTGGATACAGGAGATAACTTGATGCCTACATGTGCGTCTCGCTGACCGGTGGAATGATCGGTGACATGCAGTGAGAAGACAGTTTCTGCAGAGCGCGTTTAAAGATAATGATCTCGCACGTTTACATCTGAGCTGAGCCTTTTTGGATCCTGACAGCACTTCCATCATCTTTGATAAACTACTGTGTGAGTTTTATTGACACTTCTTGGCACAAAGCAGTGTTAGCTGTGTGCATTTGGATCTGCGATTGTTTAATTTCAAACACAGCAAAATATGCACTTATTACTTTTCAGTATTAAATTGAGCCCAAAGTTTTGTCACATCTCCGAATCTGTTGGACAGTGAGGGGAGGTTGCTCCCCCACCTATTTTTTCCAAATTTCTCACACTGGTAAAATCTTCAAACTGCAGAAAATAAATGTTGTGTATTATTCCTGGTCTCACCTGCACCAGCCAGACTGCCGGCTCCTCCAGAACCCTGAGACAGAGAATTCAGCACCTGATCCGCCTTCTCGATCAGAGACTCAAGTCTGTTATCTGACAGGAGGGAACACACGTGCACGCAGCAGACACACATTTAGGCCTCCACAGTTTACAGCACAGGCACATCAAGTATCATCATCTAAATAATTTGTACAGAGTCTCTCCTTTCTCCCTCTTTATCTCTGTCCCTCTCTTTCCTTCTGTCTCTCTGTCTTCCTCATTCACCGTCTTTGTCTATGTCCATCAGTCTCTCTTCCTTTCTCTCTCTCTTTCTCTCTGTCCCTCTCTCTCCTTCTGTCTCTCTGTCTTCCTCCATTCTCTGTCTTTGTCTCTGTCCATCAGTCTCTCCTCCTGTCTCTCTCTTTATCCCTGTCCCTCTCTGTCCTTCTGTCTCTCTGTCTTCCTCCATTCTCTGTCTTTGTCTCTGTCCATCAGTCTCTCCTCCTTTCTCTCTCTCTTTCTCTCTGTCCCTCTCTCTCCTTCTGTCTCTCTGTCTTCCTCATTCACCGTCTTTGTCTCTGTCCATCAGTCTCTCCTCCTTTCTCTCTCTCTTTATCTCTGTCCCTCTCTCTCCTTCTGTCTCTCTGTCTTCCTCCATTCTCTGTCTTTGTCTCTGTCCATCAGTCTCTCCTCCTTTCTCTCTCTCTTTATCTCTGTCCCTCTCTCTCCTTCTGTCTCTCTGTCTTCCTCCATTCTCTGTCTTTGTCTCTGTCCTGCTCTCCTGCTCTCTCTCCGTCCCCACTGATCCTGGATCTGCTCCACCTTCCTGCTGGTAAAGGAAGGTTCTGGTGGCTGCTGTTGCAGGATGTGCTGCTGATGGAGAATTGTTGGGTGGAGGTTCATTGAAGGAGGGAGGTGCTGGACCTGCTCTACTTGGACAGTGTCAGGACAGAACTTTGGTTGGGGTTTGGTGCCAAACAAATAAAATTGGCTTGACTTTTACCTCTGAAAAGAGAATCCACAATGGAGCTTTCTCTCTCTGCAGCGAGTCGAGAAATCTGTTCAGCAAACTGAAGCCTCAGGTCCCTTAGAGTCTGCTGGCTGTCAGCCTGAAGATTCACACACACAAAAATCTGTAAAAATAACCTAATATGTGATAGGGCTGCCAAAGACAGCTTAGACACATTCAATTAACTATCAATTACTGTTGAGAGGATTATCCATTATTATCCATTGATTTCTGCACCTTAACATTCAAATAGCCTGCACCGATTCCACCTCCATGCTGTGCTGCATCAATGGTAACATACAAATATCCATCAACGTAAGACCGTTTCTTACTCAGAGTAGGCCTGGGCCATATATCGATTAATTCCAGGTTTTTGTTGTGGATGCTTTAAAAAATTAAATATTCGAGTTTTTTTACTCCTCTTGCTATGGCGCACCTTTTGTCCCGCAGGAGCTTCCATACTTCCCCCCTCACCCCTCCCCTCTGATTCCTGCGCACGCGTAGCAGCAACATGGCTAACGAGAGCGAGATGTTTGTTTCTAAGAAAAGAGTCGAAGAAGACGACTAGGGGCGGACGTTGGCGAGAAAAACGCCCGGCCCCGCGGTGTAGCGGCTAGCCTGGCCCTGATGCCGCCCCGTGTCTGTTCTCTCTCGCCGGCGCAGCGTCAGTGGTGTGGAGCTGGTTTGGGTTTGCGGCGGCAGACGTTGGACAGGTGGCTGCACGCTGCCAAGTTAGTCTGAGGCTCCTCGCGACCAAAGGCAGCAGCACAACGACAGAGGCATCGAGCATCTAACACAGGCATCCGCCCGACTGGGAGGATGAACGAGACCGCCACCACCCACGAACTCCCACTAAAGAACAGCTCCCTGTGGTGGAACCGTTCACCCGTAAATCGACAGGCCCAACTCAAAGTGTATCAACTGCGAAAAGCACAGCATGGATCAAATACTGCAGCTCAAGTTTTCACGTAAATGAAGTCAACAGAACGCTGCTTTCATGTTCCAGGATAGTTCCAGGACAGTTCCAGGTGAAGCCTCAGTGAAGGTTGCTGTCTTGGTTGAAGGTGGTGAGGTTTCACTGTCACCACATCGCACACCTCACCGAGGTGACGTGATGTCATCAGATCAGCAAATGCTGCTCAACCACGCTTCTACTCCCAAATTTCATAAAAATTCATGCACAAGTTTTTGAGTTATCCTGCCAACAGACAACCCTCTGTGTGGAGGCGGTACTACTACTTCTTGGTATTCATGTTTTCATTGTACTGCAGTTTGAGTTCTTCAGATGGTAGAACAAGTTAGCAGGGTTCCTTGGCAGGAGCGAAGAAACAGGTCTTATGCAATCTTCTTCTAATAATTTGTTCCTCCTTCACATCTCTTACAGTAAAACTGCAATACCTCCAAACTATAGTAGAAATACTGCACACAGTTGTATGCCTCTGCTTTGTGGGCGTGTCACTGCGCTTGACCTTTGACCTCAAAAACGTTTCAGCGTCATCCTTCAGTGCAAGCGGGTGTTTGTTCCATATTGGAAGAGTGTCTGACAGCGTCGCTGAGATATCGCATGAACATTGTTGGGCTGCACGGATGCACGAGCCTCAAGGCGCCTGCTGCTGCTGCACCGTCACGGAGGCCAAGCTACACCTGCTCTCCGTAGCCGACTCCACACATCTGGTTACACTTATGTTCACCTGCTCTCTCCTGTTTGACCACATTCTCCCACAACATCCATACAGGACCCTTCTGCACAAGGTCCCGCAACAGGGTGACTGACAGTGACATGACAGTTCCCACCAAGCAAGAGAAGCCAGAGCAGTTTGATCCCCCTCTAGCACCTTGCCCACAATTTGAGAAGTACTTTATGTGACCAGCACTTTTCTGTGAGCTGAGCACACATTTAAAGGACAGTTTCACAGGTGATAATGTTCATTTAATTCTCAGAAAGTCACACAATGTGGACACTGATGGAGACTGAAAAGCTGTTGAAAGCTCAAGAAAATCCAGCGAATGGTTTATCACAATCACTGTAGAAACTAGTCCTGTAGTAACTGGTCAACAAAAACCAAGTAGTCTGGACCTCTCACCTGGGAAGGTGCTTCGTCCTCCTTCTCCAGATCTGCTAGCCAGGATGGAGCTCTGGTTTTGGGTACTACATGGGAAGAACACATGAAAGCACAACAAATGATTGGCCCTAAAAAACGTTTCCCCAACACACACCTTATTTGGAAAATGAGGGTCCCATTAAGATTGTGGTTTCTGAATGCCAAGAGCTCTATACCTGCCAGACTATGGATTCTAGTATGGCCAATATGCAGATTTGTACCAAAGACAGTGATTAAATATGACTCAGTTAGTTTGACATGAAGAGTTGATGACCACGTGTATGTTGGCATACTAGCAAGTCTGTGGGCTCCAGTAAACAGGACCTGCTACAAGTCTGCACAGTCGTACACTGGGCTGAGTAAAGGAGGGACATGCTCTCTGTGCTCAGGGGCGAACTGAACTGTCAGTCAAGGCAGGATTGCGCTCTGTAGGCTGTGTCATACCGAGATTGTCCCACAGGTCTGACTCTGACAAGGCTGGCGGCTCACTGAGGTCACAGCGCTGGATCCAGGCTGGGTACTTCAGGTCTGGCATGCTGGAGATTCCAGAGCAGTCCATGTCTGCCTTGTTGCCAGTGAACTGGCGAGGAAGGGGGAGTGACGAGGACGGCTCCACCCACTCTGACCGCACTGCTTTGTGTGGTGGCTGACAGATAAAAGTTCCCAGAAATCAACAACTGTTAAATTTCTAAGAAAAAGAACGGCATGAATGATGGTTACCATAAAGTTGCTCTCAAAGGCGACATCTGGATTGGACATGACTGCCCCTGTTCCTCTTTGGCACCTGTTCATGAAAAGTAGACATGTAACATAATGTCAGTCTGTAAATGCTCCCAGGGAGACAGGAAGACGTCGCCAGCATGAACCTGGAGCGCCTGGGTTTCCTGCTTGAATGAGGGTGGAACATGGCAGGACTGCTGGCTCCATCCTCCGCTCTGTGTCTCGGTCTGAGGGAGGGCAAAGCCTGGGAAGCTCTAGAATGAGACAGGAGGCCTGGAGCAACACAAACACAACAAAGTGAGAGATGTAGACAGACACAGCTAGTCCCCTATCAGTGAGGTCCTGCATCCATCAGAGTGTTCAAGTAACGAGAAAAAGGTCCATCATCCCCAGGTGATGGGGGGGGGGTTGATACATCTGAGGGGTGTGTCTGATGGCACAGTGGGTGGTGGTTATGTGGGGAATTATTTAATGGCCTCAGATGAAGGCAAAGGGCATGATGCACTTAAGGACCTTGGAGAAAGGCCGACGTGTGGGTAACCGGCATTGAGCCATCAAGAGGGATGGACAGGAGCTCATCAGTCGTCATGGAGAGTCTATCTCTGTTGCCACGGTGATGCAGCGAACTGATGGGGAGGCTTAGGACATCAAGCTCTCTGTCAGTCAAACACTCCCTGAGAACTGCGGGCAGAAACAAAAAGAGATTATCTGACTAGACAGGCATACAAATCAAACATCACCCCATCCATGTTCTCCCTCTTCTCCTGTTCAGGGTGGTGGGGGTGGAGCCTATCCCAGCAGCCTTCCCCCTGGACAGGTCACCAGTCCATGGCAGGGCCAACACATAGAGACAGACAACCATTGGCTCTCCCAGCCACGCCTACGGTCAATTTAGAGTCTGGATTAACCTGGTCCCTCTTGATGTCTTTGGACTGTGGAGGAAGCTGGAGTACCACTCTTGAATCGGATCTCTACTCTAGATGGCATCACCCTAACTTCGAGTACAACTGCAAGGAACCTTGGGGTCATTTTTGACCAGGACCTTTCCTTCAGCTCCCACATAAAGCATGTGACTAGGACCGCCTTCTTCCATCTTCGAAGTATCGCTAAGATCAGGAATATCCTTTTCCAGAGTGATGCTGAAAAACTGGTGCATGCATTTATCACATGTAGGCTGGACTACTGCAACTCTCTCCTGTCAGGATGTCCTAAATACTCTCTAAAGAGTCTCCAGCTGGTCCAGAACGCTGCAGCGAGGGTTTTGACGGGAGTTAAGAAGAGAGAACACATCTCTCCCACTTTAGCTTCTCTCCACTGGCTTCCTGTAGGATCTAGAATCCACTTCAAAGTCCTTCTGCTAACTTATAAGGCTCTCAATGATAAAGCTCCATCCTATTTGAAAGAGCTCATTAGTCCCTACTGTCCCACCAGAGCACTCCGCTCCCAGAATGCAGGTCTTTTAGTGATTCCCAGTATCAATACAAACAGACTGGGAGGTAGAGCCTTTAGTTACCGGGCTCCTTTACTGTGGAACCAGCATCTCTCCATGGGTCAGAGAGGCAGACACTTTAACTACGTTTAAGTCCAGGCTTAAGACCTTCCTCTATGACAGAGCCTTCAGTTAGGACTGGTTCAGGTAGCTCTGAACCATTGATAGCTATGCTGCTACAGGCTTAGACTGCTGGGGGACACATCAGGTTACATGGAGCCCTTCCCTCCTCTCCTCTCCTCTCCTCTCCTCTCCCCCTCTCTCCTCCTCTCCTCCCTGCACATTTTACTTGTTGCACTTTGTAGCTTGGCCTTGGTGTCTCGCAGTCTCTCTGTGTTTCCACAGATCCACCGGAGCCCCAACCGCCGCCTGCATCCCCCCCCCCCCCTTATTCCCTACTGTTACACCGGCCTGCGCTCCCCTTCCATGAACAAGTCTGCCATCCAGTCCCCCATCAAGCTGGCTTGCTCTCCCTGCCTCCCCTCCCATGAACCAGTCTACCATCCAGTCCCCCATCAAGCTGGCTTGCTCTCCCTGCCTTCCCTCCCATGAACCAGTCTTCCATCCAGTCCCCCATCAAGCTGGCTTGCTCTCCCTGCCTCCCCTTCCATGAACCAGTCTACCATCCAGTCCCCCATCAAGCTGGCTTGCTCTCCCTGCCTCCCCTTCCATGAACCAGTCTACCATCCAGTCCCCCATCAAGCTGGCTTGCTCTCTCTGCCTCCCCTCCCATGAACCAGTCTACCATCCAGTCCCCCATCAAGCTGGCTTGCTCTCCCTGCCTCCCCTTCCATGAACCAGTCTACCATCCAGTCCCCCATCAAGCTGGCTCGCTCTCCCTGCCTCCCCTTCCATGAACCAGTCTACCATCCAGTCCCCCATCAAGCTGGCTTGCTCTCCCTGCCTCCCCTTCCATGAACCAGTCTACCATCCAGTCCCCCATCAAGCTGGCTTGCTCTCCCTGCCTCCCCTCCCATGAACCAGTCTACCATCCAGTCCCCCATCAAGCTGGCTTGCTCTCCCTGCCTCCCCTACCAGAAGCTTCCTTCTTCAGCTGTTATTAACATTTCCGTGTTTCCCACATTTTGTATTGTAAACTGTTTTCTTGTCTGTAACAACATCTACTGCACGTCTGTCCGTCCTGGGTGAGGGATCCCTCCTCTGTTGCTCACCCTGAGGTTTCTCAGATTTTTCCCTGTTAAAGGTTTTCTATGGAGTTTTTCCTCAGTCGATGTGAGGGTCTAAGGGCAGAGGATGTTGTTATGATGCCATGTGAAGCCCTTTGAGACAAACTGTTTGTGAAAACGGGCTATACAAATAAAATTGCCTTGCCTTGCCTTGCCTTACCAGAGAGAACCCAGCAGGAACAGGGAGAACATGGAGACTCACCCAGAAAGACCCCATGCTCCAGCCGGGGCTCCACCAAGAACCTTCTAGCTGGGGGCCACAGTGAGGACCACTGCTCCACTGGGCCACCCTAAAATCAAACATCTAATCCTGCTGTGTATTACAGGCCACTGAGTAACACAGTTACCAAGGCGTTAAACCCTGCAGGAAGTGAGGCAGACTCTTTGTCCCCTGGGACCTGATGAACCACATGTAGGACTTGGCCAGACCGAGTTAAACAGGTGTGATAACTTACCATCTTTGTTTCTAAGTGCGGCCACTTTTGGTCTGCTTGGCGTGGAGGACGGACCCTTTGGGAGAACCAGCCTTCCAGTCGATGCCTCGCAGGTCATACGACTCCTGTCAAAGTCTGCGATGTAGGCATCCAACGCTGCTGAGGCTGAGTCATAGTCCTTCAAAGCCAGTTATTATCAACCGAACATTTAAAACCCTTGGTTAGTTATTTACAGTAGCCTACAGACTCAAAGTCATCAACAACAAACCTTCTGTTGAATTTGATCACTGATGACCAGTGTTGTGCTAGTTACTGCAAAACAGTAATTAGTTATAGTTCCTAGTGACTGCAATTCAAAAGCAACTCAGTTCCTAACTCAGTTATTCAAACCAAAAAGTAAAGCATTACTATGAAAAGTAACTATTGAGCTACAAAGAAAGTTCAGAACTGTCAACATTGTAAGCTCTGTACTACTGGACATGCATTTTCATCACTGAACTGAACTCTGCTCAGCAATGTGGTCCACATTCATACAAACACTAAGATGTTTCAAAGTGATTGATTATTGATTGACTTTAGCCTGGCTAGCAGGAGCACTCCCTCGTTGAAAAGAACAACTCAGGTGCACGGGTGAGGTGACATCTGTGTCTGTGTCTGTGCTGGTCCCTGCTAGCTTTAGCAACATGATGCCTGGATGCTTCCATAGATGAGAGCTGCTGTTAGCGGCCCCAGAGAGGCTCTTAGTGCCGAGACACGAGTTGCATTCAACAGAACCATTTTTCTGTGAGCCTACTTCCACGTGGAGAAACTCGCCCCAGGTTCTGCCATGATGTCTTGCACGTTCTTGGTGGAAAAACAAACACGCCCCCACAGCGCAGCTCACTCTCCTCCTGTCTCACTCTCCTACTGTCTCACTCTCCTACTGTCTCTTGCACTTCCCCCAAGCCCCCCCCCCCGACACAGGAAGTAGACACAGTGGCTCTGCCGAGAGTAAAATAACATTAAATAAACTAATGAACGGGTCGTTTAGTAACTATAACTGAGTTATTGAATTTTAACAAGAATGTGTTTGATTATTAGTTACTGCCAAAGTTACTTTTTTGGCAGTAACTAATAACGCAGTAACGCGTTAGTCCCAACACTGCTGATGACACATCCTTAGAGAACCAGCGAAACTCAAATTTAGCTGCCTTTTTACACACCACCACCACCACCACAGGTGTTCCAGTAACAGAAGCAGCTATGCTGACACTTGGAAATTAAACTTCAACATCTCCCATCACTGTCTACCAATGCAATGCTCATTTTCTCATTCAAATCCTCAGAACCTGAAGTGGAAATGTTGAGTGGAAAATGAAGCCCAGGTAGATATCAACCTTATCTCTGTATCTGAAGGTGGTGCTGCGTTCGGGGGACAGCAGGCTGCTCCTCAGGTGGCCCGAGCTCGCCAGCAGGGTGGTCACTGTCGACTCTGGTGACAGGTAGTCGGACACAGGGCCCGTGGACGCCATGCTAACAACAACAATGGGGATGGAAACCATGGAACCACATCATCTGTAAACACTGAATGAACAACAATAAAGAGAACACAAGCTATATTTGGAAGCCCTTTTCCTTTCGGGCATTTGGCATGAACTCACTTCTGACGTTGTCTTACATTTTGGAGGTTTAATTCACTCGACGGAGTTTAAAGTCGGAGAGATTAAATTAAATAGTGATTTTGTGTTTCAAGTCCTCGTCATCAGAAAGTTGCCCTGCTCTTCTTCCATACCTGCCCGACGCAATTCTCTCCTTCCGTGGGCTGACAGCGACTGGACATCCGCTGCGTCGCTGGCGCTTGTGTTTCAAGTGGCGTCTTTTCTCTGAGGGAAACGCATTTGTTTGGACGAGGTGGGCTGCTGATTTAGCTCAAACCTAGCTAACAGTAGAGCCAACAACAACCAAAGCACCGAACAAAACCAGCGGATGGTTAATTGAAGTTTACCGCATCGTTAACAAACTTTTCCCGTTTAACTTTGCAACAACAGCAGGCTAAAGACAGAGGCCTGTTCTGAATCAAGCCTGCGGATTCCTGTCAAACGACAAGAAAATAAAGATACCTTTTACTCGAAAACCTCTCGATGTCAGAAAGAAGCATTCAACATTCTCCGTCACAAAACGCTACATTCAAGGCTCCCGGGTGATACTAGTCGTCTTCTTCTTCTTCTTCTTCTTCGTCTTCTTCTTCGGTGGTGTCTTAACTTGTAACATGACTGCCATCTTGCGGTATTCGTCTGTCATTTCCACATTCAGAGATCCAGTCCTGACTTTAACTATTCGCTAGGACCCCCCCCCCCCCCATCTCGACGTCCCTCAGTTCTTTCTGTTATCCACAAACTAAAACCCAGCTGACTGTTGTTCTTCACTTCCTCTTCATAGTGTATAGAGTTTATAAATAGTATGGTATATATGGTGTGTATCCTCCATACCAGCTGGCGTCCACATTGTTGCACTCCTGCCACCCTGCAGTGAGAGTTCACCCTGTCCAGATCCCCAGTTCTGAAACTGAAATCCTTCCCTTCGAACGATGGGATCACTCAGGACAGCCACATGTCCTCTGCCCTGTTCGCGTGTTGCAGAAGGTCACCCTGTTGCCTTCCCCTCATCCCTCACCTCTGCGTTCGCTTCATCACGCCCCTCCTTTCTTTCTGAGAGCAGCTGAAGAATTGCCCATTCAGGGTAAATACAGTTGTCAGAAATGAACGACGACAACTCAAACAAACGTGACAACTCTTCGGTGGCAACTGAGAGAGAAAAAAACGTACGCATGTTGTGTGTTCCATCAAGTCAAGACGACTTCATCAGTCCCCAGAAGGGCAGTCACAACACACACTGAAAATGTGTGCAAGCAGCTGTGTGCGACACCCTCTCTGTCAGATGAAACAAAAGACAGTTGCACATTGTAATCTTGGAAACATGTTCTTACAAGGGTTGATCCAGCAGAAGGGGGGCAGGACCAAGGAGGTCGCAGCTGAGGTCAATCTACTCCCCGAAGGCAAAGGTAAGGATTCACACCTTCAGATGAGCTCTGGAAGACTCAGAATTCTCTGTGTCTTCCTCACAAAGGACCTGAGTGTCTCTGCTGAGCTCGACAATCTGCTCCAATCATCTGGGAGCAGATGGTCAGGGTATTTTTGAGGCTGCTTCTGTCTTCAAGTGACAGGCTGAACCAGCAGATAGACAAAAAGTCAATAAACTTTCAAGAAAAGATGAAGAAAAAAGACTCGACTCGCTGATCGTCTTCCTGAGGACACGAGTGTGTCCAACAGGGTCCGTCTCTGACGTCGTCTCCATCATGTTTGAAGTCAGTTAGCATTTCCTGAGTTTCAGATATATTTCGCTCTACGATGTTGCCATTGCCTCAGAGGTCGTGTGGCTGCCTAGCAACAGAAGGGTCGCTGGTTCGATCCCCACTTCCCCCGGTGACAAAGTGTCCTTGACCAAGATACTGAACCCCTAATTGCTCCTTATGGCCCTGCAACAAACTGGTGACCCATCCAGGGTGAACCCACCTCTAACCAGTGTCAGCTGGGACAGCCCCCCCCCCCCCCCACAACCCTTAACAGATAAGCGGTATAGTAAATGTTTGGATGGTTGCCATCGCGCCATTCTAGAGAGCCATGGCCCTGTTGGGACCCTGAAGGAGAGACAACAGCATGGGGTCACCTAGTCCAGGAAGCTGTCATCACAAGTGCCTTTGCATGTGTGACCTGTGCGACAGAGGAGAGGTGACAGTGCGCACCCTTCAGGTTCGCCCTCGCAAGTGACAAGTCAGGTATTCTAGGGTTTTGAGCAAGTTTTTGCCACGTAAGTCATTTGAGAGTCTTATTTTCATGTCCAAAACACTGGAAGAAAAAGAAAACTGTCAAAAAAGTAGGCACTTTGGAATGAAGATTTGTTAACTTCACAATAAGTTTTTGTCTTCCTTGTGATGTTTCTGTGTCAGACCGCGATGAGGTCATGTTCATCCGCATCGCAGGCACGCTACTGAGGTGGGATGCAGCTGCTCCTGCTCACGCTGGCAGCAAACGGACTCAAGTTATCTCCAGTTCTTAGCAGGCAATCCACCAAACACCAGCGACAAAACTCTGGGTTTTTGTCTGAGAGAACCAGACACAAACATCTGCTCCATTAGCAGCTAAATAGCAGGGAATCTGGAGCGTCGTAGATGACATCAGCGGCGGCGAAGGAAAAGATGACCCTGGCAGTATTCACCCTAAATAACATTGGAAGCCATTGTGATGAAGCAGTAAATCCTGGACAAGCCCAGATTCTCCCTCAGGATGAAGACAAGCCTCCTCTTCACCTCCACAGAGCAACCAGAGCCACCGCCTTCCTCTGACTGATGCTAGGATACGTTCACATGCATCTCACTCTAAGTGCAGCGCCCACTGCATGTTGTTGATGGAAGGGATGTGGCCAAAAATGAATAAAATAAAAGAACGTACTTCTACAAAGTGCTCTAGGCTGTTAGGCCACTTGGACAAACATTTGCAGGCAGAATGACGTCTAACTTGTGCTGTCTTCTCTTATCAACTTCGACGTGTGCAGATGCTGCAAGCTGTGTTTCAACAGAAATACTTCCTGACTGCACTGCATAGGAAAAATCCCTGAAGAATGCAGTTATCCAAACAATGCAGAAGTTACAAACAAAGAATGTTGCAGTCAAAACAGGTGAGGGTCATGTCGCCCTCAACTGCTACGCCAAATTTGGTGCCAATCAGTCAATAGGTGGTGCTGTGGCGCAGAATTGCACAAAATGAAAAAGGTACAAACATCTCTGAGACTTTGTGTCTATTTTGGACAAAAATGTGCACAAATGCAGCAGACACACAGTGGAGGAAACCACCAGATGACTTGTTGAAGTTCTAAATGAAAAAGTTCTCTTGGGTCGGTGTTCGTCCATCTTTATCTGGAGTGTGGAGTTTTCCAAGGACTGCAATTAGCTGCACCAACGAGGATTGTTTTCTAACCCTAACACTTCAAAACACATACAAATGTCTCCACCCACCAGTTGAATGAATCGACGGCCTCTGTGATGCAGGCCCCTTTAATCTGACCCATGATGTCAGCGGTGACTTGAATCACAGATGTTGGAGGAAAGAAGGAGTCCTCACTTGTGCTTCAAAATCCAGGTGACGGAGACGGTGTTGATAAAGTCTCTCATCAGAGCAGCGACACCAACCACAGCAAGTGTCACAGCCATCCATTCATCCATCATCCATCCATCCATCCATCATCCATCCATCCATCCATCCATCCATCCATCCATCCAGCATCTATTCACCCATCCATCCATCCATCCATCCATCCAGCATCTATTCACCCATCCATCCATCCATCATCCATCCATCCAGCATCCATTCATCCATCCATCATCCATCCATCCATCATCCATCCATCCATCCATCATCCATCCATCATCCATCCATCCAGCATCCATTCATCCATCCATCCATCCATCCATCCAGCATCCATCCATCCATCCATCATCCATCCATCCATCCATCCATCCATCCAGCATCTATTCACCCATCCATCCATCCATCATCCATCCATCCATCCATCATCCATTCATCCAGCATCCATTCATCCATCCATCCATCCATCCATCCATCCATCCATCCAGCATCCATTCATCCAGCATCCATCCATCCATCCATCCATCCATCCATCCATCCATCCATCCAGCGTCCATTCATCCAGCCAGCATCCATCCATCCATCCATCATCCATTCATCCAGCATCCATTCATCCATCCATCCATCCATCCATCCATCCATCCATCCAGCATCCATTCATCCAGCATCCATCCATCCATCCATCCATCCATCCATCCATCCATCCATCCAGCGTCCATTCATCCATCCATCCATCCATCCATCCATCCAGCATCCATTCATCCAGCATCCATCCATCCATCCATCCATCCATCCATCCATCATCCATTCACCCATCCATTCACCCATCATCCATCCAGCATCCATTCACCCATCCATCCATCCAGCATCCATTCATCCATCCATCCATCCATCCAGCATCCATTCACCCATCCATCCATCCAGCATCCATTCATCCATCCATCCATCCAGCATCCATTCATCCATCATCCATCCAGCATCCATTCATCCATCATCCATCCATCCATCCATCCATCCATCCAGCATCCATTCACCCATCCATCCATCCAGCATCCATTCACCCATCCATCCATCCATCCAGCATCCATTCATCCATACATCCATCCATCCAGCATCCATTCACCCATCCATCCATCCATCCATCCATCCATCCAGCATCCATTCATCCAGCATCCATCCATCCATCCATCCATCCATCCATCCATCCATCCATCATCCATTCACCCATCCATCCATCCATCATCCATTCATCCAGCGTCCATTCATCCATCCATCCATCCATCCATCCAGCATCCATTCATCCAGCATCCATCCATCCATCCATCATCCATTCACCCATCCATTCACCCATCATCCATCCAGCATCCATTCACCCATCCATCCATCCAGCATCCATTCATCCATCCATCCATCCATCCATCCAGCATCCATTCACCCATCCATCCATCCAGCATCCATTCATCCATCCAGCATCCATTCATCCATCATCCATCCAGCATCCATTCATCCATCATCCATCCATCCATCCATCCATCCATCCAGCATCCATTCACCCATCCATCCATCCAGCATCCATTCACCCATCCATCCATCCATCCAGCATCCATACATCCATCCATCCATCCAGCATCCATTCATCCATCCAGCATCCATTCACCCATCCATCCATCCATCCAGCATCCATCCATCCATCATCCATCATCCATCCATCATCCATCCATCCATCCATCATCCATCCATCCATCCATCATCCATTCATCCAGCGTCCATTCATCCATCCATCCATCCATCCATCCATCCATCCAGCATCCATTCATCCAGCATCCATCCATCCATCCATCGATCCATCCATCCATCCATCCATCTATCCATCCATCCATCCATCCAGCGTCCATTCATCCATCCATCCATCCATCCATCCAGCATCCATTCATCCAGCATCCATCCATCCATCCATCCATCCATCCATCCATCCATCCATCATCCATTCACCCATCCATTCACCCATCATCCATCCAGCATCCATTCACCCATCCATCCATCCAGCATCCATTCATCCATCCATCCATCCATCCAGCATCCATTCACCCATCCATCCATCCAGCATCCATTCATCCATCCATCCATCCAGCATCCATTCATCCATCATCCATCCAGCATCCATTCATCCATCATCCATCCATCCATCCATCCATCCATCCATCCAGCATCCATTCACCCATCCATCCATCCAGCATCCATTCACCCATCCATCCATCCATCCAGCATCCATTCATCCATACATCCATCCATCCAGCATCCATTCACCCATCCATCCATCCATCCATCCATCCAGCATCCATTCATCCAGCATCCATCCATCCATCCATCCATCCATCCATCCATCCATCATCCATTCACCCATCCATCCATCCATCCATCATCCATTCACCCATCCATCCATCCATCATCCATTCATCCAGCGTCCATTCATCCATCCATCCATCCATCCATCCAGCATCCATTCATCCAGCATCCATCCATCCATCCATCATCCATTCACCCATCCATTCACCCATCATCCATCCAGCATCCATTCACCCATCCATCCATCCAGCATCCATTCATCCATCCATCCATCCATCCAGCATCCATTCATCCATCCATCCAGCATCCATTCACCCATCCATCCATCCAGCATCCATTCATCCATCCATCCATCCAGCATCCATTCATCCATCATCCATCCAGCATCCATTCATCCATCATCCATCCATCCATCCATCCATCCAGCATCCATTCACCCATCCATCCATCCAGCATCCATTCACCCATCCATCCATCCATCCAGCATCCATACATCCATCCATCCAGCATCCATTCACCCATCCATCCATCCATCCATCCAGCATCCATTCATCCATCCATCCATCCAGCATCCATTCATCCATCCATCCATCCATCCAGCATCCATTCACCCATCCATCCATCCATCCAGCATCCATCCATCCATCATCCATCATCCATCCATCATCCATCCATCCATCCATCCATCCAGCATCCATTCATCCATCATCCATCCATTCATCCATCATCCATCCATCATCCATCCACCCATCCATCCATCATTCATCCATCCAGCCATCATCCAGCCATCATCCATCCACCCATCCATCATCCATCCACCCATCCATCCATTTTCTATACCGCTTATTTGTTAAGGGTCGTGGGGGGTGGAGCCTATCTCAGCTGTCACTGGGGGAGAGGCGGGGTTCACCCTGGACGGGTCCAAGTCCATCACAGAGTCATAAGTGCAGGATTGTAGAGGAAGAAAGCAAGATGAATTTTCTCGTTAATTTTTTCAAAAATTCTTAAAAAAATCAATTGCAGTTCCATCTTTGAAAACATTTTATTGTCTCAGAAGGCGTTACGTGGATGAACTGACCATCTATTAAAAGCGCTTTGAGGTAAAATCAGATTTGTTGTGATTTCGAGCTCGATCAAGACAAATTGATAAAAATGGATCAAATCTAATAGAGGGAGTAAAAGATTATATTTAAGAGGTGCATTACTCCTGAGGGACATTCTCGTGCCCTCAAAAGAAAGGGCACAAAACAAAAACGCAACAATAGCAAAAAGAGAAACGAGGGCAGAACCGCTCAAAATAAAGTGGACTCAAATTAATTGGTTTAGCTTGATAAAAGAGAATCGGGCAGCCGGACGTGTCGGAGCAGAAGCTCGGGAGATGGTGAACACACTGCATCACATTCATCCTTCCTATTGATCTGGTTCTTTGTAACATTCAAGTGTTCTTCCCTGTTTTTCTGTATCCAAAACTAAACAAAAAACGTGAAGTCGCAGGGTCGCTTCAACATGTCGCTCTCGGCTTCCGTACCTGCGGATGAACGAATCGGCTTCTTTTAGAGAGTGAGCCGTCTTTTACAATAGAGGATCTCTGAATCTATGCGCATGTGTGTTTACGCGTGTGCACCCGCGAGTGTGTGTGTGTGTGTGTGTGTGTGTGTGTGTGTGTGTGTGTGTGTGTGTGTGTGTGTGTGTGTGTGTGTGTGTGTGTGATAACGCAAACGTCACAGCCTGCCGTCAGTTCAGTTTAGATCCGATCAGCCATTGGCTCTCTCCGGAGGCGAAGTGAACTCCATAGTTGCCCGGAGGTCTGTTTGTCTGGGACATCCCCACTCAGTCTCCACCGTCTGGGACACGTTTCACTTTAATGTAACCCGGAATAGCCGCCGGACGCAGCCGGGGTGGAGGTAGGGTGAGCCACCGCTAACGTAACATCTGTGACGTCGGTCCTCCCGGGGTGCTGCTCCGCCGGACTAACCACGCTGTTCGACCGGACAGACCGTATCGGCTTTTATTGTGAGATCCACTGATCAGAACGGAACCTTTTCGAGAGTCGATAAGTGCGTGATGATGGAGAGGAAGAGGACTGACTGCCCCGCTCTGCCGCCCGGCTGGAAGAAGGAAGAAGTGATCAGGAAGTCCGGACTAAGCGCTGGAAAGAGCGACGTCTACTACTACAGGTACTCCGTCATCCTCATCGATCACACAGTGAGATCGATCACCTCAGCTGGTGCGGGTGCCGAATCTGATCGCGATCCCAAGTTTGTCAGTGCTGCTGAGGGAGACTGATGTCAAAGTGACGGCTGGACATAAGCATCACGTGACGCTGGGGTGTCAGTCCTGTCATCAATGCCATAGTCGATTAATGCTGACCTGCTGACCCCCCCCCCCCCCCCCCCCCACACACACACACACACACACACACACACTCACTATAGGAATGTCAGGTTTGGGGTGCAGCTGCACCTCATTCAACCATTCACCCTCACCAAAGGTCATTCATTCACTCACGCCTGGAAGGTGCACTCAACTGTGTATTCTGAGGTGTGGCTCAGGTACGTCAGTCCTAGTCCTAGTCCCAGTCCCAGTCCCAGTCCCAGTCCTAGTCCCAGTCCTAGTCCTTGTCCCAGTCCCATTCCCAGTCCTAGTTTCATGTCTTTAGTACCATCATCATTTAGGGTTATAGAGCGCCTGTCAAGAAACCCAACAATGCTCTAAAAACCAAACAGTGAATATTACTCAACTGTCCCTGTACTGTAGTACAGACTGTAGTTACTGTACCACGATAACTACTTGATATTGTGGTTTGCATTGTTGTGTCTTGTCACCTATTTTTCCTTGAGAGAAATGAGTTCATGATTCGAGAGGAAATGTGGATCGTCTGCACACATCTGTTGCTGTGTCACAGGACTGAAAACACAGCAAACACTAAAAATGAGTTGAGCTTCTCTGAAGCAGACCACAGTTCCCTCAGTGTCTGGATGGAGCTGCAGGAAATGATGTCACTGACGGTGTGCGGCGAGGCCGTGACTCCACAGAGCTGACGTCTGTTTTCAAAAGTGGGACCAACAAGTCAAGAGTCCCTAACGTTGGCTCTCTGTCACTTCCTCAACCTTTTACCGTGAAATAGTTCAGCAGCTCAGAGCTGAGGCTGGCCTGTACTTTCGTTTTGGTGGGAGCATGACTCACCAGTTCCAGTAATGAAACCAGTCAGCAGGTTTACTTACGGGAAGAGCAGTAAAACGGCAGAAGCTACACTTCTGTTGTGTTCAATCCCTTCAAAGACAGATGGCCCTTAGATTATTTTTTCATGTTAAAACATGGAGTTGCAAGAATATAAGATTCTGTCAGACACAAGTGAGCACACACACACACACACACACACACACACACACACACACACACACACACACACACAGATGTAGCCTCATATGTTGGCTTTGTTGTTGCTGACCTACATGTCAGTCACAGATGAGCGGCTGCATCTACACTTGTATTTCTATCTTAGTGAGGACCTGTTGCACTTTTAGACCTGATTGATTGATTGATTGATTGATTGATTGATTGATTGATTGACTGATGGATAATCTTTATGTCAAAATATTTTTTAAAATGGAATACAATTTTAAAGGTAAAAGAAAGAAAGAAATAAAAAAACAAACTAACAGCATTGACAGAAATTAGCAAAATTTCAATTAGAAAATATTTTAGCTCATTAAGAACAATGTGAGTCCAAATGGAGTAAGAAGAAGCTGAGCTTATCTTTCCTTCCCCAACGTCCTGTTACTTCAACAGAAGATCAATGAACAAACACAGTTCTAAAGTAGGTCAATTTCTGTTCAACCCCCAAAACAACAATAAACGCGCAATAAGACCTTCAGCATCAGCAGCCATTGCCGCCGCTCCTGTCCCGCCGCACCACACCTCCTCAAACATGGGCTCTATACAGCTTTGACATTGCACAAAATCACCTCTCAATTTGACATGCACTCACTTTTAATACTTGTCGGCGCAGGACCTTGATTTGAGGACGCTGGAAGACGGTGAGGTTCAGTCTGACCATCGTCAGAGGCTTAAGGCTTGGCTTTGAGATTAGGATCATAGTAAATTCAGGTTTAGGGATTCTAGGAAATGGACGACATCACTTAGCGATGCCATTAGTGCTGAAGGAGTGTGTGTGTATGTGTGTGTGTGTGTGTAAGTTACTGCAGAAGATTGAATGAGGACTTGTTTGACAGAAGATGCTGGTGCCGTGGGACGTTGTCGCTAACTGCTAAATCCATCAGTTTGAAACGAACATCCTTTTCATGTCAAAGTTTGCAAGGTGGAGCAGTGACGCCCTCACAGCCAAGAAATAATCTAGCAATTCATTCCCAAACAGGAACTACAGATAAAAATGAATAAATACACTTGTCATATGTGGGGTAGCAACTGATACCCACAAGATTCGTTCATTTTATTGGCTCCCACTTGGGTGATGCGACTGGGTGGGCCTTTATTTGACGGGTGACCAGCTGAGAGAGGGAGCCGGGGTTTCATGAGATTTCATCACGGTTCTCATCAGTATTTTGTGGTTCCTTGCGGGGAATCTTGTTCGAGGCTTCAGAACAAATTCTTTTGTGGTGATAACATTTGGACTGGCAGACATGAACGAGACCAAGTCAACTCTTTCTAGTTCAACAAGCTCCTCTTCATTTCCTCCGTTTCACGGAGCAAAGCAACTTCACTGGAGCTTTCAAGCAAACCTTCACTCACAACTGGCCTCAGCCGACAGTCCAGCTCGCTGCACGAGGACATGAACTGTGACCTTTGGAACTACATTTCAAAAAATCTACTCACTCTGGGAGTTGGGATTATATTCTCAGTTTGTCTCTTCCATACCAGACTTAGAAGCTTTGTGATTTTCCATCCATCCATCCATCGTCATCTTCCGCTTATTCCTTACTAGTAAAGGTCGCGGGGGGGCTGGAGCCTATCCCAGCATCAACGGGCGAGAGGCAGGGTTCACCCTGGACAGGTCACCAGTCCATCGCAGGGCCAACATACACTCACATTCATACCTACGGTCAATTTAGAGTATCAATCAGCCTCGTCCCCAAATTGATGTCTTTGGACGGTGGGAGGAAGCCGGAGTACCAGAGAGAACCCAGCAGGAACAGGGAGAACATGGAGACTCCACACAGAAAGATCCTGTGCCCGAGCCGGGACTCGAACCCGGAACCTTCTTGCTGTGAGGCCACAGTGCTGACCACTGCACCACCGTGCAGCTCCGCTTTGTGATTTTAAGTTGTTTAAATAAATTCATTGTGCTCTTTATGTTTTGGCAGAGTTTGTTGATGTAGGATGCCTGTCAACAGCAGCACAAACAGGGTCTCAGATTAACACCCGTCAAACGCCAAATGCGTGCAGGATCTCCATTTTGCCACACTGGCCACAAGTCTCCTGTTCCAAAGTACTTATGATGGGAAGGATTTTGAATGATCGCTCAGAGGAAACGACTCATGTTTGTGCCCAGCGTATACAGAACAGACGTGTGCAATCGTGCTTGTTACACATATGTTATCAAAGAAACTCCAGGAGCTCTCAAGATGTGAGACTGTCCTGAGCTCTCCTGGTTAACTTCTCTTTTGAGGCGTCCAAACAGAAGTAGGTGCACTTGCACTGTAAACCCCTCAACTTGTTCCTAACGTCATCCCCTTTGTATTGCACTGAAACAAAGGTGTACAGTGTATACTAAATGTCTTCATGCTGTGGAGCAATACCTTCTGTTTCCATAAATACATGTGGTCTGACTAATACCTGGAGTACACCCAAGCAGACTCAAGCCAATTTTACTATCCAGCAAGTAGGCCAGCCCACAGTGACAACATGTTCTGGTTCCTGTGAAGCCATCATGATTTTAGAGCAGGGGTGTCCAAACTGGTCCAGTAAAGGGCCGGTGTGGCTGCAGGTTTTCATTCCAACTGAACAAAAGCAACACCTGAATCTACTTAAATCAACCAAGCTGTGTCCACACAGCTCATTGGTTGGATCAGGTGTTGCTTTTGTTCAGTTGGAATGAAAACCTGCAGCCACACGGCCCTTTACTGGATCGGTTTGACACCCCTGTTTTAGAGGTTGTCGTGTTTCTCAAACTGAATGAAACCAAGAGTTTCAATGTGGCCCAAAGACGGATTCCCACAAGAAACTTAAGAGCAAAACTAAACAACAGAAACATCTTTATGATGGATTCTGATCAGTCACCACATTTGTACATGGCACTGCCAGTAGATGCAAGGCATGTGTTCCTTTGTGCACAGCCACGTGTGCTTGTGTGCTATTTTGAACACATTTTATTCCATTGGACCAATCAGATTGCTTGATTGGAATTACCTTTGCAGTTGAACAAATCATGATTCAGTGTTTTTCTACTGCCACTTCTCAAATGAGTGAATTGGTCAGGCTGGTCTGTTTCCTCACTTGGTGTAAACAGAAGCTCAGCATAAGTTCATCATGCTGTTGGATCCTGGTCGAACGGTTGCCTCAATCATATTAGCTGTCATGTACTGTGTCAGAGTCTAGCCGTGCGAGTTCATTCATGTTAACTCAAATCTTAATGGCCCGATGTAGTTAAATAAAGCCCTGATGAAATGTGTCAATCTCACTCGGCCCCTTCTTCCCTCCTGTCTTCAGTCCTACAGGGAAGAAGTTCAGGAGTAAGCCTCAGTTGTCACGTTACCTTGGAAACACAGTGGACCTGGGATGTTTTGACTTCCGCACTGGGAAGATGATGCCTGGGAAACTACAGAAGAACAAACAAAGACTCCGACATGACCCGCTCAGCCTGGCCAAGGTAACACACACCTATGTGGGTGGGGCTGTTGCTGGGTTGTATGCCTTCCGATTATCAGATTAACAGCTCTTCCTGCGGCAGCTTGAGAGGTCAGCAGGTCAGGTGACTGACACTCATTATGAGGCAGTTGGACCAGGACTGCCCTCATGTCTTGTGGGCAACTAAGATTTGGATTTGACTTGGATTTGTCGTGGGCTCCGATTGAGACTTGTTCTCATAATTGTTGTGACTCTGATTTGGACCATCATCTTTTCAAAGTCTTGCCTGGGACTTGTCCACGTCATCGATGATCTCGGTCTTGTGGGGTTTTCATTTAGAACTTCTTTGAATTGGTGGAGGTTTTGACTTAGATACATCATCTTGATCTCTTGGACATTTGGACTCGGACTCGTTCGAAAATTCTCATACTTTCCTCAGTTTGGTGGGTATTGACCCAGACCTGTTTTTGTACTGTGGCTTTAACCATGCCGGAATGATTTGCTCTCCGTAATCAGTTTAAAGGCATTGGTCTGTGCTGAGCTGTGCTGGATGTGGACCATCTCCAGAGTTTGGCTTAAGCATGCCCCTCCTGCCCTGAGGTGGGTCGCTGTGATGGGCCGCATGTTTTTGCAGGAGATAAGAGAGAAAGACTTTTATAAAAGTCATTTCTTCCTGAAACTTCTTTGGTTGAAAGTTTCATTTCTCTCTTATTTCTCTTTCTCTCTTTTATCTTGCAGGTTGTTGAGAGACTCACACAAGCTATACTTGAATATAGTTAGTATTGTCGTCATTTGATATGCACGTGGCTCACGGTGTGACGATGTCAAACATGGTTCATTAAATTATGACTTATAGATAAAAAAAGATGATAAAAATGTTAGATAATTACACCAGGCATGATTTTACCAATGTCTATTTTAGTATGGGGCAATATTTCTTTTCATCTGCTCTAAAAATGTGTAATTTTGTACAACTATGAAAATGGTTTTGTCTTTTGCTGTTACATACCAGTAAGATTTTGTTAAATTAAAAGTTTTAAACTATATAACTTTATGGAAAATCATGCAAATGCTAACTTATGACTGCTAAAAATAAGTTCGGATGAGCAGGGACATTTTAACAGGGAAAAATCTGAGAAACCTCAGGGTGAGGAGGGGAGGAGGATCCCTCACCAGGAGGGACAGACGTGCAGGAGATGTTGGTACAGACAAGAAAACAGTTTATAACACAGAATGTAGGAAACATGGAAATGTTAATAACAGCTGAAGAAGGAAGCTTCTGGAAGGGGAGGCAGGGAGAGCAAGCCAGCTTGATGGGGGACTGGATGGTAGACTGGTTCATGGAAGGGGAGGCAGGGAGAGCAAGCCAGCTTGATGGGGGACTGGATGGTAGACTGGTTCATGGGAGGGGAGGCAGGGAGAGCAAGCCAGCTTGATGGGGGACTGGATGGTAGACTGGTTCATGGAAGGGGAGGCAGGGAGAGCAAGCCAGCTTGATGGGGGACTGGATGGTAGACTGGTTCATGGGAGCGCAGGCCGGTTTAACAGCATGGGAAAAGTGTGTGTGTGTGTGTGTGTGTGTGTGTGTGTGTGTGTGGGGGGGGGGTGATGCAGGTGGCAGTTGGTGCAGAAAGATTGAGCTCTGGTGGATCTGAGGAAACACAGAGACTGAGAGACACCGAGGGGGAGAGGAGAGGAGAGGAGGGGAGAGGAGGGGAGAGGAGAGGAGAGGAGGGGAGGGCTCCATGTAACCTGATGTGTCCCCCAGCAGTCTCAGCCTATAGCAGCATAGCTATCAATGGTTCAGAGCTACCTGAACCAGTCCTAACTGAAGGCTCTGTCATAAAGGAAGGTCTTAAGCCTGGACTTAAATGTAGTTAAAGTGTCTGCCTCTCTGACCCATGGAGAGATGCTGGTTCCACATGAAAGGAACCCGGTAACTAAAGGCTCTACCTCCCAGTCTGTTTTTATTGATACTGGGAATCACTAAAAGACCTGCATTCTGGGAGCGGAGTGCTCTGGTAGGACAGTAGGGACTAATGAGTTCTTTCAAATAGGATGGAGCTTCATCACTGAGAGCCTGATGAGTCAGCAGAAGGATTTTGAAGTGGATTCTAGATCCTACAGGAAGGAGAGAAGCTAAAGTGGAGAGATGTGTTCTCTCATCTTAACTCCTGTCAGAACCCTGGCTGCAGCGTTCTGGACCAGCTGGAGACTCTTTAGAGAGTTGTTGGGACATCCTGACAGGAGAGAGTTGCAGTAGTCCAGCCTAGATGTGATAAATGCATGCACCAGTTTCTCAGCATCACTCTGGGAAAGGATGTTCCTAATCTTAGCGATACTGCAGGTGGAAGAAGGCGGTCCTGGTCACATGCTTTATGTGGGAGCTGAAGGAAAGGTCCTGGTCAAAAATGACTCCAAGGTTCCTTGCAGTTGTCCTCAGGGTCAGGGTGATGCCATCTAGAGTAGTGATCTGGTTAGAGAGTTGTCCCTGAGGGGTTCAGGTCCAAACACGATGACCTCAGTTTTATCTGAATTTAGCAGTAAGAAGTTAGAAGACATCCAGGATTTAATGTCTTTCAGGCAGTCTTGCAGATTAGTAAACTGGCTTGTGTCGTCTGGCTCCATCGACCAGTAAAGTTGTGTGTCATCTGCATAACAGTGGAAGTTGATCGAGTGCTTCTGGATTCTGTCACCTAAAGGGAGCATGTAAAGAGTGAAGAGAATCGGTCCTAAAACTGAACCCTGTGGTCCACCATATGTAACTCTACTGTACTCTGAATGGTCATTATTAACATTAACAAACTGAAACCTATCTGATAAGTAGGATTTAAACCATTTTAGGGCAGGTCCTTTAATCCCAATTTCATGGTCTCGTCTCTGTAGCAGGATGCTGTGGTCGATGGTGTCAAATGCAGCACTGAGGTCCAAAAGGACAGAGACGAGTCCTCTGTCTGAAGCTGTCCTCCCCCAAGTCTGTTTCCTCCATGGAATACGTGTTGTTAGGAGTGAGGAATATGTCTTCCACCATCCAATTATCTCCCCAGATGACATCAGCAGCCTCCCATCCCCAATGTAAACAGTGTGGGCAAGTGGCCTCCTTGCCCCCCAAGGTGACGGATGGTTTGCCAGAAGCTTTTCAGAGCCAACCGATAGTCATTCTCCATAGCTTAACCAAACTCCTCCCACACCCGAGTTTTTGCCTCATCGACTGCCATGGCTGCACCTCTGGAGACCCACAGGCCAGCCACGCCCTGTAAGCCTCTTTCTTCGACCTGACGGCTCCACTCACCTCCGGTGTCCACGAGCGGGTTCAGGGATGTTATGACCACCTGGTTCACAGCAGGTCACAACAAGGGGAGACTACACAGCTAAATCATTTCCACCTATTTATTAAAAACAAGGTCCTAAATCACAAACTCAATAAGTGCCAACTAACGATGTGTGATGTGATATTGACTGGTGCATGACGAAATGTGCAAATGAACCAAAACACAACTAAGAAAAACTGCTGGCAGTTGTTCTTGCAGGCAGGGAGGGAGAGAGTGGCGGCCCCAGAATCTTCTCCTTATATATTCTCCCAGGCAATTCGATCCAACCATGTGCACCTGGTTGGGTCCTGACCTGGAAAGCAAAAATGAGCCAGGCACCAGGGAAATAGCGCCTCCCCCACCACACCGGGGACAGGGATTACCACCACCAGCCCCAGCAGCCTTGCAGCTGCAGCTAACAACAGCCGCCTCGTTCAGACTCTTAGTCTTGCTTTCCATGAACTGTTCTTTGTCTGGCCCTTTGCCTCGGACCAGTCTGCCTTGGGTGACCCTACCAGGGGCAAAATGCCCCCAACAGCATAGCTCCTAGGGTCTTTAGGGCACTCAAACTCCTCCACCACGTGGAAGTGACGGTTCCAGGAGGTGTGATTTACCACACTCCTTCAATGAATTTACACCCAACAATTCTCCATGAGCAAGCATATCCTGCAACAACGGCACAAAAACTTTCCTGGAGAGCAGGGCAGAGACAAAGACAGAGAATGGAGGAAGACAGAGAGACAGAAGGAAAGAGAGGGACAGAGATAAAGAGAGAGAGACAGGAGGAGAGACTGATGGACAGAGACAAAGACAGAGAATGGAGGAAGACAGAGAGACAGAAGGAAAGAGAGGGACAGAGATAAAGAGAGAGAGAAAGGAGGAGAGACTGATGGACGGACGGGGACGTGAGCAGGTGGAGCTACGGGTGGCAGCTGGAGCCTCTTCAGGTCTGGAGCCTCCTCCAGCAGCACCAGGATCTGGGATAAGGGGAGAAGAAGAGGAGTTGGTAACACGTATGAGTATGATTTATACACTGCTCAAAACAAATAAAGGGAACACTAAAATAACACATCCTAGATCTGAGTAAATTAAATATTCTTATTAATAACTTTGTTATTAATTTAGTTGAATGTGCTGACAACAAAATCACACAAAAATTATCAATGAAAATCAAACTTATTACCCCATGGAGTTCTGGATTTGGAGTCACACTCAAAATTAAAGTGAAAACACTGCAGGCTGATCCAACTTTGATGTCATGTCCTTAAAACATGTCAGAATGAGGCTCAGTGGTGTGTGAGGCCTCCACGTGCCTGTATGACCTCCCTACAATGCTGGGCTGCTCCTGATGAGGTGGCGGATGGTCTCCTGAGGGATCTCCTCCCAGACCTGGACCAAAGCATCTGCCAACTCCTGGACAGTCTGTGGTGCAATGTGGTGTTGGTAGATGGAGCAAGAGATGATGTTCCAGATGTGCTCAATGGGATTCAGGTCTGGGGAACGCGGGCCAGTCCATAGCATCAATGCCTTCGTCTTGCAGGAACTGCTGACGCACTCCAGCCACCTGAGGTCCAGCATTGTCTTGAATTAGGAGGAACCTGGGCCAACCGCACCAGCTTATGGTCTCACAGTGGGTCTGAGGGTCTCATCTTGGTACCTAATGGCAGTCAGGCTGTCTCTGGCAAGCACATGGAGGGCTGTGGGGCCCCCGAAGAAATGCCAGCCCCCACCATTACTGACCCACTGCCACACCGGTCATGCTGGAGGATGTTGCAGGCAGCAGAACATTCTCCACGGCGTCTCCAGACTCTGTCACGTCTGTCACATGTGCTCAGTGTGAACCCGCTGTCATCTGTGAAGAGCACAGGGCGCCAGTGGCGAATATGCCATTCTTGGTGTTCTCTGGCAACTGCCAAACATCCTGCACGGTTGGGCTATGAACACAACCCCCACATGTGGACATCAGGCCCTCATGCCACCCTCATGGAGTCTGTTTCTGACGGTTTGAGCAGATGCACGTTTGTGGCCTGCTGGAGGTCATTGTGCAGGGCCCTGGCAGTGCTCCTCCTGTTCCTCCTTGCACAAAGGCGGAGGTAGCGGTCCTGCTGCTGGGTTGTTGCCTTCCTACGGCCTCCTCCACATCTCCTGATGTACTGGCCTGTCTCCTGGTAGCGCCTCCATGCTCTGGACACTACGCTGACAAACACAGCAAACCTTCTTGCCACAGCTGGCATTGATTTGCCATCCTGGATGAGCCACTTGTGTGGGTTGTAGACTCCGTCTCATGCTACCACCAGAGTGAAAGCACCACCAGCATTCAAAATTGACCAGAACATCAGCCAGAAAGCATAGGAACTGAGAATTGGTCTGGTCTTTACTGGGGGGTATTGCTAAATGCCTATAATTTCCACCTGTTGTCTGTTCCATTTGCACAACAGCAGGTGAAGTTGATAGTCAATCAGTGTTGCTTCCTAAGTGGACAGTTTGATTTCACAGAAATGAGACTGACTTGGAGTTACATTGTGTTGTTTAAGTGGTCCCTTTATTTTTTGAGCAGTGTATATGACACATATAGGACAGAGAGGAAAAAGAGGAAAAAGAGGAAGAGAGAGAAGCCCAGTGCATCATGGGAGATCCCCCAGCAGTCTAAGCCTATAGCAGCAGATCTAAGGGCCAGCCAAAGCAGTCCTGACTATAAGCCTGATCAACAAGGAAGGTCTTAAGTCTGCTCTTAAACCTAGAGAGGGGGTCTGGGTCCCGGACTGAAACTGGGAGACGGTTCCACAGGAGGGGAGCCTGATAGCTGAAGGCTCTGGCTCCATTCTACTGTTAGAACTCTAGGAACCAGCAGGAACCCTGCCTCCTGGGAGTGAAGGGTTCTAGCTGGATCATAGGGGACTAGGAGCTCTGTCAGGGAGGAAGGAGCCTGATTGTTGATACATGTGTATCAATGGCTGATGTATTATTCTGTTCCAATACACCACAATAGTCATAAAATAAAATTTCCAAGTCCATATCTTATATTTTTCAATATCATTTGAAGGAACTACTTATCCCTGCCACCGTTATAAGCCTACACCTTACTAAAAAGTAATCACTCAGTCCATAGCTTCAAACAGCTCAAGATTGGATCAGTTTATTTGTATTTTTATTCTCAAAGCTCTGCTTCAGTCTCTTTCGCTTCCCTTGACCTCTAAAGCTTTTTATTCCAGCTAAACTGTGGTGTTCACAACTTGAGACAAGCCAAATGATTACACCTCCCATTGTTCTGCACTGCTCTGCCAGTTTGCTATGAGATAAACAGGGGCTCAGCTGCTGAACAGTTTTATTGTAATTGGATCTTAGTCTTCTTCCCTTTGTCATTTAAAATGTAGGCTTAGAACTTGTCTGATGAACCCATCCGTCCATCCATTTTCCATACTGCTTATCTGTTGAGGGTTGTGGGGGGGCTGGAGCCTATCCCAGCTGACATTGGGTGAGAGGCGAGGTACACCCTGGACGGGTCGCCAGTGTGTCGCAGGGCCCAAACTTAACAGTACAAGGTCAACAAACCTTCCAGCCACTCGCATCATGTTCACATTGCCTCACATGGCAAAATAATTATTAAGAACAACAAAGATTAGAATCTGTGTTTTGAGTGAGCACACAACAAAAAGCAGTACACCACCAGAAAAACTGCTGAAAACTGATCTTGCTGGGCGTTTGTCCATTTTAAAGTCCATCCCTCCATCCATCCACCCATCCATCCATCCATCCATCCATCCATCCACCCATCCATCCCTCCCTCCATGTTCTCCCTCTTCTCCTGTTCAGGGTGGTGGGGGTGGAGCCTATCCCAGCTGACATTGGGTGAGAGGCGAGGTACACCCTGGACGGGTCGCCAGTGTGTCGCAGGGCCCAAACTTAACAGTACAAGGTCAACAAACCTTCCAGCCACTCGCATCATGTTCACATTGCCTCACATACCTCAGGACAGAACCCAAGCAGGCACAGGGAGAACATGCAAACTACACAAAAGGACCCTGTGCTCAAGCAAGGAACCTTCTGGCTGCTATAAACCTCTTATTTCCTAATCTCTTCCACACAATTTGCTTTTTATTGCAGTCATTTCTGTTGTTTGGTTGTATTGTCGTGTAAAATAAACAAAATAATCAAGCCGCTTGAGTGGTTTCCAATATTCATTTTAGGCTACAATAGAAATAATTAATTGAATTTTGATTGTTAAATGTCAATATAAGATTCAAAAATGGGTTTTGCCACTTGTAAAAAAAGAGTAAATAATAGGTTGAAATCTTCCTCCATCTTTTTCACAATGGCTATTTAGAGGAATTTCTGCATTTGTGCCTTGGAAAGCACCGGTTATAGCCTGAGACTTTGATGTAAAAGATCCTTCGTTTTGTCTCAGTGTTGAAAAAAAAATCTTTGTCTCAATATGCAGTTAAAGATTCCTTCCATCCATGTGTTAAGACTGGTGAAACTACTCTCCAAACAAGAGTACTTGCTTGTGCCTGAAATGTTTTTATTCCACCAAAAAAATGTTAAATAAAAATAACTTAGTGAAAGTGATATTCCGTTATCGTTAAGCCTTGGCCTTGTTTTGTCATGTTTTTGGCAAAATAATTATTAAGAACAACAAAGATTAGAATCTGTGTTTTGAGTGAGCACACAACAAAAAGCAGTACACCACCAGAAAAACTGCTGAAAACTGATCTTGCTGGGCGTTTGTCCATTTTAAAGTCCATCCCTCCATCCATCCACCCATCCATCCATCTATCCATCCATCCATCCACCCATCCATCCCTCCCTCCATGTTCTCCCTCTTCTCCTGTTCAGGGTGGTGGGGGTGGAGCCTATCCCAGCAGCCTTTCCCCTGGACAGGTCACCAGTCCATGGCAGGGCCAACACATAGAGACAGACAACCATTGGCTCTCCCAGCCACGCCTACGGTCAATTTAGAGTCTGGATTAACCTGGTCCCTCTTGATGTCTTTGGACTGTGGAGGAAGCTGGAGTACCAGAGAGAACCCAGCAGGAACAGGGAGAACATGGAGACTCACCCAGAAAGACCCCGTGCTGCAGCCGGGGCTCCACCCACAACCTTCTTGCTGGGGGGCCACAGTGAGGACCACTGCTCCACTGGGCCACACAATTCAAAGTCAATACACTAAACTTTTTTTTTTTTTTTTTCAAAATCAGGAACAAATTAATTCGCTCATTGTATTTTAGATATACGGCCTTATCTTATAAAATGGCAATACTTTACTTCTTGTTTGCTGGTCGATCTTTCTGATTTGAAATGATTTTGTCAGTGTACCCTTGAAGAGTCAGCAGAGACGGCTGAACTGACAGTGTCAGGCTGCTGTCCCCATTGCAAACTGATCCTGTATCATCCCGTCCTCGTGACATAGATTCCAGAGGCGAACTGAACAAGGCTGGACTCCCACGAACTTTGACTCGTCATACAGGAAGAGCACAGCTGTTACTAATGATGTTAACAATGGCCCTGTTCCGTTCAAGCGTCACAGAGAGACAGGACAGCAAAGCAGGATGTGCAACACCACCACGACCCTGAAACTGAAGCAGCCACATGTTCCTCCACGCATGCTTCATACCAAGTGTTCACATAGTTTTAGCAGATCACTTTGAATTGTCAGAGTTGTGTGGAATGGTTGGATGAAATGACAGTTTGCACTGTTTGGTCGATCCAAAATAAAAATGGAAGCCATGCATTCATGTATTTTGGAGGGAGGTGGGACCCCCTCTGTGGATCGCATGCTCAGTGACCCCTTTGACATGCCGTAGTTGGAGAAACCCAGGTGTGACTAATAAAGTGCCAAAACTCTCCAAATTAATTGGACTTTCATTGTCACTCTTTTAAATATTTTTTTTTACAATTATAAATCTGTATTTGAAAAACAAAAGAAACAAAAACAGGGGTCATATGCTCCACCGAGACGATTAAATCTTCATCGTTTTAAAATTCGAAGCTTACTTTTATGCCCTGATGATAATTGGAATTTGCATGTTTTAGTTACTTTATGTCCTGTGGATGCTGGATGGTATCATCTGGTATTGTAAACAAATATGAAGGCTTTCTGTGCACCACAGGAAGGCAGTGGATTCAAGTGGATATGATTTATTTAAGAGGATGAATTTATAAATGTCTGTCGTAAAAATGATGACAACCCAGCAGCATGTCAGCTATCAGAGAACCCGTCTGGTAGATTTCTATGAGCAGGCTGCAGTTTCAACCGTTCAAAAGTATTTATTATCACAGGCACTCTCACTGGCTCTTGTCCCTGTTTTTACACAACCAAGGAGGTGGAATAGGAAATAAAACATACTAGGAAAATGAAAAAGCATAAAATAAATCTTGCCCCCCTTTGACTCCTGTGGCTTGAATCCAAACATGAATTTAGATCAGTTTCAGGTTTATAATGATTATGTTCCTCAGAGGGAGGCCAGAGCCCTGGCACTGTGAATGTGCCCTCACCGGAGGGCTGTTCTATTCTGAATAGAATACAACAGTAATTGAATTGATCAGCCACACCTGTGCTTAACCTCAGGTCAGGTCAAACTGTCAGCTATGAGAATTGCCTGTTGTGCACACTGATGCACTTCTTAAAGCTTAAAGTCGCACTTTTCCGTTTACATCCGGACCTCATAATGAACCTGTTGTGTGTGGTATTGTTGTTGAGGCCACCAAATCCTCCTTTTCTCAACTTCTAGAAACATCAACAGCGATTTAAAAGAAACCATCATGGCTGTGGGAGTGGGCATGAGACTCGTGGATGAGCAAACAGTCACACGATGACTGGGATTTATGAAACAGAATGATGCTCATACTCATAGCACTGTGACTGCACCCACAGCGTCGGCCTCTCATCGACACAGTACTCTACATTTGGACTTGGTCACACCGAAACTGAGTGACTTACAATGTGTGCACTTGCTTTTTCCCCTGAGCCTCAAGGGAGGCAAGTCTTACAACATGAAGCTGTCTGCCAAACACACACACACACACACACACACACACACACACACACACACACACACACACACACACACACACACATCCTTGTGATTAACTTAACTATATCTCTTCTAATTTCTATCTCTGACATTAAAGCAAGTATTGATCGTCAAACGGCTCTTTATACTGTGGAGGGATTGCCTTGTGCCTTGCCCTTTTCCAAAAATGTCCTCTCTCTGTTGTTACAAGTGCATACAAACACACACACACACACACACACACACACACACACACACACACACACACACACACACACACACACACACGCACATGCTTCCTTCCTTGTCTGCTGTACATTTAACCCTTTACGCCCATCAGACACACAAACACAGGTTTATTTTCACACTCTAGCTGTTTTTGCAACCCTTGACCAACACACTCCAACAACGACTGTACTGACCGACTTAAAAAAAGTCCACAGGTGCACCTCTGGCTTTGAAATGTCTAAAAATGATAAATGGACGTAACTTTATCTTCAGAGAAATAAATGTCGCTGTTATTTTCACACCGGAGAGTAACATTTATCTTCTAAAATTAATTATATCAAAACATTACAAAGGCAACAGATTAAGCAAAAGAAGAGCAAGATAAGACTGTGGTCTCCAGCATGGTGACATCCATTTCTGGGTGAGTCTGCATGTTCTCCCTGTTCCTGCTGGGTTCTCTCTGGTACTCCAGCTTCCTCCACAGTCCAAAGACATCAAGAGGGACCAGGTTAATCCAGACTCTAAATTGACCGTAGGCGTGGCTGGGAGAGCCAATGGTTGTCTGTCTCTATGTGTTGGCCCTGCCATGGACTGGTGACCTGTCCAGGGTGAACCCCGCCTCTCACCTGAGGGCTGCTGGGATAGGCTCCACCCCCATCACCCTGAGCAGGAGAAGAGGGAGAACATGGAGGGATGGAGGGATGGATGGATGGATGATGGATGGATGGATGGAATCAGTGAAGGGAAGCAAACCTTTCCCTAACACACAGACTCTGTTTCTGTCTTATCAGGGTGGGAAGCCAGACCTGAACACAGTTCTGCCCATTAGACAGACTGCATCCATCTTTAAACAGCCCGTTACCAAGGTTACGAGTTATCCAGGCAACAGGGTGAAGACAGACCTGCAAAAAGCTGTGGAGCAGCCCAGACAGGTAAGACTTGGAAGGACTTGCCTTTTGCCTGGCCCTTTTCCAAAAATGTCCTCTATGTGTTGTTACAAGCACATGAATAGAAACACACACACACACACCCATACACAGGTGCGTGCATGGACACACACACATGCATGCACACACACACACACACCTACACACACACACACACACACACACACACACACACACACACACACACACACACACACACACCCATACACAGGTGCGTGCATGGACACACACACATGCACACACACACACACACACACACACACACACACACACACACACACACACCTACACACACACACACACACACACACACAGGTGCGTGCATAGACACGCACACACACACACACACACACACACACACACACACACACACACACACACACACACACACACACATTGATCTCAGCCTGACCTCAGGTTGGGTGAGTGACCGGTGCAAAAGCAACAAGTGTGGGAGGAGTTTGGAGTTGTCACCAAAGTGCTTCTGGGGAACTGTTGGAACACTGTAGCAAGGGGAAATGGAAAAGTATCCAAAATGTAGATGACATGGATGGGACACTGTTGACCACAGCTGAAGCAGTAATTGCCAACCCATCCTCCACACCAGTAGAGGCAGGGCTGGATGATGATGGGGGTCTTCTGGTCTCCATGTGTTTTGGGGATTTGGAATAGGTTTACAACCAGGTTCCTTGGGAGATACTGAAGGAGGTTGCTGTGGGAGAGGGGGACCCTACTCAAAGCTGCCCAATGGCTGCACACTCACATTGAGAGCTGTATTCAAATATGTGGCAATAAGTCGGACTCATTTCTAGCAGGGGGTGGCCTCATCCAGAGCAATGCCTTGTCACCTGTCCTTTTTGTGATTTTTGTGGACAAGATTTTGCGGTGTAGTCATGATTGGGCAGTTGGGTTGCTGTGTGGGGGGCTGGGGATCGTGTCTTTGCTTTTTGCAGATGATGTGGTCCTGATGGCATCATCAGTCTTTGACCACCAGCTCTCACAATATCGATTCCCAGCCAAGAGCAAAATTGGTTGGGATGAGGATGAGCACCTCTAAATCTGAGGCCATGGTTCTCTGCAGGGAAACGATAGATTGTCCTCTTAAATTGAGTAAATGAGTCCTTACCCCAAGTTAAAGAGTAATACAATAAAAACATAATCTCAGTGACTGCTTCTTGAGTAAGGGGACCATGCAGTGTGAGAGGAACCAAAGAATCGAAGCAGCAGGAGCAGTTTTACAATTCTTCCAGCAGCTATACTTAGCCAGAACCTAGAGCTCTCACTTGTAGTTTCATTTCATGACCAAAAGAATGAAATTGCAAATAGAATTTTTCCAAAATAGTTGTCAGTCAGCGGGGAGCTGGTGTCTCGTTCAGGGATCAGGTCAGTCATCCATGAGAAACTGTGTGTGGAGCTGCTGCTCCGTTTGTTGAAAGGAGCCATCTGAGGTGGCTTGGGTGTCTAGTCAAGAGGCCACCTGGTCACCTCCTGAGAGTGGTGCACATCCAGCTGGGAGGAAATCATGGGCTAGACCAAGGACCAGGTGGAGGGACTGTATCGCTATGCTGGCCAGGGAGCCTCAGGATCCCCTGGTCAATGCTGGTCAATGTGGCCAGGGAAAGGGAAGTTTTGGGTTCCCTGCTGGACCTGCTACCTCTGTGACTTCAAAAAAGTGGTTGAAGATGGATGGATTGTGTTTTTCCTGAAGAAATGCAGCCAATTCATCATGCAACTTTTGTTTTTTATAGACTTTGGTTTGAAAAGTGTGGCCAAGTGTGGCCAGGAATTTTCACTGGGTGCTGCCTCTTTTTGTAGTTCTTCCATCATAGTTGTGCTTTGTGGTCAAAAGCCAGGTTTGCAGTGCTTATTCTCCCAGGCAGGCAGCTGACAACTACAGCGGCAACAGAGGAGCTCAAGGGGTACAATTTCCCCCACAGTTTCAGTAATTACAGCAGACTGGATTTATTTGTAACAAGTTAGAAATGGCAAATATGTCAAATTAAAAAGTAGATTTAATGACTCGAAAATATACTCTGTTTGTATAGGTAATATAGGTAATTTAAAAACCCTCATGATTGGACTTCAGGATCTGGCCCGTAACTACATTGCCAATATGGTGACCCAATACGAGGCTGCTCACAGCCTTAGATCCTTGTGCAGGTCACTTCTGGCTGTTGCAGAGTCGAAGGTCCAAACAAGAGGTGACCTTGTCCTCTCCATCAGGACCCCTCGTCTCAGGAATGACCTTCCTGAGGAAATGCGATTTGAATAATCATTGAACCCTTTTAAATAACTTCTTAAGACTCATTTTTACACACTTGCCTTTTATGATGTTGTCTTAAATTGCTCTCGATTTTAAACTTATTGATTTTTTACCTTAACCAACTGATTGTTGGTCTTCTGTTGGGTCTTCTGCTTTGTGAAGCACTTTTTAAACCTTGCATTTTGCAGTATCCAGAGGAAAAGTCCTTGTAACGTGTACATTGAACATTTTGTCTTCAAATAAACAGAACCACCTTCTTCATCTCGATTGTGTTACTTTCTTAACAGGCTTATGTGAACAGATGTAAGATGGTAGTTTACCTAAACTGCCTTTGAACAAACACCAGTGACTGAGTCTCTTTGACGTGAGTGAGGACCAAGCCTTATATTAGGGTTTTACATGGTCAGATTACAAGAAAACACAACTTAGTTTGCCTTGATGTCAATTTGATATTGTACCTGTTACTGGTATACTAGCTTTTTATTATGAGCTCAACAAAACCTTTCCTCCTGGAAAATGTACAATGCAGCAGCAGACCTTAGCTGAGACAAGGAGCAGATGAGTTGCTGGAACAAAGCAGTGGAAGGACACTGAAACCAAATTGCTCCTTCTGTCAACAGCAGCGACAACTTGGTTAGTCTCTCTGTCTCATTGCAGCTGTTTTGGGAGAGAAGATTGAAAGGTCTGCGGTCATCGGACATTACAGAGGAAGTTCTAAGAGTCATGGACCTGCCCAAAGGCCTGCAGAGTGAGTCTCCAGCATGAATCTCAGAACCATCCGTGGTCCAATCCTGGCACCTGACCAGGGGCGGATCCAGAGTTTTTTGTTTTTTTTGGGGGGGGGGGGTGTACCAACACTTACTTTGGGTTGGCTAGTGTCACCTTTCTGGGGGTTTAAACCCCACAGTACCCCTGAAATGCATAGTAAACTACATTTTGACACAGTTATACCTACTAACCTATAACCCAGTTTGGGGAAAACTGACTGTTGTACCTGAAATCTGCAAAATAACATCACTAAATACGAACACAGATCCCACAAAGTTAAGGGTCTAATGTGGACTAAATTCAAAGGTCTCAAATAGAGAATGAATAACAGTGTAGAAGAATAACTTTGTTTTTTTCACTGTTACCTCTCTACATGTGAACCTCTAAAGGTTAATAGTCATATTATTGGCAAATATATCTAACCTGTACAAAAGGTATGACAATGACTTCAATTTGTATTCTGATTTTATAAATCCTTATTTATTGCTTAACACTTCACAAAATCGCTTGACAAAACTTGAGGTGCTCCCCACAATGAATGCACTCAAACAACTGCCATCAGTTTAATTGAATTTTGTAATTAAAAGTCAGTAAATTCTACATTTAAATACATTTTTCCATTCCTGTAATTTCACCTGAGCTCGGTTGGTCCGACTCCTTCTTGGTGTTTTCTTCCACACCTGATCCAGTTGGTCTCTCCCTTGGTGCAACTGGAAGTATTGATAGACGTACAGTACGACTATTTTATTAAATTTATATTTAAGTTGTATTTTCTACACTTACACTATCGTATAAAGTGCAGATGTTAAACAAAGGCATGCAATTAAAAAGAATACAGTGCACACATCAGTTTCATTTAGTAATTAAAAGTAAGTAATTTAACTCTCAAATAATTCAGAATAACAAAGACTAATATGGGGTAAGTATGACCAGACTTCAAATCAGCTGTCCCCGTTTTGAAGCCATGGCATCTCAGTCTGCCTCTTCTTGAAAAACTTATAATGTCTCCTTGTTTTCTTTTCATTGTTGCCCCAAGAAAGAGTGTCAGAGGGACCGGTCACCTGGCCAAGAAAATACTAATGGTGGCTACTTGGCTAGGCTAACGCTACTGGTAAAAACAGAGATTGAATGAATTGGTACAGTAATGCTACCACGTTAGTTTTCAAAATAAAAACATTGTTAACTTATAACTCATAAGTTAACAATGTTTTGATACTATAGTATAAAGTGCAGATGTTAAACAAACTTATAACTCATAAGTTAACAAGGTTTTGATTTTGAAAACTAACGCAGTGACATTACTGTACCTTCTTCTCTGTTGAGAGAGTGAAATTAATGGAATTGTCGTGTATTTTGTGAAATACACGACAATTCCATTCATTTCATGGGGTCGCTTATGGCGGCTCTTCTCCATAGACTTGCATAGAGAATGGGGACAACTCTATGTGACAACCAGAGCTGTTTTCTTCCCCCTCAATGTCACTTCTACTTGATGGTTCTGCTCTGAGATAATGAAACGGTGTTGCCAGATTTCGAGAGAGAAACCTGCAACCAGGGACGGAAACCTGCCAATCGACAACATAATCGCAGAGCTGCTTAAATAAAGTAGATTTGGCAATACCACTTGGAGCGCTACAGAGGATGATTGACGACAACCAGAGCCAATGGAAATGGGGTGGCACACGGGGTGGCCAATAATATTACAGGGGGGGGCGGGTGCCACCCTGTGTCACCCCTTACCCACCGCCACTGCACCTGACCTCTACCCTCTTGCTTCTTTAGGTGTTGGTCCAGACTCCAGTGATGAAACTCTGCTGTCTACCATTGCCAGCGCTCTGCACATGAGCTCTGCTCCCATCTTGGGACAGACATCTGCAGCTGCTGAGAAGAACCCCTCCATCTGGCTGAACACGTCCCAGCCACTGTGCAAGGCCTTCACGATCACGGATGAACACATCAGGTAAGAGACACAGTCTTGATATTGGAATAATATTGGTCATTCTTTACACTGCTTTAATCTGTGTGTCCAGTCACAAGCTCAACCCACCATTCATCTTTTGTGGGTTTCATGTGGATCCAAATTTTAACCTAATCTAATCAAACCTGTCCTATCCTGTCCTACCCTAACTGAGTTTGCATGCTTGCACCGTGGATGTTGCTACTCCCTCCAGCCACTAGGAGGAGCCTGTACGGGGCCCAGCTGTGAGGATTCATCTAACCCTCCTCTATTTTCTGTTTATTCCATGGTTGCAGTGACATACAATTATTTGAGGTCAAGTATATTGGGGTTTTAACACTCTTATCAGACCCTGTACATTTGCTAATCTGAAGCATAAAAAATAAGAGTCACTGTCTCCCACCGAGCATAGGTTGTTGTTCAGCATAAAAGATCCAAATGTTTTGTTTTCATCCCTTCAGTCATTGTGACTGGTATTTATAGTATACCATGATAACATGAAACCGTATAACCATACATTTGCCGAGACAGTTGGCGTACCATGATAATCTCGCTCCCTTGTCTCCCATCTGAGAAGGGAGATGAGGAGACAAGGAGGACACACTACGAAAAGTAACAATGGCCACATGCATGAATCAATACTCAGGACCACTGACCCTTAGTTTCCAAACAGCATTCCAGCTACATTATCTTTTTTGTTTGTTTGCTTTTTATGGAAAAAGTCTTTATTGTTTTGCAGGAAATTTGTTGTTTTCACACCCAGAAATAAACAACCACACACAATGTACACACATACATTGACATAAATGCATCAATCACTAACAGTCCTAATGTCTGATATCATATTCAACACACACACACACACACACACACACACACACACACACACACACACACACACACACACACACACACACACACACACTAAGCCATGCTGACATGCTGAAAGTCACACACTACCAGTCAAAAGTGGTCTCACCCTCTTATTGAATGATTTTCTTTATTTTCACGACAGTTTACACTGCAGGTTCTTACTGAAGGCATCAGAACTATGAATGAACACATCTGGAATTGTGTAGTAAACAAAAAAGTGTGTATAACTGAAAACATGTTTATGTTTTTGATTCTACAAAATCTCCACCCTTTGCTTCGACTCCTGCTCTGCTCACTTGTGGCGTTTTCTTCATGAGCTTCATGAGGTCATCACCTGAAACGGTTCTCCAACAGTCTCGAAGGAGTTCCAGAGGTGCTGTGCACTTGTTGGCCCTTTGGCCTTCACTCTGCGCTCCATCTCATCCCGAACATCTGGATTGGGTTCAGGGGTCAGGTGACTGGAGGCCAGGTCATCTGGGTAGCCTTAATCAAATAGCCCTTGTACACACACACATTTATATACGCTCACTAGCAACTTTATTAGGCACACCTGTCCAACTGCTCATTAACACAAATTACTAATCAGCCAATCACATGGCAGCAACTCAATGCATTTAGGAATGTAGACATGGTCAAGACCATCTGCTGCAGTTCAAACTGAGCATCAGAGTGGGGAAGAAAGGTGAGTTAAGTGACTTTGAATGTGCATGGTAGTTGGTGCCAGACGGTCTGGTCTGAGTATTTCAGAAACTGCTGATCTACTGGGACTTTCAGGCTCAACCATCTCTAGGGTTTACAGAGAACAGTCCGAAAAAGAGAGAATATCCAGTGAGCGGCAGTTCTGAGGGCGAAAATGCTTTGTTGATGCCAGAGGTCAGAGGAGGATGACCAGACTGGTTCGAGCTGATAGAACGGCAACAGTAACTCAAATAACCACTCGTTACAACCAAGGTATGCAGAAGAGCATCTCTGAACGTGCAACACGTCGAACCTTGAGGCAGATGGGGTACAGCAGCAGAAGACCCCGCCGGGTGCCACTGCTGTCAGCTAAGAACAGAAAACGGAGGCTACAATTCGCACAGGCTCACCAAAATTGGACAACAGAAGATTGGAAAAACGTTGCCTGGTCTGATGAGTCTGGATTTCTTCTGCGACATTTGGATGGTAGGGTCAGAATTTGGCGTCAGCAACATGAAAGCATGGATCCATCCTGCCTTGTATCAATGGTCCAGGCTGCTGCTGGTGGTGTAATGGTGTGGGGATATTTTCTTGGCACACTTTGGGCCCCTTAGTACCAATTGAGCATCGTTGCAACACCACAGCCTACCTGCGTGTTGTTGCTGACCATGTTCATCCCTTGATGACCACAGTGGACCCATCTTCTGATGGCTACTTCCAGCAGGATAACGCGCCATGTCATAAAGCTCGAATCATCTCAGACTGGTTTCTTGAACATGACAATGAGGTGACTGTACTCCAACGGCCTCCACAGTACACATATATGTGTGTGTGTGTGTACAAGGGCTATTTGATTTAGGCTACCCAGATGACCTGACCTCCAGTCACCTGACCTGAACCAGTCATAACAGATACAATATCAAATTGACATCAAGGCAAACTAAGTTGTGTTTTCTTGTAATCTGACCATGTAAAACCCTAATATAAGGCTTGGTCCTCACTCACGTCAAAGAGACTCAGTCACTGGTGTTTGTTCAAAGGCAGTTTAGGTAAACTACCATCTTACATCTGTTCACATAAGCCTGTTAAGAAAGTAACACAATCGAGATGAAGAAGGTGGTTCTGTTTATTTGAAGACAAAATGTTCAATGTACACGTTACAAGGACTTTTCCTCTGGATACTGCAAAATGAGAGGCGGGGTTCACCCTGGACAGGTCACCAGTCCATGGCAGGGCCAACACATAGAGACAGACAACCATTGGCCCTCCCAGCCACGCCTACGGTCAATTTAGAGTCTGGATTAACCTGGTCCCTCTTGATGTCTTTGGACTGTGGAGGAAGCTGGAGTACCAGAGAAGGGGTGATAGAGAGTTAAATATCTTTCTTAAAGGCAATGATACAAGATTTTGTGATTAAGAAAACTTGAATGCAGTGGTCCTCACTGTGGCCCCCCATCAAGAAGGTTCTTGGTGGAGCCCCGGCTGCAGCACGGGGTCTTTCTGTGTGAGTCTCCATGTTCTCCCTGTTCCTGCTGGGTTCTCTCTGGTACTCCAGCTTCCTCCACAGTCCAAAGACATCAAGAGGGGACCAGGTTAATCCAGACTCTAAATTGACCGTAGGCGTGGCTGGGAGAGCCAATGGTTGTCTGTCTCTATGTGTTGGCCCTGCCATGGACTGGTGACCTGTCCAGGGGGAAGGCTGCTAGGATAGGCTCCACCCCCACCACCCTGAACAGGAGAAGAGGGGGAACATGGAGGGAGGGATGGATGATGGATGGATGATGGAGGGATGATGGAGGGAGGGATGGGTGGGTGGATGATGGATGGATTGATGGATGTGTTGATACTTGCGAATCTTATTATTAATTTGTAATGCACATGAAAATTATGAGTGTATTTTCCCTCCACATTTTTTTGATTCTGCATTTTTAAACCAAAGGAAGGTTAATTCCATACATGTGTTGTTCAAAGTTTAAGCACAGCAGTCACCCCTGTTCCAGTGGTGTCATCACCACATGTAGAACTGCTTCTTAAGGGGAGTGAACACACTGACGGGGTCTGTCTGTCATTCAAAGTTAAAGTGTCATCTTGTGTGTATCCTCAGTGTTCAGTTAGAAGTGGAGAGACAGGATGAAGGCCCTGTGTTGTTTGTAAATCTGGGAGAGATCAGAGACACATTTAGAACTAGAACCTCTTGTCTGTTCCAACCTCTAATTAAACCGCTACATGAGAGGTCGCCACCCTGAGACAGATGGGTTCAGATACATGTATGCTGGGCAAATGAGTCATCAGTTGTAGGGCAAGAGGATGATGGGTGAGTGATGGGAGAGTGCTGAGACGATGAGAGATTAATAAATCAGCACGAAGCCAGAGGAGGGTGATCAAGAAAGAGGGTGCCACCACAGTCACACTGGGAAATCAAATGAGCTCTGGCCAGCTGTTCCCAGAGAGCAGCCCGGCTGATAAACCTGCAGGTCACCAGGTCAAGCGCACCTGCTGGTCTATGGGTGCTTTTGACCTCAGAGCTTGCAGATAGGGTCTGCTCTCACCACCCCCCCCCCCCCCCCCCTTTATGAAGATGCGCTGGTGGAGGAAAGGTCGTCGTCGCCCAAAAGAGAGACATTTCCATCAGTACTGCTAATTTTTTCCTTTATGGTACAGGGTTCCAACACCCCTCTTGCTTGGTCATGTGACACAGATATTGTGTGAACCTTCTCAGTGCTAACTAGATGATGCCTCACTCTCAGTGTGGGACACTGGATTACACCTCCTGCTGCTGCTGCTGTGAGAAGGTTCATTCCCATCATAAAAAGGATGGGAGAGATATTTCCTGTGGGGATACATTCAAGATGCACTGTTGGAATGAATCCTCCTAGGCAGCTGATCACCTGATGGAATGTCGCGCTGGAGCCTTTCTTGGAACAGGTCACGTGGTTCGGCTCCTGGCATGGTGAGGTCTGACCAGACAATTGTGAGGTTGCCTTTCCTCTGCTCGTCTGGCCCAGACTCCTTCGCTTCATTTATCCTGTGGCTCTGCATTGCACTTGGCGGACCTTTGTTCCACAACCAGAGCTCTGATGTTTTTGCAGACTGACCCACAATGACACTTGGTGGTGAATTCCTCCGTGTTGCTTGCCTTTGTGGGCCTGTGGCAGTCTTTCCTGGGGGGCAGTTTTCTCTCCAACCAACTGTCATCCTGTTTTCCTGGATGCCACTGAGAGAATGTGAGGAACAGTGTACGTTACGTGTAGCAGACACTTGTTGAGGCACCGGTTTATGAAGGAGTACTTTGATTCGTGTGTTTGCACAGGGACATGCGCATTTATCAGCATTTCTCTGAACAAGCCAGTTCAAGCTACGTAGCGACTGTCGTCCCTGCGTAGGATGTCAATAGACGGACAAAAATCCCATATCTGACGGTACTTTTACTTCTACATTTTAGGGAAGACATTTTGTCACATTGTCAGCATTTACTTAAAATGGAATACTAGTTTTGTAAATCTACTTTTTCTGATGTCATATCTTCTTTGAAACCAAGGACTGTAATGGACAGAATCTGTTTGCCTAAAGAAGGACTAAAACTGAAACATTGCAAATAAATACAATATAGTAGTCAGTTGAGAAGAGGAGTAGGTGATAAAAACTAAAAAAAAAAACTACAAAATCGGGCACATCTCACCAACCAAGTGTGAGAACTGGCCCACTCAGTGGGAAACATGTCACATGTACCAGGTCGCCATTTGGAAAAAAAATAAGATGGAGAGATTCAATAAATGTCATTCGGTATGCAGTGTTTGACGATATGATGTCCCAATCCAGAGATTTGTTAAAAACAAAAAAACAGGAAAATGAGTGAAAAGAGTGACAAGAGTCCGATCTCTCCTGTATGAAGAGTGTCTGTTACTTTACCTTTGTCTGGTTTCTTTTACACCCAAAGGGCGATAAATTATTATTTTCCACTCTTTAATTTAATGGGGCTTCAAGTTTCAGTCATTTTTTCCTGGCAATTCCACTCCGGTCTGAAACAGTGTTAAAGGCAGTGACGACAGCCTGACAGCAGGGGGCAATGTGGGAACACTGATACACTCTCTCTCTCTCTCTGCGTGTGTGTGTGTGTGTGTGTGTGTGTGTCAGTAGAAAACAGAGCAGACAGAACAGCTGGCCAAAGCCATTACAGCAGAATCACCAGAATCCATCACTACATCCTTTCCTCTCCTCTCCTCTCTTCTCCTCTCCTTCTTAAACTTGCCCTTTTCTTCTCCCATGATTTTTTGTCCTCTTCCTTATCTCTTCAGGCAGCTTCTTCTTCTTCTTTACTTTCCTTCCTTCCACCTTTCCCTCCTTTAATATTTCCTAATCTCTTCATTTATCCAACCCTTCCCCTCCTCTCTTTCCCTTCCATTTTTCCTTCAGCCCCTTCATTTTTCTTCATTCATTCCATTCTTTCTTTCTTTGCTTTCTTCCACCTTCTGTCCTCCCTTTAAAATTTAATTCCTTCTTCCGTTCATTCTTATCTTTTCCAAACACTGTGTGTTGTTCCATTGCTCCATCCGCCCAATAATTCATGTTTGTCCTCCACCTGCCTTTGTTTTTCCATCTTCTTCTCTCCTTTTCTATTTTCACCCCCTCCTTCCTCCTCTGTCTCCTCTCCACATTTCTCATCCCTCCCTCTCCCATTTTCATCCATCCTCTCCTCCTCCTTTTCTTATCTCTCTCCTCCATTAATTTCCAATTCTCTCCCTCTTCCCTCCTGTATCTCTCAGGCTGAATGTGCCTGTCATCTAAATCGCTCTCATTCCTCTCCTCTTCCCTCCTCATCTTCTTCCTTCCCCCTCTGCCACATCAGACTCACACAAGAATTCTCCAAACCAAATTGTCAAGTGTGCTAGTTATCCTCTAGGTGGGTCTTGGCTCAGTAAGACCAGCTCTGTTCTACAGAATGGTTCATATCCTTCACATAGCAAATCGCAGCTTCTGGGCCGTTGGTTTGTGGCTGCTAGAACAAAGCTACACAGACATGCTTCCTGCCCGCAGCGTTTGCACTGCTAGTGCACTGCTAGTGCACTGCTAGTGCGCTGCTAATGCACTGCTAATGCACTGCTAGTGCGCTGCTAGTGCGCTGCTAATGCACTGCTAATGCACTGCTAGTGCGCTGCTAGTGCACTGCTAATGCACTGCTAATGCACTGCTAGTGCGCTGCTAATGCACTGCTAGTGCACTGCTAATGCACTGCTAGTGCACTGCTAGTGCGCTGCTAGTGCGCTGCTAATGCACTGCTAGTGCACTGCTAGTGCGCTGCTAATGCACTGCTAGTGCACTGCTAGTGCGCTGCTAATGCACTGCTAGTGCACTGCTAATGCACTGCTAGTGCACTGCTAGTGCGCTGCTAGTGCGCTGCTAATGCACTGCTAGTGCACTGCTAGTGCGCTGCTAATGCACTGCTAGTGCACTGCTAGTGCGCTGCTAATGCACTGCTAGTGCACTGCTAGTGCGCTGCTAATGCACTGCTAATGCACTGCATTAGCATGAGCTAACGCAGCTGAGAAGTTCTGGCACAGATAACGGGAAAATACGCCACATAGTGAAGATGTGGTGTGAGAAAACCACCTCTGTTAAAGGGTGCAAACAAATTAAACCCATCCATCCATTTTCTACCGCTTATCTGTGAAGGGTAAAGGGGGGTGGAGCCTATCCCAGCTGACATCGGGCGAGAGGCGGGCTTCACCCTGGACGGGTCGCCAGTTGGTCACAGGGCCATCAGAGCAGTTAGAGCTGCAGTATCTTGCTCAAGGACACTTGGACACAGGATCAAACCAGCAACTGTTCCGTTGCTAGACAGCCACTCCAGCTCAGAGCCACGCCGCCATATGAAAATTAACTCCAGCTCTTTTTTATTTCTTTTAAACAAATGGGAAAGTATGCGGTGGGAAGTTGACACAGCTAGCTAGCCGGCTAGCACGTCACAGGTCGCTAACTGGTACAGTTTATAGTGAAGGGGATGAAGTATTTTATTAGATGCAGAATTAGGATATGCCTGAGAGCAGGAAAATCCATTTCAATGAACAAATTCACAATGAATGAATACATTTTTGTCATTGATTTGCCACATAAAGGCAGACAGGTGGTTGTCAACCTGTCTTTGAGTGGCAGCCCCCAGAATATTTAGATTGATATTTGCAGCCCCCTGCACTGTTTGTCCCACAGACACGGGAATACATTCAGTTTTTTAAGGTCTATCTAAATTACAGTGTGTTTGCATCGATCTGAATGACCATGAACAGAAAGGTGATGTCATATCACCGGTTTAACAGGGTTGATATTCTCGTCATTCAAGCCTTGTTGAAGTGTTTTTAAACAGTTTTCATTGCTTTTATAGTTTATTACTTGTTGTCATAGTTTTTTTTTTTTCCACAGAAACATTTGCCAACCCCCCAGAAATTCTGCAGTCCACCTCTTGGTGAAAAGTTGCAGTGCCAAGCTCCACATTTCCTGTTGACATTTCTATTGGTTCAAACTGTGCAAGCTGGGTTTCATCACTTGCCAGTAACCTTTTGTCTTTTTGCTATCGGTAGAGTCTCAGGACAGTTGTGTCAGTACAACCAAGAGTTTAGTCCTGAGCAAAATACAGCATATATTAAAGGGAAAGCAGAAATAGATCTCACAGAGTTAGGAGATAAGGCATAGGTCAGCATGTGGGAATTCAGGTTACGGTTCTCCCTGAATTGTTGCCATTGAAGCATCAGGATTTCTCCGACGGTGGAACTTTGACTACTTCTTTGGGCTTGAGCTCAGACACTGATACACATTAAACACCTGCTTTTCAGGACTTCCGGAATGAAGTTCAGGACTGGGTTGCAATTTTAATTGTAAAAACAATTAAAGATGTAATCACATGTATATTTAGAAGCATATTAAAAAAAAATTAGTATATATTTCCCCATCTCACATGTAAAAAACAAATGTATTGGTCATGTCTGATAACAAGCATCCAAGTTTTCCATCCATCCCTCCATTTTCTACCACTTACCCTGTTAAGGGTGGTGGGGGGTGGAGCCTATCCCAGCAGCCTTCCCCCTGGACACGTCACCAGTCCATGGCAGGGCCAACACATATAGACAGACAACCATTGGCTCTCCCAGCCACGCCTACAGTCAATTTAGAGTCTGGATTAACCTGGTCCCTCTTGATGTCTTTGGACTGTGGAGGAAGCTGGAGTACCAGAGAGAACGTTCAAGTCAGTCTTTTCATTTTCAGTGAGGCAGTTCTACGCCTTTGTAATTTATGGTGTGTCGTCTGTGTCGTTACACTTCTGCTTTGTGAGTGTGTGGTTTAGTAAATGTAGATCATCTCTAATATTGAAAATGACCAATTCCACCAAGTCACGTGTGAGCCCTACCGTGACGAGTTGTTCCTTCCAACCATCTGATGAGACACAGACTTGGCTGGTCAAAGGAGAGGTGACACACAGAAAACACCTGGCTGGGTTTAGGAAGA